>NC_092141.1:25106505-25409535 GCF_043159975.1 Macaca nemestrina | reverse complement strand
AATCTGGAAAGAAGCTTTCTGAGAAACTGCTTAGTGTTCTGTTAATTCATCTCACAGAGTTACATCTGTACTTCGTGGATCTCTTTGCTAGCCTTATTTCTGTGGAATCTGAGAACAGATATTGCCTTTTCCTTTGAAGACTATAGGGCCAAAGAAAATATCCTCTGATAACAAAGAGAAAGAAGCTTTCTGAGAAACTTCTTTGTGTTCTGTGAAATCATCTCACAGATTTACAGCTTTCCCCTCAAGAAGCCTTTCGCTAGGACATTTCTTGTGGAATTGGCAAAGTGATATTTGGAAGCCCATAGAGGGCTACGGTGAAAAAGGAAATATCCTCCGATTAAATCTGGAAAGAAGCTTTCTGAGAAACTGCTTAGTGTTCTTTTAATTCATCTTACAAAGTTACATCTGTATTTCGGGGATCTCTTTGCTAGCCCTATTTCTGTGGAATCTGAGAACAGATATTTCCTTTCCCTTTGAAGACTATAGGGCCAAAGGAAATATCCTCCGATAACAAAGAGAAAGAAGCTTTCTGAGAAACTTCTTTGTGTTCTGTGAAATCATCTCACAGAGTTACAGCTTTCCCCTCAAGAAGCCTTTCGCTAGGACAGTTCTTGTGGAATTGGCAAAGTGATATTTGGAAGCCCATAGAGGGCTATGGTGAAAAAGGAAATATCCTCCGATGAAATCTAGAAAGAAGCTTTCTGAGAAACTGCTTAGTGTTCTGTTAATTCATCTCTGGAGTTACATCTGTATTTGGTGGATCTCTTTGATACCCT
The DNA here is from genome assembly GCF_043159975.1 of Macaca nemestrina. NCBI lineage: Eukaryota > Metazoa > Chordata > Mammalia > Primates > Cercopithecidae > Macaca > Macaca nemestrina. The sequence continues at coordinate 25,408,756 of NC_092141.1, read as the reverse complement.
TTTTTCTGTGGAATCTGAGAACAGATATTCCTTTCCCTTTGAATAATATTGGGCCAAAGGAAATATCCTCCGATAACAAAGAGAAAGAAGCTTTCTGAGAAACTTCTTTGTGTTCTGTGAAATCATCTCACAGAGTTACAGTTTTCCCCTCAAGAAGCCTTTCGCTAAGTCAGTTCTTGTGGAATTGGCAAAGCGATATTTGGAAGCTCATAGAAGGATATGGTGAAAAAGGAAATATCCTCCGATGAAATCTGGAAAGAAGCTTTCTGAGAAACTGCTTAGTGTTCTGTTAATTCCCCTCACAGAGTTACATCTGTATTCGTGGATCTCATTGCTAGCCTTATTTCTGTGGAATCTGACAACTGATGTTTCCTTTCCCTTTGAAGAGTATAGGGCCAAAGGAAATATCCTCCGATAACAAAGAGAAGGAAACTTTCTGAGAAACTATTTTGTGTTCTGTGAAGTCATCTCACTGAGTTACAGCTTTCCCCTCAAGAAACCTTTCGCTAAGACAGTTCTTGTGGAATTGGCAAAGTGATATTTGGAAGCCCATAGAGGGCTATGGTGAAAAAGCAAATATCCTCCGATGAAATCTGGAAAGAAGCTTTCTCAGAAACTGCTTAGTGTTCTGTTAATTCATCTCACAGACTTACATCTGTATTTCGTGGATCTCTTTGCTAGCCTTATTTCTGTGGAATCTGAGAACAGATATTTCGGATCCCTTTGAAGACTATAGGGCCAAAGGAAATATCCTCCGATAACAAAGAGAAAGAAGCTTTCTGAGAAACTTCTTTGTGTTCTGTGAAATCATCTCACAGAGTTACAGCTTTCCCCTCAAGAAGCCTTTCGCTACGTCAGTTCTTGTGGAATTGGCAAAGTGATATTTGGAAACCCGTAGAGTGCTACGGTGAAAAAGGAAATATCCTCCGATGAAATCTGAAAAGAAGCTTTCTGAGAAACTGCTTAGTGTTCTGTTAATTCACCTCACAGAGTTACATCTGTATTTCGTGGATCTCTTTGTTAGCCTTATTTCTGTGGAATCTGAGAAGAGATATTTCGGATCCCTCTGAAGACTATAGGAACAAAGGAAATATCCTGCGATAACAAAGAGAAAGAAGCTTTCTGAGAAACTTCCTTGTGTTCTGTGAAATCATCTCACAGAGTTACAGCTTTCCCATCAAGAAGCCTTTCGATAAGACCGTTCTTGTGGAATTGGCAAAGTGATATTTGGAAGCCCATAGAAGGCTATGCTGAAAAAAGAAATATCCTCCGATGAAATCTGGAAAGAAGCTTTCTGAGAAACTGCTTAGTGTTCTGTTAATTCATCTCCCAGAGTTACATCTGTTTTTCGTGGATCTCTTTGCTAGCCTTATTTCTGTGGAATCTGAGAACAGATATTTCGGATCCCTTTGAAGACTATAGGGCCAAAGGAAATATCTTCCGATAACAAAGAGAAAGAAGCTTTTTGAGAAACTTCTTTGTGTTCTGTGAAATCATCTCACAGAGTTACAGCTTTCCCCTCAAGAAGCCTTTCGCTAAGACATCTTGGGGAAATAGCAAAGTGATATTTGGGAGCCCATAGAGGGCTATGGTGAAAAAGGAAATATCCTCCAATGAAATCTAGAAAGAAGCTTTCTGAGAAACTGCTTAGTGTTCTGTTAATTCATCTCTGGAGTTACATTTGTATTTGGTGGATCTCTTTGCTAGCCTTATTTCTGTGGAATCTGAGAACAGATATTTCGGACCCCTTTGAAGACTATAGGGCCAAAGGAAATACCCTCCGATAACAAAGAGAAAGAAGCTTTCTGAGAAACTTCTTTGTGTTCTGTGAAATCATCTCACAGAGTTACAGTTTTCCCCTCAAGAAGCCTTTCGCTAAATAATTTCTTGTGGAATTGGCAAAGCGATATTTGGAAGCCCATAGAAGGATATGGTGAAAAAGGAAATATCCTCCGATGAAATCTGGAAAGAAGCTTTCTGAGAAACTGCTTAGTGTTCTGTTAATTCATCTCACAGAGTTACATCTGTAATTCGTGGATCTCGTTGCTAGCCTTATTTCTGTGGATTCTGACAACAGATATTTCCTTTCCCTTTGAAGAGTATAGGGCCAAAGGAAATATCCTCCGATAACAAAGAGAAGGAAAACATTCTGAGAATCTTCTTTGTGTTCTGTGAAGTCATCTCACTGAGTTACAGCTTTCCCCTCAAGAAGCCTTTCGCTAAGACACTTCTTGTGGAATTGGCAAAGGGATATTTGGAAGCCCATAGAGGGCTATGGTGAAAAAGCAAATATCCTCCGATGAAATCTGGAAAGAAGCTTTCTGAGAAACTGCTTAGTGTTCTGTTAATTCATCTCACAGAGTTACATCTGTATTTCGTGGATCTCGTTGCTAGCCTTATTTCTGTGGAATCTGACAACACATATTTCCTTTCACTTTGAAGACTATTAGGCCAAAGGAAATATCCTCCGATAACAAAGAGAAAGAAGCTTTCTGAGAAACTTCTTTGTGTTCTGTGAAATCATCACACAGAGTTACAGCTTTCCCCTCAAGAAGCCTTTCGCTAAGACAGTTCTTGTGGAATTGGCAAAGTGATATTTGGAAGCCCTTAGAGGGCTTTGGTGAAAAAGGAAATATCCTCCGATGAAATCTGGAAAGAAGCTTTCTGAGAAACAGCTTAGTGTTCTCTTAATTCATCTCACAGAGTTACATCTGTATTTCGTGGATCTCCTTGTTAGCCTTATTTCTGTGGAATCTGAGAACAGATATATCGGATCCCTTTGAAGACTATAGCGCCAAAGGAAATATCCACCGATAAAAAAGAGAAAGAAGTTTTCTGAGACACTTCTTTGTGTTCTGTGAAATCATCTCACAGAGTTACAGCTTTCCCCTCAAGAAGCCTTTCGCTAAGAGAGTTCTTGTGGAATTGGCAAAGTGATATTCGGAAGCCCATAGAGGGCTATGGTGAAAAAGGAAATATCCTCCGATGAAATCTGGAAAGAAGCTTTCTGAAAAACTGCTTAGTGTTCTGTTAATTGATCTCACAGAGTTACATCTGTATTTCGTGGATCTCTTTGCTAGCCTTATTTCTGTGGAATCTGACAACAGATATTTCCTTTCCCTTTGAAGACTATAGGGCCAAAGGAAATATCCTCCGATAACAAAGAGAAAGAAGCTTTCTCAGAAATTTCTTTGTGTTCTGTGAAACCATCTCACAGAGTTACAGCTTTCCCCTCAAGAAACCTTTCGCTAAGTCAGTTCTTGTGGAATTGGCAAAGTGATATTTGGAAACCCATAGAGTGCTATGGTGAAAAAGGAAATATCCTCCGATGAAATCTGGAAAGAAGCTTTCTGAGAAACTGCTAAGTGTTCTGTTAATTCATCTCCCAGAGTTACATCTGTATTTCGTGGATCTCTTTGCTATCCTTATTTCTGTGGAATCTGAGAACAGATATTTTGGATCCCTTTGAAGATTATAGGGCCAATGGAAATATCCTCCGACAACAAAGAGAAAGAAGCTTTCTGAGAAACGTCTTTGTGTTCTGTGAAATCATCTCACAGAGTTACAGCTTTCCCCTCAAGAAGCCTTTCGCTAAGACAGTTCTTGTGGAATTGGCAAAGCGATATTTGGAAGCCCATAGAAGGATATGGTGAAAAAGGAAATATCCTCCGATGAAATCTGGAAAGAAGCTTTCTGAGAAACTGCTTAGTGTTCTGTTAATTCATCTCACAGAGTTACATCTGTACTTCGTGGATCTCTTTGCTAGCCTTATTTCTGTGGAATCTGAGAACAGATATTGCCTTTTCCTTTGAAGACTATAGGGCCAAAGAAAATATCCTCTGATAACAAAGAGAAAGAAGCTTTCTGAGAAACTTCTTTGTGTTCTGTGAAATCATCTCACAGATTTACAGCTTTCCCCTCAAGAAGCCTTTCGCTAGGACATTTCTTGTGGAATTGGCAAAGTGATATTTGGAAGCCCATAGAGGGCTACGGTGAAAAAGGAAATATCCTCCGATTAAATCTGGAAAGAAGCTTTCTGAGAAACTGCTTAGTGTTCTTTTAATTCATCTTACAAAGTTACATCTGTATTTCGGGGATCTCTTTGCTAGCCCTATTTCTGTGGAATCTGAGAACAGATATTTCCTTTCCCTTTGAAGACTATAGGGCCAAAGGAAATATCCTCCGATAACAAAGAGAAAGAAGCTTTCTGAGAAACTTCTTTGTGTTCTGTGAAATCATCTCACAGAGTTACAGCTTTCCCCTCAAGAAGCCTTTCGCTAAGACATCTTGGGGAAATATCAAAGTGATTTTTGGGAGCCCATAGAGGGCTATGGTGAAAAAGGAAATATCCTCCAATGAAATCTAGAAGGAAGCTTTCTGAGAAACTGCTTAGTGTTCTGTTAATTCATCTCTGGAGTTACATCTGTATTTGGTGGATCTCTTTGCTACCCTTATTTCTGTGGAATCTGAGAACAGATACTTCCTTTCCCTTTGAATACTATAGGGCCAAAGGAAATATCCTCCGATAACAAAGAGAAAGAAGCTTTCTGAGAAACTTCTTTGTGTTCTGTGAAATCATCTCACAGAGTTACAGTTTTCCCCTCAAGAAGCCTTTCGCTAAATAAGTTCTTGTGGAATTGGCAAAGCGATATTTGGAAGCCCATAGAAGGATATGGTGAAAAAGGAAATATCCTCCGATGAAATCTGGAAAGAAGCTTTCTGAGAAACTGCTTAGTGTTCTGTTAATTCATCTCACAGAGTTACATCTGTAATTCGTGGATCTCATTGCTAGCCTTATTTCTGTGGAATCTGACAACTGATGTTTCCTTTCCCTTTGAAGAGTATAGGGCCAAAGGAAATATCCTCCGATAACAAAGAGAAGGAAAACTTTCTGAGAATCTTCTTTGTGTTCTGTGAAATCATCACACAGAGTTACAGCTTTCCCCTCAAGAAGCCTTTCGCTAAGACAGTTCTTGTGGAATTGGCAAAGTGATATTTGGAAGCCCTTAGAGGGCTATGGTGAAAAAGGAAATATCCTCCGATGAAATCTGGAAAGAAGCTTTCTGAGAAACAGCTTAGTGTTCTCTTAATTCATCTCACAGAGTTACATCTGTATTTCGTGGATCTCCTTGTTAGCCTTATTTCTGTGGAATCTGAGAACAGATATATCGGATCCCTTTGAAGACTATAGCGCCAAAGGAAATATCCTCCGATAAAAAAGAGAAAGAAGTTTTCTGAGAAACTTCTTTGTGATCTGTGAAATCATCTCACAGAGTTACAGCTTTCCCCTCAAGAAGCCTTTCGCTAAGACAGTTCTTGTGGAATTGGCAAAGTGATATTCGGAAGCCCATAGAGGGCTATGGTGAAAAAGGAAATATCCTCCGATGAAATCTGGAAAGAAGCTTTCTGAAAAACTGCCTAGTGTTCTGTTAATTGATCTCACAGAGTTACATCTGTATTTCGTGGATCTCTTTGCTAGCCTTATTTCTGTGGAATCTGAGAACAGATATTTCCTTTCCCTTTGAAGACTATAGGGCCAAAGGAAATATCCTCCGATAACAAAGAGAAAGAAGCTTTCTGAGAAACTGCTTTGTGTTCTGTTAAATCATCTCACAGTGTTACAGCTTTCCTCTCAAGAAGCCTTTCGCTAAGTCAGTTCTCGTGGAATTGGCAAAGTGATATTTGGAAACCCATAGAGTGCTATGGTGAAAAAGGAAATATCCTCCGATGAAATCTGGAAAGAAGCTTTCTGAGAAACTGCCTAGTGTTCTGTTAATTCATCTCACAGAGTTACATCTGTATTTCGTGGATCTCTTTGCTAGCCTTATTTCTGTGGAATCTGAGAACAGATATTTCGGATCCCTTTGAAGACTATAGGGCCAAAGGAAATATCTTCCGATAACAAAGAGAAAGAAGCTTTCTGAGAAACTTCTTTGTGTTCTGTGAAATCATCTCACAGAGTTACAGCTTTCCCCTCAAGAAGCCTTTCGCTAAGACATCTTGGGGAAATAGCAAAGTGATATTTGGGAGCCCATAGAGGGCTATGGTGAAAAAGGAAATATCCTCCAATGAAATCTAGAAAGAAGCTTTCTGAGAAACTGCTTAGTGTTCTGTTAATTCATCTCTGGAGTTACATTTGTATTTGGTGGATCTCTTTGCTACCCTTATTTCTGTGGAATCTGAGAACAGATACTTCCTTTCCCTTTGAATACTATAGGGCCAAAGGAAATATCCTCCGATAAAAAAGAGAAAGAAGCTTTCTGAGAAACTTCTTTGTGTTCTGTGAAATCATCTCACAGAGTTACAGTTTTCCCCTCAAGAAGCCTTTCGCTAAATAATTTCTTGTGGAATTGGCAAAGCGATATTTGGAAGCCCATAGAAGGATATGGTGAAAAAGGAAATATCCTCCGATGAAATCTGGAAAGAAGCTTTCTGAGAAACTGCTTAGTGTTCTGTTAATTCATCTCACAGAGTTACATCTGTAATTCGTGGATCTCGTTGCTAGCCTTATTTCTGTGGATTCTGACAACAGATATTTCCTTTCCCTTTGAAGAGTATAGGGCCAAAGGAAATATCCTCCGATAACAAAGAAAAGGAAAACATTCTGAGAATCTTCTTTGTGTTCTGTGAAGTCATCTCACTGAGATACAGCTTTCCCCTCAAGAAGCCTTTCGCTAAGACAGTTCTTGTGGAATTGGCAAAGTGATATTTGGAAGCCCATAGAGGGCTATGGTGAAAAAGCAAATATCCTCCGATGAAATCTGGAAAGAAGCTTTCTGAGAAACTGCTTAGTGTTCTGTTAATTCATCTCACAGAGTTACATCGGTATTTCCTGGATCTCGTTGCTAGCCTTATTTCTGTGGAATCTGACAACACATATTTCCTTTCACTTTGAAGACTATTGGGCCAAAGGAAATATCCTCCGATAACAAAGAGAAAGAAGCTTTCTGAGAAACTTCTTTGTGTTCTGTGAAATCATCACACAGAGTTACAGCTTTCCCCTCAAGAAGCCTTTCGCTAAGACAGTTCTTGTGGAATTGGCAAAGTGATATTTGGAAGCCCTTAGAGGGCTTTGGTGAAAAAGGAAATATCCTCCGATGAAATCTGGAAAGAAGCTTTCTGAGAAACAGCTTAGTGTTCTCTTAATTCATCTCACAGAGTTACATCTGTATTTCGTGGATCTCTTTGTTAGCCTTATTTCTGAGGAATCTGAGAACAGATATATCGGATCCCTTTGAAGACTATAGCGCCAAAGGAAATATCCACCGATAAAAAAGAGAAAGAAGTTTTCTGAGACACTTCTTTGTGTTCTGTGAAATCATCTCACAGAGTTACAGCTTTCCCCTCAAGAAGCCTTTCGCTAAGACAGTTCTTGTGGAATTGGCAATGTGATATTCGGAAGCCCATAGAGGGCTATGGTGAAAAAGGAAATATCCTCCGATGAAATCTGGAAAGAAGCTTTCTGAAAAACTGCTTAGTGTTCTGTTAATTGATCTCACAGAGTTACATCTGTATTTCGTGGATCTCTTTGCTAGCCTTATTTCTGTGGAATCTGACAACAGATATTTCCTTTCCCTTTGAAGACTATAGGGCCAAAGGAAATATCCTCCGATAACAAAGAGAAAGAAGCTTTCTCAGAAATTTCTTTGTGTTCTGTGAAATCATCTCACAGAGTTACAGCTTTCCCCTCAAGAAACCTTTCGCTAAGTCAGTTCTTGTGGAATTGGCAAAGTGATATTTGGAAACCCATAGAGTGCTATGGTGAAAAAGGAAATATCCTCCGATGAAATCTGGAAAGAAGCTTTCTGAGAAACTGCTTAGTGTTCTGTTAATTCATCTCACAGAGTTACATCTGTATTTCGTGGATCTCTTTGCTAGCCTTATTTCTGTGGATTCTGAGAACAGATATTTCGCATCCCTTTAAAGACTATAGCGCCAAAGGAAATATCCTCCGATAACAAAGAGAAAGAAGCTTTCTGAGAAACTTCTTTGTGTTCTGTGAAATCATCTCACAGAGTTACAGCTTTCCCCTCAAGAAGCCTTTCGCTAAGAAAGTTCTTGTGGAATTGGCAAAGTGATATTTGGAAGCCCATAGAGGGCTATGGTGAAAAAGGAAATATCCTCCGATGAAATCTGGAAAGAAGCTTTCTGAGAAACTGCTAAGTGTTCTGTTAATTCATCTCCCAGAGTTACATCTGTATTTCGTGGATCTCTTTGCTATCCTTATTTCTGTGGAATCTGAGAACAGATATTTTGGATCCCTTTGAAGATTATAGGGCCAATGGAAATATCCTCCGACAACAAAGAGAAAGAAGCTTTCTGAGAAACGTCTTTGTGTTCTGTGAAATCATCTCACAGAGTTACAGCTTTCCCCTCAAGAAGCCTTTCGCTAAGACAGTTCTTGTGGAATTGGCAAAGCGATATTTGGAAGCCCATAGAAGGATATGGTGAAAAAGGAAATATCCTCCGATGAAATCTGGAAAGAAGCTTTCTGAGAAACTGCTTAGTGTTCTGTTAATTCCCCTCACAGAGTTACATCTGTATTCGTGGATCTCATTGCTAGCCTTATTTCTGTGGAATCTGACAACTGATGTTTCCTTTCCCTTTGAAGAGTATAGGGCCAAAGGAAATATCCTCCGATAACAAAGAGAAGGAAACTATCTGAGAAACTTCTTTGTGTTCTCTGAAGTCATCTCACTGAGTTACAGCTTTCCCCTCAAGAAACCTTTCGCTAAGACAGTTCTTGTGGAATTGGCAAAGTGATATTTGGAAACCCGTAGAGAGCTATGGTGAAAAAGGAATTATCCTCCGATGAAATCTGGAAAGAATCTTTCTGAGAAACTGCTTAGTGTTCTGTTAATTCACCTCACAGAGTTACATCTGTATTTTGTGGATCTCTTTGCTAGCTTATTTCTGTGGAATCTGAGAAGATATATTTCGGATCCCTTTGAAGACTATAGGAACAAAGGAAATATCCTGCGATAACAAAGAGAAAGAAGCTTTCTGAGAAACTTCTTTGTGTTCTGTGAAATCATCTCACAGAGTTACAGCTTTCCCCTCAAGAAGCCTTTCGGTAAGACAGTTCTTGTGGAATTGGCACAGTTATATTTGGAAGCCCATAGAAGGCTATGCTGAAAAAAGAAATATCCTCCTATGAAATCTGGAAAGAAGCTTTCTGAGAAACTGCTTAGTGTTCTGTTAATTCATCTCCCAGAGTTACATCTGTTTTTCGTGGATCTCTTTGCTAGCCTTATTTCTGTGGAATCTGAGAATAGATGTTTCGGATCCCTTTGAAGACTATTGGGCCAAAGGAAATATCTTCCGATAACAAAGAGAAAGAAGCTTTCTGAGAAACTTCTTTGTGTTCTGTGAAATCATCTCACAGAGTTACAGCTTTCCCCTCAAGAAGCCTTTCGCTAAGACATCTTGGGGAAATATCAAAGTGATATTTGGGAGCCCATAGAGGGCTATGGTGGAAAAGGAAATATCCTCCAATGAAATCTAGAAAGAAGCTTTCTGAGAAACTGCTTAGTGTTCTGTTAATTCATCTCTGGAGTTACATCTGTATTTGGTGGATCTCTTTGCTACCCTTATTTCTGTGGAATCTGAGAACAGATACTTCCTTTCCCTTTGAATACTATTGGGCCAAAGGAAATATCCTCCGATAACAAAGAGAAAGAAGCTTTCTGAGAAACTTCTTTGTGTTCTGCGAAATCATCTCACAGAGTTACAGTTTTCCCCTCAAGAAGCCTTTCGCTAAATAAGTTCTTGTGAAATTGGCAAAGCGATATTTGGAAGCCCATAGAAGGATATGGTGAAAAAGGAAATATCCTCCGATGAAATCTGGAAAGAAGCTTTCTGAGAAACTGCTTAGTGTTCTGTTAATTCATCTCACAGAGTTACATCTGTAATTCGTGTATCTCGTTGCTAGCCTTATTTCTGTGGAATCTGACAACTGATGTTTCATTTCCCTTTGAAGAGTATAGGGCCAAAGGAAATATCCTCCGATAACAAAGAGAAGGAAAATTTTCTGAGAATCTTCTTTGTGTTCTGTGAAATCATCACACAGAGTTACAGCTTTCCCCTCAAGAAGCCTTTCGCTAAGACAGTTCTTGTGGAATTGGCAAAGTGATATTTGGAAGCCCATAGAGGGCTATGGTGAAAAAGGAAATATCCTCCGATGAAATCTGGAAAGAAGCTTTCTGAGAAACAACTTAGTGTTCTCTTAAATCATCTCACAGAGTTACATCTGTATTTCGTGGATCTCTTTGCTAGCCTTATTTCTGTGGAATCTGAGAACAGATATATCGGATCCCTTTGAAGACTATAGCGCCAAAGGAAATATCCTCCGATAAAAAAGAGAAAGAAGTTTTCTGAGAAACTTCTTTGTGTTCTGTGAAATCATCTCACAGACTTACAGCTTTCCCCTCAAGAAGCCTTTCGCTAAGACAGTTCTTGTGGAATTGGCAAAGTGATATTCGGAAGCCCATAGAGGGCTATGGTGAAAAAGGAAATATCCTCCGATGAAATCTGGAAAGAAGCTTTCTGAGAAACAGCTTAGTGTTCTCTTAAATCATCTCACAGAGTTACATCTGTATTTCGTGGATCTCTTTGCTAGCCTTATTTCTGTGGAATCTGAGAACAGATATTTCCTTTCCCTTTGAAGACTATAGGGCCAAAGGAAATATCCTCCGATAACAAAGAGAAAGCGCTTTCTGAGAAACTGCTTTGTGTTCTGTGAAATCATCTCACAGAGACACAGCTTTCCCCTCAAGAAGCCTTTCGCTAAGTCAGTTCTTGTGGAACTGGCAAAGTGATATTTGGAAACCCATAGAGTGCTATGGTGAAAAAGGAAATATCCTCCGATGAAATCTGGAAAGAAGCTTTCTGAGAAACTGCTTAGTGTTCTGTTAATTGATCTCACAGAGTTACATCTGTATTTCGTGGATCTCTTTGCTAGCCTTATTTCTGTGGAATCTGAGAACAGATATTTCGGATCCCTTTAAAGACTATAGCGCGAAAGGAAATATCCTCCGATAACAAAGAGAAAGAAGCTTTCTCAGAAATTTCTTTGTGTTCTCTGAAATCATCTCACAGAGTTACAGCTTTCCCCTCAAGAAGCCTTTCGCTAAGAAAGTTCTTTTGCAATTGGCAACGTGATATTTGGAAGCCCATAGAGGGCTATGGTGAAAAAGGAAATATCCTCCGATGAAATCTGGAAAGAAGCTTTCTGAGAAACTGCTAAGTGTTCTGTTAATTCATTTCCCAGAATTACATCTGTATTTCGTGGATCTCTTTGCTATCCTTATTTCTGTGGAATCTGAGAACAAACATTTCGGATCCCTTTGAAGATTATAGGACCAATGGAAATATCCTCCGATAACAAAGAGAAAGAAGCTTTCTGAGAAACGTCTTTGTGTTCTGTGAAATCATCTCACAGAGTTACAGCTTTCCCCTCAAGAAGCCTTTCGCTAACACAGTTCTTGTGGAATTGGCAAAGCGATATTTGGAAGCCCATAGAAGGATACGGAGAAAAAGGAAATATCCTCCGATGAAATCTGGAAAGAAGCTTTCTGAGAAACTGCTCAGTGTTCTTTTAATTCATCTTACAAAGTTACATCTGTATTTCGTGGATCTCTTTGCTAGCCTTATTTCTGTGGAATCTGAGAACAGATATTTCCTTTCCCTTTGAAGACTGTAGAGCCAAAGGAAATATCCTCCGATAACAAAGAGAAAGAAGCTTTCTGAGAAACTTTTTTGTGTTCTGTGAAATCATCTCACAGAGTTACAGCTTTCTCTTCAAGAAGCCTTTCGCTAGAACAGTTCTTGTGGAATTCGCAAAGTGATATTTGGAAGCCCATAGAGGGCTATGGTGAAAAAGGAAATATCCTCCGATGAAATCTAGAAAGAAGCTTTCTGAGAAACTGCTTAGTGTTCTGATAATTCATCTCTGGAGTTACATCTGTATTTGGTGGATCTCTTTGATACCCTTATTTCTGTGGAATCTGAGAACAGATATTCCTTTCCCTTTGAATACTATAGGGCCAAAGGAAATATCCTCCGATAACAAAGAGAAAGAAGCTTTCTGAGAAACTTCTTTGTGTTCTGTGAAATCATCTCACAGAGTTACAGTGTTCCCCTCAAGAAGCCTTTCGCTAAATAAGTTCTTGGGGAATTGGCAAAGCGATATTTGGAAGCCCATAGAAGGATATGGTGAAAAAGGAAATATCCTCCGATGAAATCTGGAAAGAAGCTTTCTGAGAAACTGCTTAGTGTTCTGTTAATTCACCTCACAGAGTTACATCTGTATTTCGTGGATCTCGTTGCTAGCCTTATTTCTGTGGAATCTGACAACTGATGTTTCCTTTCCCTTTGAAGAGTATAGGGCCAAAGGAAATATCCTCCGATAACAAAGAGAAGGAAACATTCTGAGAAACTACTTTGTGTTCTGTGAAGTCATCTCACTGAGTTACAGCTTTCCCCTCAAGAAACCTTTCGCTAAGACAGTTCTTGTGGAATTGGCAAAGTGATATTTGGAAGCCCATAGAGGGCTATGGTGAAAAAGCAAATATCCTCCGATGAAATCTGGAAAGAAGCTTTCTGAGAAACTGCTTAGTGTTCTGTTAATTCATCTCACAGAGTTACATCTGTATTTCGTGGATCTCTTTGCTAGCCTTATTTCTGTGGAATCTGAGAACAGATATTTCGGATCCCTTTGAAGACTATAGGGCCAAAGGAAATATCCTCCGATAACAAAGAGAAAGAAGCTTTCTGAGAAACTTCTTTGTGTTCTGTGAAATCATCTCACAGAGTTACAGCTTTCCCCTCAAGAAGCCTTTCGCTAAGTCAGTTCTTTTGGAATTGGCAAAGTGATATTTGGAAACCCGTAGAGTGCTATGGTGAAAAAGGAAATATCCTCCGATGAAATCTGCAAAGAAGCTTTCTGAGAAACTGCTTAGTGTTCTGTTAATTCACCTCACAGAGTTACATCTGTATTTCGTGGATCTCTTTGCTAGCCTTATTTCTGTGGAATCTGAGAAGAGATATTTCGCATCCCTTTGAAGACTATAGGAACAAAGGAAATATCCTGCGATAAGAAAGAGAAAGAAGCTTTCTGAGAAACTTCTTTGTGTTCTGTGAAATCATCTCACAGAGTTACAGCTTTCCCCTCAAGAAGCCTTTCGATAAGACGGTTCTTGTGGAATTGGCAAAGTGATATTTGGAAGCCCATAGAAGGCTATGCTGAAAAAAGAAATATCCTCCGATGAAATCTGGAAAGAAGCTTTCTGAGAAACTGCTTAGTGTTCTGTTAATTCATCTCCCAGATTTACATCTGTTTTTCGTGGATCCCTTTGGTAGCCTTATTTCTGTGGAATCTGAGAACAGATATTTCGGATCCCTTTGAAGACTATAGGGCCAAAGGAAATATCTTCCGATAACAAAGAGAAAGAAGCTTTCTGAGAAACTTCTTTGTGTTCTGTGAAATCATCTCACAGAGTTACAACTTTCCCCTCAAGAAGCCTTTCGCTAAGACATCTTGGGGAAATAGCAAAGTGATATTTGGGAGCCCATAGAGGGCTATGGTGAAAAAGCAAATATCCTCCGATGAAATCTGGAAAGAAGCTTTCTGAGAAACTGCTTAGTGTTCTGTTAATTGATCTCACAGAGTTACATCTGTATTTCGTCGATCTCTTTGCTAGCCTTATTTCTGTGGAATCTGAGAACAGATATTTCGGATCCCTTTGAAGATTATAGGGTCAATGGAAATATCCTCCGATAACAAAGAGAAAGAAGCTTTCTGAGAAACGTCTTTGTGTTCTGTGAAATCATCTCACAGAGTTACAGCTTTCCCCTCAAGAAGCCTTTCGCTAACACAGTTCTTGTGGAATTGGCAAAGCGATATTTGGAAGCCCATAGAAGGATACGGAGAAAAACGAAATATCCTCCGATGAAATCTGGAAAGAAGCTTTCTGAGAAACTGCTTAGTGTTCTGTTAATTCATCTCACAGAGTTACATCTGAATTTCGTGGATCTCTTTGCTAGCCTTATTTCTGTGGAATCTGAGAACAGATATTTCCTTTTCCTTTGAAGACTATAGGGCCAAAGGAAATATCCTCCGATAACAAAGAGAAAGAAGCTTTCTGAGAAACTTCTTTGTGTTCTGTGAAATCATCTCACAGAGTTACAGCTTTCCCCTCAAGAATCCTTTCGCTAGGACATTTCTTGTGGAATTGGCAAAGTGATATTTGGAAGCCCATAGAGGGCTACGGTGAAAAAGGAAATATCCTCCGAAGAAATCTGGAAAGAAGCTTTCTGAGAAACAGCTTAGTGTTCTCTTAATTCATCTCACAGAGTTACATCTGTATTTCGTGTATCTCTTTGTTAGCCTTATTTCTGTGGAATCTGAGAACAGATATATCGGATCCCTTTGAAGACTATAGCGCCAAAGGAAATATCCTCCGATAAAAAAGAGAAAGAAGTTTTCTGAGAAACTTCTTTGTGTTCTGTGAAATCATCTCACAGAGTTACAGCTTTCCCCTCAAGAAGCCTTTCGCTAAGACAGTTCTTGTGGAATTGGAAAAGTGATATTCAGAAACCCGTAGAGTGCTATGGTGAAAAGGGAAATATCCTCCGATGAAATCTGGAAAGAAGCTTTCTGAGAAAGTGCTTAGTGTTCTGTTAATTCAGCTCACAGAGTTACATCTGTATTTCGTGGATCTCTTTGCTAGCCTTATTTCTGTGGAATCTGAGAACAGATATTTCCTTTCCCTTTGAAGACTATAGGGCCAAAGGAAATATCCTCCGATAACAAAGAGAAAGAAGCTTTCTGAGAAACTGCTTTGTGTTCTGTGAAATCATCTCACAGAGTTACAGCTTTCCCCTCAAGAAACCTTTCGCTAAGACAGTTCTTGTGGAATTGGCAAAGTGATATTTGGAAGCCCATAGAGGGCTATGTTGAAAAAGCAAATATCCTCCGATGAAATCTGGAAAGAAGCTTTCTGAGAAACTGCTTAGTGTTCTGTTAATTCATCTCACAGAGTTACATCTGTATTTCGTGGATCTCTTTGCTAGCCTGATTTCTGTGGAATCTGAGAACAGATATTTCGGATCCCTTTGAAGACTATAGGGCCAAAGGAAATATCCTCTGATAACAAAGAGAAAGAAGCTTTCTGAGAAACTTCTTTGTGTTCTGTGAAATCATCTCACAGAGTTACAGCTTTCCCCTCAAGAAGCCTTTCGCTAAGTCAGTTCTTGTGGAATTGGTAAAGTGATATTTGGAAACCCGTAGAGTGCTACGGTGAAAAAGGAAATATCCTCCGATGAAATCTGGAAAGAAGCTTTCTGAGAAACTGCTTAGTGTTCTGTTAATTCACCTCACAGAGTTACATCTGTATTTCGTGGATCTCTTTGCTAGCTTATTTCTGTGGAATCTGAGAAGAGATATTTCGGATCCCTTTGAAGACTATAGGAACAAAGGAAATATCCTGCGATAACAAAGAGAAAGAAGCTTTCTGAGAAACTTCTTTGTGTTCTGTGAAATCATCTCACAGAGTTACAGATTTCCCCTCAAGAAGACTTTCGATAAGACAGTTCTTGTGGAATTGGCACAGTGATATTTGGAAGCCCATAGAAGGCTATGCTGAAAAAAGAAATATCCTCCTATGAAATCTGGAAAGAAGCTTTCTGAGAAACTGCTTAGTGTTCTGTTAATTCATGTCCCAGAATTACATCTGTTTTTCGTGGATCTCTTTGCTAGCCTTATTTCTGTGGAATCTGAAAACAGATGTTTCGGATCCCTTTGAAGACTATAGGGCTAAAGGAAATATCTTCCGATAACAAAGAGAAAGAAGCTTTCTGAGAAACTTCTTTGTGTTCTGTGAAATCATCTCACAGAGTTACAGCTTTCCCCTCAAGAAGCCTTTCGCTAAGACATCTTGGGGAAATATCAAAGTGATATTTGGGAGCCCATAGAGGGCTATGGTGAAAAAGGAAATATCCTCCAATGAAATCTAGATAGAAGCTTTCTTAGAAACTGCTTAGTGTTCTGTTAATTCATCTCTGGAGTTACATCTGTATTTGGTGGATCTCTTTGCTACCCTTATTTCTGTGGAATCTGAGAACAGATACTTCCTTTCCCTTTGAATACTATAGGGCCAAAAGAAATATCCTCCGATAACAAAGAGAAAGAAGCTTTCTGAGAAACTTCTTTGTGTTCTGTGAAATCATCTCACAGAGTTACAGTTTTCCCCTCAAGAAGCCTTTCGCTAAATAAGTTCTTGTGGAATTGGCAAAGCGATATTTGGAAGCCCATAGAAGGATATGGTGAAAAAGGAAATATCCTCCGATGAAATCTGGAAAGAAGCTTTCTGAGAAACTGCTTAGTGTTCTGTTAATTCATCCCACAGAGTTACATCTGTAATTCGTGGATCTCGTTGCTAGCCTTATTTCTGTGGAATCTGACAACTGATGTTTCCTTTCCCTTTGAAGAATATAGGGCCAAAGGAAATATCTTCTGATAACAAAGAGAAAGAAGCTTTCTGAGAAACTTCTTTGTGTTCTGTGAAATCATCTCACAGAGTTACAGCTTTCCCCTCAAGAAGCCTTTCGCTAAGACATCTTGGGGAAATATCAAAGTGATATTTGGGAGCCCATAGAGGGCTATGGTGAAAAAGGAAATATCCTCCAATGAAATCTAGAAAGAAGCTTTCTGAGAAACTGCTTAGTGTTCTGTTAATTCATCTCTGGAGTTACATCTGTATTTGGTGGATCTCTTTGCTACCCTCATTTCTGTGGAATCTGAGAACAGATACTTCCTTTGCCTTTGAATAATATAGGGCCAAGGGAAATATCCTCCGATAACAAAGAGAAAGAAGCTTTCTGAGAAACTGCTTAGTGTTCTGTTAATTCATCACACAGAGTTACATCTGTAATTCGTGGATCTCGTTGCTAGCCTTATTTCTGTGGAATCTGACAACAGATATTTCCTTTCCCTTTGAAGAGTATAGGGCCAAAGGAAATATCCTCCGATAACAAAGAGAAGGAAAACATTCTGAGAATCTTCTTTGTGTTCTGTGAAGTTATCTCACTGAGTTACAGCTTTCCCCTCAAGAAAACTTTCGCTAAGACAGTTCTTGTGGAATTGGCAAAGTGATATTTGGAAGCCCATAGAGGGCTATGGTGAAAAAGCAAATATCCTCCGATGAAATCTGAAAAGAAGCTTTCTGAGAAACTGCTTAGTGTTCTGTTAATTCATGTCACAGAGTTACATCTGTATTTCGTGGATCTCGTTGCTAGCCTTATTTCTGTGGAATCTGACAACACGTATTTCCTTTCACTTTGAAGACTATTGGGCCAAAGGAAATATCCTCCGATAACAAAGAGAAAGAAGCTTTCTGAGAAACTTCTTTGTGTTCTGTGAAATCATCTCACAGAGTTACAGCTTTCCCCTCAAGAAGCCTTTCGATAAGACGGTTCTTGTGGAATTGGCAAAGTGATATTTGGAAGCCCATAGAAGGCTATGCTGAAAAAAGAAATATCCTCCGATGAAATCTGGAAAGAAGCTTTCTGAGAAACTGCTTAGTGTTCTGTTAATTCATCTCCCAGAGTTACATCTGTTTTTCGTGGATCCCTTTGGTAGCCTTATTTCTGTGGAATCTGAGAACAGATATTTCGGATCCCTTTGAAGACTATAGGGCCAAAGGAAATATCTTCCGATAACAAAGAGAAAGAAGCTTTCTGAGAAACTTCTTTGTGTTCTGTGAAATCATCTCACAGAGTTACAGCTTTCCCCTCAAGAAGCCTTTCGCTAAGACATCTTGGGGAAATAGCAAAGTGATATTTGGGAGCCCATAGAGGGCTATGGTGAAAAAGCAAATATCCTCCGATGAAATCTGGAAAGAAGCTTTCTGAGAAACTGCTTAGTGTTCTGTTAATTGATCTCACAGAGTTACATCTGTATTTCGTCGATCTCTTTGCTAGCCTTATTTCTGTGGAATCTGAGAACAGATATTTCGGATCCCTTTGAAGATTATAGGGCCAATGGAAATATCCTCCGATAACAAAGAGAAAGAAGCTTTCTGAGAAACGTCTTTGTGTTCTGTGAAATCATCTCACAGAGTTACAGCTTTCCCCTCAAGAAGCCTTTCGCTAACACAGTTCTTGTGGAATTGGCAAAGCGATATTTGGAAGCCCATAGAAGGATACGGAGAAAAAGGAAATATCCTCCGATGAAATCTGGAAAGAAGCTTTCTGAGAAACTGCTTAGTGTTCTGTTAATTCATCTCACAGAGTTACATCTGAATTTCGTGGATCTCTTTGCTAGCCTTATTTCTGTGGAATCTGAGAACAGATATTTCCTTTTCCTTTGAAGACTATAGGGCCAAAGGAAATATCCTCCGATAACAAAGAGAAAGAAGCTTTCTGAGAAACTTCTTTGTGTTCTGTGAAATCATCTCACAGAGTTACAGCTTTCCCCTCAAGAATCCTTTCGCTAGGACATTTCTTGTGGAATTGGCAAAGTGATATTTGGAAGCCCATAGAGGGCTACGATGAAAAAGGAAATATCCTCCGATGAAATCTGGAAAGAAGCTTTCTGAGAAACAGCTTAGTGTTCTCTTAATTCATCTCACAGAGTTACATCTGTATTTCGTGTATCTCTTTGTTAGCCTTATTTCTGTGGAATCTGAGAACAGATATATCGGATCCCTTTGAAGACTATAGCGCCAAAGGAAATATCCTCCGATAAAAAAGAGAAAGAAGCTTTCTGAGAAACTTCTTTGTGTTCTGTGAAATCATCTCACAGAGTTACAGCTTTCCCCTCAAGAAGCCTTTCGCTAAGACAGTTCTTGTGGAATTGGCAAAGTGATATTCAGAAACCCGTAGAGTGCTATGGTGAAAAGGGAAATATCCTCCGATGAAATCTGGAAAGAAGCTTTCTGAGAAACTGCTTAGTGTTCTGTTAATTCATCTCCCAGAGTTACATCTGTTTTTCGTGGATCCCTTTGGTAGCCTTATTTCTGTGGAATCTGAGAACAGATATTTCGGATCCCTTTGAAGACTATAGGGCCAAAGGAAATATCTTCCGATAACAAAGAGAAAGAAGCTTTCTGAGAAACTTCTTTGTGTTCTGTGAAATCATCTCACAGAGTTACAGCTTTCCCTGCAAGAAGCCTTTCGCTAAGACATCTTGGGGAAATAGCAAAGTGATATTTGGGAGCCCATAGAGGGCTATGGTGAAAAAGCAAATATCCTCCGATGAAATCTGGAAAGAAGCTTTCTGAGAAACTGCTTAGTGTTCTGTTAATTGATCTCACAGAGTTACATCTGTATTTCGTCGATCTCTTTGCTAGCCTTATTTCTGTGGAATCTGAGAACAGATATTTCGGATCCCTTTGAAGATTATAGGGCCAATGGAAATATCCTCCGATAACAAAGAGAAAGAAGCTTTCTGAGAAACGTCTTTGTGTTCTGTGAAATCATCTCACAGAGTTACAGCTTTCCCCTCAAGAAGCCTTTCGCTAACACAGTTCTTGTGGAATTGGCAAAGCGATATTTGGAAGCCCATAGAAGGATACGGAGAAAAAGGAAATATCCTCCGATGAAATCTGGAAAGAAGCTTTCTGAGAAACTGCTTAGTGTTCTGTTAATTCATCTCACAGAGTTACATCTGAATTTCGTGGATCTCTTTGCTAGCCTTATTTCTGTGGAATCTGAGAACAGATATTTCCTTTTCCTTTGAAGACTATAGGGCCAAAGGAAATATCCTCCGATAACAAAGAGAAAGAAGCTTTCTGAGAAACTTCTTTGTGTTCTGTGAAATCATCTCACAGAGTTACAGCTTTCCCCTCAAGAATCCTTTCGCTAGGACATTTCTTGTGGAATTGGCAAAGTGATATTTGGAAGCCCATAGAGGGCTACGATGAAAAAGGAAATATCCTCCGATGAAATCTGGAAAGAAGCTTTCTGAGAAACAGCTTAGTGTTCTCTTAATTCATCTCACAGAGTTACATCTGTATTTCGTGTATCTCTTTGTTAGCCTTATTTCTGTGGAATCTGAGAACAGATATATCGGATCCCTTTGAAGACTATAGCGCCAAAGGAAATATCCTCCGATAAAAAAGAGAAAGAAGCTTTCTGAGAAACTTCTTTGTGTTCTGTGAAATCATCTCACAGAGTTACAGCTTTCCCCTCAAGAAGCCTTTCGCTAAGACAGTTCTTGTGGAATTGGCAAAGTGATATTCAGAAACCCGTAGAGTGCTATGGTGAAAAGGGAAATATCCTCCGATGAAATCTGGAAAGAAGCTTTCTGAGAAACTGCTTAGTGTTCTGTTAATTCATCTCCCAGAGTTACATCTGTATTTCGTGGATCTCTTTGCTAGCCTTATTTCTGTGGAATCTGAGAACAGATATTTCGGATCCCTTTGAATACTATAGGGCCAAAGGAAATATCTTCCGATAACAAAGAGAAAGAAGCTTTCTGAGAAACTTCTTTGTGTTCTGTGAAATCATCTCACAGAGTTACAGCTTTCCCCTCAAGAAGCCTTTCGCTAAGACATCTTGGGGAAATAGCAAAGTGATATTTGGGAGCCCATAGAGGGCAATGGTGAAAAAGGAAATATCCTCCAATGAAATCTAGAAAGAAGCTTTCTGAGAAACTGCTTAGTGTTCTGTTAATTCATCTCTGGAGTTACATCTGTATTTGGTGGATCTCTTTGCTACCCTTATTTCTGTGGAATCTGAGAACAGATACTTCCTTTCCCTTTGAATAATATAGGGCCAAGGGAAATATCCTCCGATAACAAAGAGAAAGAAGCTTTCTGAGAAACTGCTTAGTGTTCTGTTAATTCATCACACAGAGTTACATCTGTAATTCGTGGATCTCGTTGCTAGCCTTATTTCTGTGGAATCTGACAACAGATATTTCCTTTCCCTTTGAAGAGTATAGGGCCAAAGGAAATATCCTCCGATAACAAAGAGAAGGAAAACATTCCGAGAATCTTCTTTGTGTTCTGTGAAGTTATCTCACTGAGTTACAGCTTTCCCCTCAAGAAAACTTTCGCTAAGACAGTTCTTGTGGAATTGGCAAAGTGGTATTTGGAAGCCCATAGAGGGCTATGGTGAAAAAGCAAATATCCTCCGATGAAATCTGGAAAGAAGCTTTCTGAGAAACTGCTTAGTGTTCTGTTAATTCATCTCACAGAGTTACATCTGTATTTCGTGGATCTCGTTGCTAGCCTTATTTCTGTGGAATCTGACAACACATATTTCCTTTTACTTTGAAGACTATTGAGCCAAATGAAATATCCTCCGATAACAAAGAGAAAGAAGCTTTCTGAGAAACTTCTTTGTGTTGTGTGAAATCATCACACAGAGTTACAGCTTTCCCCTCAAGAAGCCTTTCGCTAAGACAGTTCTTGTGGAATTGGCAAAGTGATATTTGGAAGCCCTTAGAGGGCTATGGTGTAAAAGGAAATATCCTCCGATGAAATCTGGAAAGAAGCTTTCTGAGAAACTGCTTAGTGTTCTGTTAATTCATCTCACAGAGTTACATCTGTATTTCGTGGATTTCTTTGCTAGCCTTATTTCTGTGGAATCTGAGAAGAGATATTTCGGATCCCTTTGAAGACTATAGGGCCAAAGGAAATATCCTCCGATAACAAAGAGAAAGAAGCTTTCTGAGAAACTTCTTTGTGTTCTGTGAAATCATCTCACAGAGTTACAGCTTTCCCCTCAAGAAGCCTTTCGCTAAGTCAGTTCTTGTGGAATTGGCAAAGTGATATTTGGAAACCCGTAGAGTGCTATGGTGAAAAAGGAAATATCCTCCGATGAAATCTGGAAAGAAGCTTTCTGAGAAACTGCTTAGTGTTCTGTTAACTCATCTGACAGAGTTACATCTGTATTTCGTGGATCTCTTTGCTAGCTTATTTCTGTGGAATCTGAGGAGAGATATTTCGGATCCCTTTGAAGACTATAGGACCGAAGGAAATATCTTCTGATAACAAAGAGAAAGAAGCTTTCTGAGAAACTTCTTTGTGTTCTGTGAAATCATCTCACAGAGTTACAGCTTTCCCCTCAAGAAGCCTTACGATAAGAAAGTTCTTGTGGAATTGGCACAGTGATATTTGGAAGCCCATAGAAGGCTATGCTGAAAAAGGAAATATCCTCCGATGAAATCTGGAAAGAAGCTTTCTGAGAAACTGCTTAGTGTTCTGTTAATTCATCTCCCAGAGTTACATCTGTTTTTCGTGGATCTCTTTGCTAGCCTTATTTCTGTGGAATCTGAGAACAGATATTTCGGATCCCTTTGAAGACTATAGGACCGAAGGAAATATCTTCTGATAACAAAGAGAAAGAAGCTTTCTGAGAAACTTCTTTGTGTTCTGTGAAATCATCTCACAGAGTTACAGCTTTCCCCTCAAGAAGCCTTTCGCTAAGACATCTTGGGGAATTGGCAACGTGTTATTTGGAAGCCCATAGAGGGCTAAGGTGAAAAAGGAAATATCCTCCGATGAAATCTGGAAAGAAGCTTTCTGAGAAACTGCTTAGTGTTCTGTTAATACATCTCTGGAGTTACATCTGTATTTGGTGGATCTCTTTGCTACCGTTATTTCTGTGGAATCTGAGAACAGATACTTCCTTTCCCTTTGAATACTATAGGGCCAAAGGAAATATCCTCCGATAACAAAGAGAAAGAAGCTTTCTGAGAAACTTCTTTGTGTTCTGTGAAATCATCTCACAGAGTTACAGTTTTCCCCTCAAGAAGCCTTTCGCTAACACAGTTCTTGTGGAATTGGCAAAGTGATATTTGGAAGCCCATAGAGGGCTATGGTGAAAAAGCAAATATCCTCCGATGAAACCAGGAAAGAAGCTTTCTGAGAAACTGCTTAGTGTTCTGTTAATTCATCTCACAGAGTTACATCTGTATTTCGTGGATCTCGTTGCTAGCCTTATTTCTGTGGAATCTGACAACACATATTTCCTTTCACTTTGAAGACTATTGGGCCAAAGGAAATATCCTCCGATAACAAAGAGAAAGAAGCTTTCTGAGAAACTTCTTTGTGTTCTGTGAAATCATCACACAGAGTTACAGCTTTCCCCTCAAGAAGCCTTTCGCTAAGACAGTTCTTGTGGAATTGGCAAAGTGATATTTGGAAGCCCTTAGAGGGCTATGGTGAAAAAGGAAATATCCTCCGATGAAATCTGGAAAGAAGCTTTCTGAGAATCAGCTTAGTGTTCTCTTAATTCATCTCACAGTTTTACATCTGTATTTCATGGATCTCTTTGCTAGCCTTATTTCTGTGGAATCTGAGAACAGATATATCGGATCCCTTTGAAGACTATAGCGCCAAAGGAAATATCCTCCGATAAAAAAGAGAAAGAAGTTTTCTAAGAAACTTCTTTATGTTCTGTGAAATCATCTCACAGAGTTACAGCTTTCCCCTCAAGAAGCCTTTCGCTAAGACAGTTCTTGTGGAATTGGCAAAGTGATATTCGGAAGCCCATAGAGGGCTATGGTGAAAAAGGAAATATCCTCCGATGAAATCTGGAAAGAAGCTTTCTGAAAAACTGCTTAGTGTTCTGTTAATTGATCTCACAGAGTTACATCTGTATTTCGTGTATCTCTTTGCTAGCCTTATTTCTGTGGAATCTGAGAACAGATATTTCCTTTCCCTTTGAAGACTATCGGGCCATAGGAAATATCCTCCGATAACAAAGAGAAAGAAGCTTTCTGAGAAACGTCTTTGTGTTCTGTGAAATCATCTCACAAATTTACAGCTTTCCCCTCAAGAAGCCTTTCGCTAAGACAGTTCTTGTGGAATTGGCAAAGCGATATTTGGAAGCCCATAGAAGTATATGTTGAAAAAGGAAATATCCTCCGATGAAATCTGGAAAGAAGCTTTCTGAGAAACTGCTTAGTGTTCTCTTAATTCATCTCACAGAGTTACATCTGTATTTCGTGGATCTCTTTGCTAGCCTTATTTCTGTGGAATCTGAGAACAGATATTTCCTTTTCCTTTGAAGATTATATGGCCAAAGGAAATATCCTCCGATAACAAAGAGAAAGAAGCTTTCTGAGAAACTTCTTTGTGTTCTGTGAAATCATCTCACAGAGTTACAGCTTTCCCCTCAAGAAGCCTTTCGCTAAGACAGTTCTTGTGGAATTGGCAAAGTGATATTTGGAAGCCCATAGAGGGCTACGGTGAAAAAGGAAATATCCTCCGATGAAATCTGGAAAGAAGCTTTCTGAGAAACTGCTTAGTGTTCTGTTAATTCATCTCACAGAGTTACATCTGTAATTCGTGGATCTCGTTGCTAGCCTTATTTCTGTGGAATCTGACAACTGATGTTTCCTTTCCCTTTGAAGACTAGAGGGCCAAAGGAAATATCTTCTGATAACAAAGAGAAAGAAGCTTTCTGAGAAACTTCTTTGTGTTCTGTGAAATCATCTCACTGAGTTACAGCTTTCCCCTCAAGAAGCCTTTTGCTAAGACATCTTGGGGAAATAGCAAAGTGATATTTGGGAGCCCATAGAGGGCTATGGTGAAAAAGGAAATATCCTCCAATGAAATCTAGAAAGAAGCTTTCTGAGAAACTGCTTAGTGTTCTGTTATTTCATCTCTGGAGTTACATCTGTATTTGGTGGATCTCTTTGCTACCCTTATTTCTGTGGAATCTGAGAACAGATACTTCCTTTCCCTTTCAATAATATAGGGCCAAGGGAAATATCCTCCGATAACAAAGAAAAAGAAGCTTTCTGAGAAACTGCTTAGTGTTCTGTTAATTCATCTCACAGAGTTACATCTGTAATTCGTGGATCTCGTTGCTAGCCTTATTTCTGTGGAATCTGACAACAGATATTTCCTTTCCCTTTGAAGAGTATAGGGCCAAAGGAAATATCCTCCGATAACAAAGAGAAGGAAAACATTCTGAGAATCTTCTTTGTGTTCTGTGAAGTCATCTCATTGAGTTACAGCTTTCCCCTCAAGAAAACTTTCGCTAAGACAGTTCTTGTGGAATTGGCAAAGTGATATTTGGAAGCCCACAGAGGGCTATGGTGAAAAAGCAAATATCCTCCGATGAAATCTGGAAAGAAGCTTTCTGAGAAACTGCTTAGTGTTCTGTTAATTCATCTCACAGAGTTACATCTGTATTTCGTGGATCTCGTTGCTAGCCTTATTTCTGTGGAATCTGACAACACATATTTCCTTTCACTTTCAAGACTATTGGGCCAAAGGAAATATCCTCCGATAACAAAGAGAAAGAAGCTTTCTGAGAAACTTCTTTGTGTTCTGTGAAATCATCACACAGAGTTACAGCTTTCCCCTCAAGACGCCTTTCGCTAAGACAGTTCTTGTGGAATTGGCAAAGTGATATTTGGAAGCCCTTAGAGGGCTATGGTGAAAAAGGAAATATCCTCCGATGAAATCTGGAAAGAAGGTTTCTGAGAAACAGCTTAGTGTTCTCTTAATTCATCTCACAGAGTTACATATGTATTTCGTGTATCTCTTTGTTAGCCTTACTTCTGTGGAATCTGAGAACAGATATATCGGATCCCTTTGAAGACTATAGCGCCAAAGGAAATATCCTCCGATAAAAAAGAGAAAGAAGTTTTCTGAGAAACTTCTTTGTGTTCTGTGGAATCATCTCACAGAGTTACAGCTTTCCCCTCAAGAAGCCTTTCGCTAAGACAGTTCTTGTGGAATTGGCAAAGTGATATTCGGAAGCCCATAGAGGGCTATGGTGAAAAAGGAACTATCCTCCGATGAAATCTGTAAAGAAGCTTTCTGAGAAACTGCTTAGTGTTCTGTTAATTCATCTCACAGAGTTACATCTGTATTTCGTGGATCTCTTTGCTAGCCTTATTTCTGTGGAATCTGAGAACAGATATTTCCTTTCCCTTTGAAGACTATAGGGCCAAAGGAAATATCCTCCGATAACAAAGAGAAGGAAGCTTTCTGAGAAACTGCTTTGTGTTCTGTGAAATCATCTCACAGAGATACAGCTTTCCCCTCAAGAAGCATTTCGCTAAGACAGTTCTTGTGGAATTGGCAAAGTGATATTTGGAAGCCCATAGAGGGCTATGGTGAAAAAGCAAATATCCTCCGATGAAATCTGGAAAGAAGCTTTCTGAGAAACTGCTTAGTGTTCTGTTAATTCATCTCACAGAGTTACATCTGTATTTCGTGGATCTCTTTGCTAGCCTTATTTCTGTGGAATCTGAAAACAGATATTTCGGATCCCTTTGAAGACTATAGGGCCAAAGGAAATATCCTCCGATAACAAAGAGAAAGAAGCTTTCTGAGAAACTTCTTTGTGTTCTGTGAAATCATCTCACAGAGTTACAGCTTTCCCCTCAAGAAGCCTTTCGATAAGACAGTTCTTGTGGAATTGGCACAGTGATATTTGGAAGCCCATAGAAGGCTATGCTGAAAACAGAAATATCCTCCTATGAAATCTGGAAAGAAGCTTTCTGAGAAACTGCTTAGTGTTCTGTTAATTCATCTCCCAGAGTTACATCTGTTTTTCGTGGATCTCTTTGCTAGCCTTATTTCTGTGGAATCTGAGAACAGATATTTCGGACCCCTTTGAAGACTATAGGGCCAAAGGAAATATCTTCCGATAACAAAGAGAAAGAAGCTTTCTGAGAAACTTCTTTGTGTTCTGTGAAATCATCTCACAGAGTTACAGCTTTCCCCTCAAGAAGCCTTTCGCTAAAACATCTTGGGGAAATATCAAAGTGATATTTGGGAGCCCATAGAGGGCTATGGTGAAAAAGGAAATATCCTCCAAAGAAATCTAGAAAGAAGCTTTCTGAGAAACTGCTTAGTGTTCTGTTAATTCATCTCTGGAGTTACATCTGTATTTGGTGGATCTCTTTGCTACCCTTATTTCTGTGGAATCTGAGAACAGATACTTCCTTTCCCTTTGAATACTATAGGGCCAAAGGAAATATCCTCCGATAACAAAGAGAATGAAGCTTTCTGAGAAACTTCTTTGTGTTCTGTGAAATCATCTCCCCGAGTTACAGCTTTCCCATCAAGAAGCCTTTCGCTAAGACAGTTCTTATGGAATTGGCAAAGCGATATTTGGAAGCCCATAGAAGTATATGTTGAAAAAGGAAATATCCTCCGATGAAATCTGGAAAGAAGCTTTCTGAGAAACTGCTTAGTGTTCTGTTAATTCATCTCACAGAGTTACATCTGTTTTTCGTGTATCTACCTGCTCTGCCTTATTTCTGTGGAATCTGAGAACAGATATTTCCTTTCCCTTTGAAGACTATACGGCCAAAGAAATATCCTCCGATAACAGAGAGAAAGAAGTTTTCTGAGAAACTTCTTAGTGTTCTTTGAAATCATCTCACAGAGTAACAGCTTTCCCCTCAAGAAGCCTTTCGCTAAGACAGTTCTTACGGAACTGGCAAAGTGATATTTGGAAGCCCATAGAGGGCTATGGAGAAAAAGGAAATATACTCTGATGAAATCTGGAAAGAAGCTTCTGATAAACTGCTCAGTGTTCTGTTAATTCATCTCACAGAGTTACATCTGTATTTCGTGGATCTCTTTGCTAAACTTATTTCTGTGGAATCTGAGAACAGATATATCGGATCCCTTTGAAGACTACAGGGCCAAAGTAAATATCCTCCGATAACAAAAAGAAAGAAGCTTTCTGAGAAACTTCTTTGTGTTCTGTGAAATCATCTAACAGAGTTACAGTTTTCCCCTCAAGAAGCCTTTCGCTAAGATAGTTCTTGTGGAATTCACAAAGTGTTATTTGGAAGCCCATAGAGGCCTATGGTGAAAAAGGAAATATCCTCCGATGAAATCTGGAAAGAAGCAATCTGAGAAACTGCTTAGTTTTCTGTTAATTCATCTCACAGAGTTACATCAGTATTTCGTGGATCTCTTTGCTAGCATTATTTCTGTGGAATCTGAGAACAGATATTTCCTTTCCCTTTGAAGACTATAGGGCCAAAGGAAATAACCTCCGATAACAAAGAGAAAAAAGCTTTCTGAGAAACTTCTTTGTGTTCTGTGAAATCATCTCACAGAGTTACAGCTTTCCCCTCAAGAAGCCTTTCGCTAAGACAGTTCTTGTGGAATTGGCAAAGTGGTATTTGAAACCCATAGAGGGCTTTGGTGAAAAAGGAAATATACTCCGATGAAATCTGGAAAGAAGCTTTCTGAGAAACTGCTTAGTGTTCTGTTAATTCATCTCACAGAGTTACATCTGTATTTCGTGGATCTCTTTGCTAGCCTTATTTCTGTGGAATCTGAGAACAGATATTTCCTTTCCCTTTGAAGACTATAGGGCCAAAGGAAATATCCTCCGATTGCAAAGAGAAAGAATCTTTCTGAGAAACTTCTCTGTGTTCTGTGAAATCATCTCACAGAGTTACAGCTTTCCCCTCAAGAAACCTTTCGCTAAGACAGTTCTTGTGGAATTGGCAATGTGATATTTGGAAGCCCATAGAGGGCTACGGTGAAAAAGGAAATATCCTCCGATGAAATCTGGAAAGAAGCTTTCTGAGAAACTGCTTAGTGTTCTGTTAATTCATCTCACAGAGTTACATCTGTATTTCGTGGATCTCTTTGCTAGCCTTATTTCTGTGGAATCTGACAACAGATATTTCCTTTCCCTTTGAAGACTATAGGGCCAAAGGAAATATCCTCCGATAACATAAGAAAGCTTTCTGAGAAACTTCTTTGTGTTCTGTGAAATCATCTCACAGAGTTACAGCTTTCCCCTCAAGAATCCTTTCGCTAAGACAATTCTTGTGGAATTGGCAAAGCGATATTTGGAAGCCATGAGGGCTATGGTGAAAAAGGAAATATCCTCCGATGAAATCTGGAAAGAAGCTTTCTAAGACACTGCTTAGTGTTCTGTTAATTCATCTCCCAGAGTTACATCTGTATTTCGTGGATCTCTTTGCTAGCCTTATTTCTGTGTAATCTGAGAACAGATATTTCCTTTCCCTTTGAAGACTATAGGGCCAAAGGAAATATCCTCCGATAACAAAGAGAAAAAAGCTTTCTGAGAAACTTCTTTGTGTTCTGTGAAATCATCTCACAGAGTTACAGCTTTCCCCTCAAGAAGCCTTTCGCTAAGACAGTTCTTGTGGAATTGGCAAAGTGATATTTGAAGCCCATAGAAGGCTATGGTGAAAAAGGAAATATCCTCCGATGAAATCTGGAAAGAAGCTTTCTGAGATACTGCTTAGTGTTCTGGTAATTCATTTCATAGAGTTACATCTGTATTTCGTGGATGTCTTTGCTAGCATTATTTCTGTGGAATTTGAGAACAGATATTTCCTTTCCCTTTGAGGACTATAGGGCCAAAGGAAATACCCTCCTATAACACAGAGAAAGAAGCTTTCTGAGAAACTTCTTTGTGTTCTGTGAAATCATCTCACAGAGTTACAGCTTTCCCCTCAAGAAGCCTTTCGTTAAGACAGTTCTTGTGGAATTGGCAAAGTGATATTTGGAAGCCCACAGAGGGCTAAGGTGAAAAAGGAAATATCCTCTGATGAAATCTGGAAAGAAGCTTTCTGAGAAACTGCTCAGTGTTCTGTTAATTCATCTCACAGAGTTACATCTGCATTTCGAGCATCTCTTTGCTAGCCTTCTTTCTGTGGAATCTGAGAACAGATGTTTCGGATCCCTTTGAA
Organism: Macaca nemestrina; assembly: GCF_043159975.1. Classification (NCBI taxonomy): domain Eukaryota; kingdom Metazoa; phylum Chordata; class Mammalia; order Primates; family Cercopithecidae; genus Macaca; species Macaca nemestrina. The sequence continues at coordinate 25,379,091 of NC_092141.1, read as the reverse complement.
GACTATAGGGCCAATGGAAATATACTCCGATAACAAAGGAAAGAAACTTTCTGAGAAACTTTTTTGTGTTCTGTGAAATCATCTCACAGAGATAGAGCTTTCCCCTCAAGAAGCCTTTCGCTAAGACAGTTCTTGTAGAATTGGCCAAGTGATATTTGGAAGCCCTTAGAGGGCTATGGTGAAAAAGGAAATATCCTCCGATGAAATCTGGAAAGAAGCTTCCTGAGAAACTGCTTAGTGTTCTGTTAATTCATCTCACAGGGTTACATGTGTATTTCGTGGATCTCTTTGCTAGCCTTATTTCTGTGGAATCTGAGAACAGATATTCCGGATCCCTTTGAATAGTATAGGGCCAAAGGAAATATCGTCCGATAACAAAGTGAAAGCAGCTTTCTTAGAAACTTCTTTGTGTTCTGTGAAATCATCTCACAGAGTTACAGCTTTCCCCTCAAGAAGCCTTTCGCTAAGACAGTTCATGTGGAATTGGCAAAGTGTTATTTGGAAACCCTTAGAGGGCTATGGTGAAAAAGGAAATATCCTCCGTTGAAATCTGGAAAGAAGCTTTCTGAGAAACTGCTTAGTGTTCTGTTAATTCATCTCACAGAGTTACATCTGTATTTCGTGGATCTCTTTGCTAGCCTTATTTCTGTGGTATCTGAAAAAAGATATTTCGGATCCCTTTGAAGACTATAGGGCCAAAGGAAATATCCTCCGAAAACAAGGAGAAAGAAGCTTTCTGATAAACTTCTTTGTGTTCTGTGAAATCATCTAACAGAGTTACAGCTTTCTCCTCAAGAAGCCTTTCGCTAAGACATCTTGGGGAAATATCAAAGTGATATTTGGGAGCCCATAGAGGGCTATGGTGAAAAAGGAAATATCCTCTGATGAAATCTGGAAAGAAGCTTCTGATAAACTGCTCAGTGTTCTGTTAATTCATCTCACAGAGTTACATCTGTATTTCGTGGATCTCTTTGCTAAACTTATTTCTGTGGAATCTGAGAACAGATATATCGGATCCCTTTGAAGACTACAGGGCCAAAGTAAATATCCTCCGATAACAAAGAGAAAGAAGCTTTCTGAGAAACTTCTTTGTGTTCTGTGAAATCATCTAACAGAGTTACAGTTTTCCCCTCAAGAAGCCTTTCGCTAAGATAGTTCTTGTGGAATTCACAAAGTGTTATTTGGAAGTCCATAGAGGCCTATGGTGAAAAAGGAAATATCCTCCGATGAAATCTGGAAAGAAGCATTCTGAGAAACTGCTTAGTGTTCTGTCAATTAATATCACAGAGTTACATCTGTATTTCTTGGTCTGTTTGCTAGCCTTATTTCTGTGGAATCTGAGAACAGATATTTCCTTTCCCTTTAAAGACTATAGGGCCAAAGGAAATATCCTCCGATAACAAAGAGAAAGAATCTTTCTGAGAAACTTCTTTGTGTTCTGTGAAATCATCTCACCGAGTTACAGCTTTCCCCTCAAGAAGCCTTTCTCTAAGACAGTTCTTGTGGAATTGGCAAAGTGATATTTGGAAGCCCACAGAGGGCTAGGGTGAAAAAGGAAATATCCTCCGATGAAATCTGGAAAGAAGCTTTCTGAGAAACTGCTTAGTTTTCTGTTAATTCATCTCACAGAGTTACATCTGTATTTCGTGGATCTCTTTGCTAGCCTTATTTCTGTGGAATCTGACAACAGATATTTCCTTTCCCTTTGAAGACTATAGGGCCAAAGGAAATATCCTCCGATAACAAAGAGAAAAAAGCTTTCTGTGAAACTTCTTTGTGTTCTGTGAAATCATCTCACAGAGTTACAGCTTTCCCCTCAAGAAGCCTTTCGCTAAGACAGTTCTTGTGGAATTGGCAAAGTGATATTTGAAACCCATAGAGGGCTTTGGTGAAAAAGGAAATATCCTCCGATGAAATCTGGAAAGAAGCTTTCTGAGAAACTGCTTAGTGTTCTGTTAATTCATCTCACAGAGTTACATCTGTATTTCGTGGATCTCTTTGCTAGCCTTATTTCTGTGGAATCTGAGAACAGATATTTCCTTTCCCTTTGAAGACTATAGGGCCAAAGGAAATATCCTCCGATAGCAAAGAGAAAGAATCTTTCTGAGAAACTTCTCTGTGTTCTGTGAAATCATCTCACAGAGTTACAGCTTTCCCCTCAAGAAACCTTTCGCTAAGACAGTTCTTGTGGAATTGGCAATGTGATATTTGGAAGCCCATAGAGGGCTACGGTGAAAAAGGAAATATCCTCCGATGAAATCTGGAAAGAAGCTTTCTGAGAAACTGCTTTGTGTTCTGTTAATTCATCTCACAGAGTTACATCTGTATTTCGTGGATCTCTTTGGTAGCCTTATTTCTGTGGAATCTGACAACAGATATTTCCTTTCCCTTTGAAGACTAGAGGGCCAAAGGAAATATCCTCCGATAACATAAGAAAGTTTTCTGAGAAACTTCTTTGTGTTCTGTTAAATCATCTCACAGAGCTACAGCTTTCCCCTCAAGAATCCTTTCGCTAAGACAATTCTTGTGGAATTGGCAAAGCGATATTTGGAAGCCATGAGGGCTATGGTGAAAAAGGAAATATCCTCCGATGAAATCTGGAAAGAAGCTTTCTAAGACACTGCTTAGTGTTCTGTTAATTCATCTCCCAGAGTTACATCTGTATTTCGTGGATCTCTTTGCTAGCCTTATTTCTGTGTAATCTGAGAACAGATATTTCCTTTCCCTTTGAAGACTATAGGGCCAAAGGAAATATCCTCCGATAACAAAGAGAAAGCAGCTTTCTGAGAAATTTCTTTTTGTTCTGTGAAATCATCTCACAGAGTTACAGCTTTCCCCTCAAGAAGCCTTTCGCTAAGACAGTTCTTGTGGAATTGGCAAAGTGTTATTTGGAAACCCATAGAGGGCTATGGTGAAAAAGGAAATATCCTCCGATGAAATCTGGAAAGAAGCTTTCTGAGAAATTGCTTAGTGTTCTGTTAATTCATCTCACAGAGTTACATCTGTATTTCGTGGATCTCTTTGCTGGCCTTATTTCTATGGAATCTGAGAACAGATATTTCCTTTCCCTTTGAAGACTATAGGGCAAAAGGAAATATCCTCCGATAACAAAGAGAAAGAAGTTTTCTGAGAAACTTCTTTGTGTTCTGTGAAATCATCTCACAGAGTTACAGCTTTCCCCTCAAGAAGCCTTTCGCTACGGAAGTTCTTGTGGAATTGGCAAAGTGATATTTGGAAGCTCTTAGAGGGCTATTGAGAAAAAGGAAATATCCTCCAATGAAATCTGGAAAGAAGCTTCGTGAGAAACTGCTTAGTGTCCTGTTAATTCATCTCACAGAGTTACATCTGTATTTCCTGGATCTCTTTGCTAGCCTTACTTCTGTGGAATCTGAGAACAGATATTTCGGATCCCTTTGAAGACTATAGGGCCAAAGGAAATATCCTCCGATAACAAAGAGAAAGAAGCTTTCTGAGAAACTTCTTTGTGTTCTGTTAAATCATCTCACAGAGTTACAGTTTTCCCCTCAAGAAGCCTTTTGCTACGGCAGTTCTTGTGGAATTGGCAAAGTGATATTTGGAAGCTCATTGAGGGCTATTAAGAAAAAGGAAATATCCTCCAATGAAATCTGGAAGGAAGCTTCCTGAGAAACTGCTTAGTGTCCTGTTAATTCATCTCACAGAGTTACATCTGTATTTCGTGGATCTCTTTGCTAGCCTTACTTCTGTGGAATCTGAGAACAGATATTTCGGATCACTTTGAAGACTATAGGGCCAAAGGAAATATCCTCCGATAACAAAGAGAAAGAAGCTTTCTGAGAACCTTCTTTGTGTTCTGTTAAATCATCTAACAGAGTTACAGTTTTCCCCTCAAGAAGCCTTTCGCTAAGATAGTTCTTGTGGAATTGACAAAGTGTTATTTGGAAGCCCATAGAGGGCTATGGTGAAAAAGTAAATATCCTCCGATGAAATCTGGAAAGAAGCTTTGTGAGAAACTGCTTAGTGTTCTGTCAATTCATATCACAGAGTTACATCTGTATTTCTTAGTTCTCTTTGATAGCCTTATTTCTGTGGAATCTGAGAACAGATATTTCCTTTCCCTTTAAAGACTATAGGGCCAAAGGAAATATCCTCCGATGACAAAGAGAAAGAATCTTTCTGAGAAACTTCTTTGTGTTCTGTGAAATCATCTCACAGAGTTACAGCTGTCCCCTCAAGAAGGCTTCCGCTAAGATAGTTCGTGTGGAATTGGCAAAGTGATTTTTGGAAGCCCTCAGAGGTCTATGGTGAAAAAGGAAATATCCTCCGATGAAATCTGGAAAGAAGTTTCTGAGAAACTGCTTAGTGTTCTGTTAATTCATCTCACAGAGTTACATCTGTATTTCGTGGATCTCTTTGCTAGCCTTATTTCTGTGGAATCTGACAACAGATATTTCCTTTCCCTTTGAAGACTATAGGGCCAAAGAAAATATCCTCCGGTAACAAAGAGAAAGAAGCTTTCTGAGAAAGTTCTTTGTGTTCTGTGAAATCATCTCACAGAGTTACAGCTTTCCCCTCAAGAAGCCTTTCGCTAAGACAGTTCTTGTGGAATTGGCAAAGTGATATTTGGAAGCCCACAGAGGGCTATGGTGAAAAAGGAAATATCCTCCGATGAAATCTGGAAAGAAGCTTTCAGAGAAACTGCTTAGTGTTCTGTTAATTCATCTCACAGAGTTACATCTGTATTTCGTGAATCTCTTTGCTAGCCTTATTTCTGTGGAATCTGAGAACAGATATTTCCTTTCCCTTTGAAGACTATAGGGCCAAAGGAAATATCCTCCGATAACAAAGAGAAAAAAGCTTTCTGAGAAATTTCTTTGTGTTCTGTGAAATCATCTCACAGAGTTACAGCTTTCCCCTCAGGAAACCTTTCGCTAAGACAGTTCTTGTGGAACTGGCAAAGTGATATTTTGAAGCTCATAGAGGGCTATGGAGAAAAAGGAAATATCCTCCGATGAAATATGGAAAGAAGCTTTCTGAGAAACTGCTTAGTGTTCTGTTAATTCATCTCACAGAGTTACATCTGTATTTCGTGGATCGCTTTGCTAGTCTTATTTCTGTGGAATCTGACAACAGATATTTCCTTTCCCTTTGAAGAATATAGGGCCAAAGAAAAATCCTCCGATAAGAAAGAGAAAGAAGCTTTCTGAAAACCTTATTTGTGTTCTGTGAAATCATCTCACAGAGTTACAGCTTTCCCCTCAAGAAGCCTTTCGCTAAGACAGTTCTTGTGGAATTGGCAAAGTGATATTTGGAAGCCCATAGAGGGCTATGGAGAAAAAGGAAATATCCTCCGATGAAATCTGGAAAGAAGTTTCCTGAGAAACTGCTTAGTGTTCTGTTAATTCATCTCACAGGGTTACATCTGTATTTCGTGGATCTCTTTGCTAGCCTTATTTATATGGAATCTGAGAACACATATTCCGAATCCCTTTGAATACTATAGGGCCAATGAAATATCATCCGATAAAAAAGAGAAAACAGCTTTCTGAGAAACTTCTTTGTGTTCTGTGAAATCATCTCACAGAGTTACAGCTTTCCCCTCAAGAAGCCTTTCGCTAAGACAGTTCTTGTGGAATTGGCAAAGTGTTATTTGGAAGCCCAGAGAGGACTATGGTGAAACAGGAAATATCCTCCGATGAAATCTGCAAAGAAGCTTTCTGAGAAACTGCTTAGTGTTCTGTAAGTTCATCTCACAGAGTTACATCTGTATTTCGTGGATCTCTTTGCTAGCCTTATTTCTGTGGAATCTGAGAACAGATATTTCGGATCCCTTTGAAGACTATAGGGCCAAAGGAATTATCCTCCGAAAACAAAGAGAAAGAAGATTTCTGAGAAACTTCTGTGTTCTGTGAAATCATCTCACAGAGTTACAGCTTTCCCCTCAAGAAGGCTTTCGCCAAGACAGTTCTTGTAGAATTGGCCAAGTGATATTTGGAAGCCCATAGAGGGCTATGGTGAAAATGGAAATATCCTCCGATGAAATCTGGAAAGAAGCTTTCTGAGAAACTGCTTAGTGTTGTGTTACTTCATCTCACAGTGTTCCTTCTGTATTTCGTGGATCTCTTTGCTAGCTTTATTTCTGTGGAATCTGAGAACAGATATTTCCTTTCCCTTTGAAGACTAAAGGGCCAAAGTAAATATTCTCCGATAACAAAGAGAAAGAAGCTTTCTGAGAAAGTTCTTTGTGTTCTGTTAAATCATCTCACAGAGTTACAGCTTTCCCTTCAAGAAGCCTTTCGCTAAGACAGTTCTTGTGGAATTGGCAAAGTGTTATTTCGAAAGCCATAGAGGGCTATGGGGAAAAAGGAAATATCCTCCGATGAAATCTGGAAAGAAGCTTTCTGAGAAACTGCTTAGGGTTCTGTTAATTCATCTCACAGATTTACATCTGTAATTCTGGGATCTCTTTGCTAGCCTTATTTCTGTGGAATCTGAGAACAGATATTTCCTTTCCCTTTAAAGACTTTAGGTCCAAAGGAAATATCCTCCGATAACAAAGAGAAAGAATCTTTCTGAGAAACTTCTTTGTGTTCTGTGAAATCATCTCACAGAGTTACAGCTTTCCCCTCAAAAAGCCTTTCGCTAAGACAGTTCTTGTGGAATTGGCAAAGTGATATTTGGAAGCCCACAGAGGGCTATGGAGAAAAAGGAAATATCCTCCGATGAAATCTGGAAAGAAGCTTTCTGAGAAACTGCTTAGTGTTCTGTTAATTCATCTCACAGAGTTACATCTGTATTTCGTGGATCTCTTTGCTAGCCTTATTTCTGTGCAATCTGAGAACAGATATTTCCTTTCCCTTTGAAGACTATGGTGCCAAAGGAAATATCCTCCGATAACAAAGAGAAAGAAGCTTTCTGAGAAACTTCTTTGTGTTCTGTGAAATCATCTCACAGAGTTACAGCTTTCCCCTCAAGAAATCTTTCGCTAAGACAGTTCTTATGGAATTGGCAAAGTGATATTTGGAAGCCCTTAGAGGTCTATGGTGAAAAAGGAAATATCCTCCGATGAAATCAGGGAAGAAGCTTTCTGAGAAACTGCTTAGTGTTCTGTTAATTCATCTCACAGGGTGACATCTGTATTTCGTGGATCTCTTTGCTAGTCTTATTTCTGTGGAATCTGAGAACATATATTTCGGATCCCTTTGAAGACTATAGGGCCAAAGGAAATATCCTCCGATAACAAAGAAAAAGAAGCTTTCTGAGAACCTTCTTTGTGTTCTGTGAAATCATCTCACAGAGTTTCAGCTTTCCCCTCAAGAAGCCTTTCGCTACGACAGTGCTTGTGGAATTGGCAAAGTGATATTTGGAAACCCATAGAGGGCTGTGGTGAAAATGGCAATATCCTCCGATGAAATCTGGAAAGAAGCTTTCTGAGAAACTGCTTAGTGTTCTCTTAATTCACCTCACAGAGTTACATCTGTATTTCGTGGATCTCTTTGCTGGCCTTATTTCTGTGGAATCTGAGAATAGATATTTCCTTTCCAATTGAAGACTATAGGGCCAAAGGAAATATCCTCCTATAACATAAGAAAGAAGCTTTCTGAGGAACTTCTTTGTGTTCTGTGAAATCATCTCACAGAGTTACAGCTTTCCCCTCAAAAATCCTTTCGCAAAGACAATTCTTGTGGAATTGGCAAAGTGATATTTGGAAGCCCATAGAGGGATTGGGTGAAAAAGGAAATATCCTCCGATGAAATCTGGAAAGAAGGTTTCTGAGAAACTACTCAGTCTTCTGTTAATTCATCTCACAGAGTTACATCTGTGTTTCGTGGATCTCTTTGCTAGCTTTATTTCTTTGGAATCTGAGAACAGATATTTCGGATCCCTTTGAAGACTATAGGGCCAAAGGAAATATCCTCCGATAACAAAGAGAAAGAAGCTTTCTGAGAAACTTCTTTGTGTTCTGTGAAATCATCTCACAGAGTTACAGCTTTGCCCTCAAAGAAGCCTTTCGATAAGACAGTTCTTGTGGAATTGGCAAAGTGATATTTGGAAGCCCACAGAGGGCTATGTTGAAAAAGGAAATATCCTCCGATGAAATCTGGAAAGAAGCTTTCTGAGAAACTGTTTAGTGTTCTGTTAATTCATCTCACAGAGTTACATCTGTATTTCGTGGATCTCTTTGCTAGCCTTATTTCTGTGGAATCTGAGAACAGATATTTCCTTTCCCTTTGAAGTCTATAAGGCCAAAGCAAATATCCTCCGATAACAAAGAGAAAGAAGCTTTCTGAGAAACTTCTTTGTGTTCTGTGAAATCATCTCACAGAGTGACAGCTTTCCCCTCAAGAAGCCTTTCGCTAAGACAGTTCTTGTGGAATTGGCAAAGTGATATTTGATGCCCATAGTTGGCTTTGTTAAAAAAGGAAATATCCTCCGATGAAATCTGGAAAGAAGCTTTCTGAGAAACTGCTTAGTGTTCTGTTAATTCATCTCACAGAGTTACATCTGTATTTCGTGGATCTCTTTGCTAGCCTTATTTCTGTGGAATCTGAGAACAGATATTTCCTTTACTTTGAGGACTATAGGGCCAAAGGAAATACCCTCCGATAACACAGAGAAAGAAGCTTTCTGAGAAACTTCTTTGTGTTCTGTGAAATCATCTCACAGAGTTACTGCTTTCCCCTCAAGAAGCCTTTCACTACGACAGTTCATGTGGAATTGGCAAAGTGTTATTTGGAAACCCATAGAGGGCTATGGTGAAAAAGGAAATATCCTCCGATGAAATCTGGAAAGAAGCTTTCTGTGAAACTGCTTAGTGTTCTGTTAATTCATCTCACAGAGTTACATCTGTATTTCGTGGATCTCTTTGCTAGCCTTATTTCTGTGGAATCTGAGAAAAGATATTTCGGATCCCTTTGAATACTATAGGGCTAAAGGAAATATCCTCCGAAAACAAAGAGAAAGAAGATTTCTGAGAAACTTCTTTGTGTTCTGTGAAATCATCTAACAGAGTTACAGCTTTCCCCTCAAGAAGCCTTTCGCTAAGACAGTTCTTGTAGAATTGACCAAGTGATATTTGGAAGCCCATAGAGGGCTATGGTGAAAATGGAAATATCCTCCGATGAAATCTGGAAAGAAGCTTTCTGAGAAACTGCTCAGTGTTCTCTTAATTCATCTCACAGAGTTACATCTGTATTTCGTGCATCTCTTTGCTAGCCTTATTTCTGTGGAATCTGAGAACAGATATTTCCTTTCCCTTTGAAGACTATAGGGCCAAAGAAATATCCTCCGATAACAGAGAGAAAGAAGTTTTCTGAGAAACTTCTTAGTGTTCTGTGAAATCATCTCACAGAGTTACAGCTTTACCCTCAAGAAGCCTTTCGCTAAGACAGTTCTTACGGAATTGGCAAAGTGATATTTGGAAGCCCATAGAGGGCTATGGAGAAAAAGGAAATATCCTCCGATGAAATCTGGAAAGAAGCTTCTGATAAACTGCTCAGTGTTCTGTTAATTCATCTCACCGAGTTACATCTGTATTTCGTGGATCTCTTTGCTAAACTTATTTCTGTGGAATCTGAGAACAGATATAACGGATCCCTTTGAAGACTATAGGGCCAAAGGAAATATCCTCCGATAACAAAGAGAAAGAAGCTTTCTGAGAAACTGTTTAGTGTTCTGTTAATTCATCTCACAGAGTTACATCTGTATTTCGTGGATCTCTTTGCTAGCCTTATTTCTGTGGAATCTGAGAACAGATATTTCCTTTCCCTTTGAAGTCTATAAGGCCAAAGCAAATATCCTCCGATAACAAAGAGAAAGAAGCTTTCTGAGAAACTTCTTTGTGTTCTGTGAAATCATCTCACAGAGTGACAGCTTTCCCCTCAAGAAGCCTTTCGCTAAGACAGTTCTTGTGGAATTGGCAAAGTGATATTTGATGCCCATAGTTGGCTTTGTTAAAAAAGGAAATATCCTCCGATGAAATCTGGAAAGAAGCTTTCTGAGAAACTGCTTAGTGTTCTGTTAATTCATCTCACAGAGTTACATCTGTATTTCGTGGATCTCTTTGCTAGCCTTATTTCTGTGGAATCTGAGAACAGATATTTCCTTTACTTTGAGGACTATAGGGCCAAAGGAAATACCCTCCGATAACACAGAGAAAGAAGCTTTCTGAGAAACTGCTTAGTGTTCTCTTAATTCACCTCACAGAGTTACATCTGTATTTCGTGGATCTCTTTGGTAGCCTTATTTCTGTGGAATATGAGAACAGATATTTCCTTTCCCTTTGAAGACTATTGGGCCAAAGGAAATATCCTCCGATAAGAAAGAGAAAGAAGCTTTCTGAGAAACTTCTTTGTGTTCTGTGAAATCATCTCACAGAGTTACTGCTTTCCCCTCAAGAAGCCTTTCACTACGACAGTTCATGTGGAATTGGCAAAGTGTTATTTGGAAACCCATAGAGGGCTATGGTGAAAAAGGAAATATCCTCCGATGAAATCTGGAAAGAAGCTTTCTGTGAAACTGCTTAGTGTTCTGTTAATTCATCTCACAGAGTTACATCTGTATTGCGTGGATCTCTTTGCTAGCCTTATTTCTGTGGAATCTGAGAAAAGATATTTCGGATCCCTTTGAAGACTATAGGGCTAAAGGAAATATCCTCCGAAAACAAAGAGAAAGAAGATTTCTGAGAAACTTCTTTGTGTTCTGTGAAATCATCTAACAGAGTTACAGCTTTCCCCTCAAGAAGCCTTTCGCTAAGAGAGTTCTTGTAGAATTGACCAAGTGATATTTGGAAGCCCATAGAGGGCTATGGTGAAAATGGAAATATCCTCCGATGAAATCTGGAAAGAAGCTTTCTGAGAAACTGCTCAGTGTTCTCTTAATTCATCTCACAGAGTTACATCTGTATTTCGTGCATCTCTTTGCTAGCCTTATTTCTGTGGAATCTGAGAACAGATATTTCCTTTCCCTTTGAAGACTATAGGGCCAAAGAAATATCCTCCGATAACAGAGAGAAAGAAGTTTTCTGAGAAACTTCTTAGTGTTCTGTGAAATCATCTCACAGAGTTACAGCTTTCCCCTCAAGAAGCCTTTCGCTAAGACAGTTCTTGTGGAATTGGCAAAGTGATATTTGGAAGCCCATAGAGGGCTATGGTGAAAAAGGCAATATCCTCCGAGGAAATCTGGAAAGAAGCTTTCTGAGAAACTGCTTAGTGTTGTGTTAATTCATCTCACAGAGTTACATCTGTATTTCGTGGATCTCTTTGCTAGCCCTATTTCTGTGGAATCTGAGAATAGATATTTCCTTTCCCTTTGAAGACTATAGGGCCAAAGGAAATATCCTCCGATAGCAAAGAAAAAGAAGCTTTCTGAGAAACTTCTTTGTGTTCTGTGAAATCATCTCACAGAGTTACAGCTTTCCCCTCAAGAAGCCTTTCGCTAAGACAGTTCTTGTGGAATTGGCAAAGTGATATTTGGAAGCCCACAGAGGGCTAAGGTGAAAAAGGAAATATCCTCCGATGAAATCTGGAAAGAAGCTTTCTGAGAAACTGCTCAGTGTTCTGTTAATTCATCTCACAGAGTTACATCTGCTTTTCGTGGATCTCTTTGCTAGCCTTATTTCTGTGGAATCTGAGAACAGATGTTTCGGATCCCTTTGAAGACTATAGTGCCAAAGGAAATATCCTCCGATAACAAAGGAAAGAAGCTTTCTGAGAAACTTTTTTGTGTTCTGTGAAATCATGTCACAGAGTTACAGCTTTCCCCTCAAGAAGCCTTTCGCTAAGATAGTTCTTGTGGAACTGACAAAGTGTTATTTGGAAGCCCATAGAGGGCTATGGTGAAAAAGGAAATATCCTTCGATGAAATCTGGAAAGAAGCTTCCTGTGAAACTGCTTAGTGTTCTGTCAATTAATATCACAAAGTTACATCTGTATTTCTTGGATCTCTTTGCTAGCCTTATTTCTGTTGAATCTGAGAACAGATATTTCCTTTCCCTTTAAAGACTATAGGGCCAAAGGAAATATCCTCCGATAACAAAGAGAAAGAAGCTTTCTGAGAAACTTCTTTGTGTTCTGTGAAATAATCTCACAGAGTTACAGCTTTCCCCTCAAGAAGCCTTTCTCAAAGACAGTTCTTGTGGAATTCGCAAAGTGATATTTCGAAGCCCACAGAGGGCTATGGTGAAAAAGGAAATATCCTACGATGAAATCTGGAAAGAAGCTTTCTGAGAAACTGCTTAGTGTTCTGTTAATTCATCTCCCAGAGTTACATCTGTATTTCGTGGATCTCTTTGCTAGCCTTATTTCTGTGGAATCTGAGAACAGAAATTTCCTTTCCCTTTAAGACTAGAGGGCCAAAGGAAATATCCTCCGATAACAAAGAGAAAAATCTTTCTGAGAAACTTCTTTGTGTTCTGTGAAATCATCTCACAGAGTTACAGCTTTCCCCTCAAGAAGCCTTTCGCTAAGACAGTTCTTGTGGAATTGGCAAAGTGATATTTGAAACCCATAGAGGGCTTTGGTGAAAAAGGAAATATACTCCGATGAAATCAGGAAAGAAGCTTTCTGAGAAACTGCTTAGTGTTCTGTTAATTCATCTCACAGAGTTACATCTGTATTTCGTGGATGTCTTTGCTAGCCTTATTTCTGTGGAATCTGAGAACAGATATTTCCTTTCCCTTTGAAGACTTTAGGGCCAAAGGAAATATCCTACGATAACAAAGAGAAAGAAGCTTTCTGAGAAACTTCTTTGTGTTCTGTGAAATCATCTCACAGAGTTACAGTTTTCCCCTCAAGAAGCCTTTCGCTAAGATAGTTCTTGAGGAACTGACAAAGTGTTACTTGGAAGCCCATAGAGGGCTATGGTGAAAAAGGAAATATCCTCCGATGAAATCTGGAAAGAAGCTACCTGTGAAACTGCTGAGTGTTCTGTCAATTACTATCACAGAGTTACATCTGCATTTCGTGGATCTCTTTGCTAGCCTTATTTCTGTGGAATCTGAGAACAGATGTTTCGGATCCCTTTGAAGACTATAGGGCCAAAGGAAATATCCTCCGATAACAAAGGAAAGAAGCTTTCTGAGAACCTTTTTTGTGTTCTGTGAAATCATCTCACAGAATTACAGCTTTCCCCTCAAGAAGCCTTTCGCTAAGACAGTTCTTGTAGAATTGGCCAAGTGATATTTGGAAGCCCTTAGAGGGCTATGGTGAAAAAGGAAATATCCTCCGATGAAATCTGGAAAGAAGCTTTCTGAGAAACTGCTTAGTGTTGTGTTAATTCATCTCATAGAGTTACATCTTTATTTCGTGGATCTCTTTGCTAGCCTTATTTCTGTGGAATATGAGAACAGATATTTCCTTTCCCTTTGAAGACTATTGGGCCAAATTAAATATCCTCCGATAAGAAAGAGAAAGAAGCTTTCTGAGAAACTTCTTTGTGTTTTGTGAAATCATCTCACAGAGTTTCTGCTTTCCCCTCAAGAAGCCTTTCGCTACGACAGTTCTTGTGGAATTGGCAAAGTGATATTTGGAAGCCCATAGAGGGCTATGGAGAGAAAGGAAATATCCTCCGATGAAATCTGGAAAGAAGCTTCCTGAGAAACTGCTTAGTGTTCTGTTAATTCATCTCACAGAGTTACATCTGTATTTTGTGGATCTCTTTCTAGCGTTATTTATGTGGAATCTGAGAAAAGATATTCCGGATACCTTTGAATACTATAGGGCCAAAGGCAATATCATCCGATAACAAAGTGAAAGCAGCTTTCTGAGAAACTTCTTTGTGTTCTGTGAAATCATCTCACAGAGTTACAGCTTTCCCCTCAAGAAGCCTTTCGCTAAGACAGTTCATGTGGAATTGGCAAAGTGATATTTGGAAACCCATAGAGGGCTATGGTGAAAAAGGAAATATCCTCCGATGAAATCTGGAAAGAAGCTTTCTGAGAAACTGCTAAGTGTTCTGTTAATTCATCTCACAGAGTTACATCTGTATTTCGTGGATCTCTTTGCTAGCCTTATTTCTGTGGAATCTGAGAAAAGATATTTCGGATCCCTTTGAAGACTATAGGGCTAAAGGAAATATCCTCCGAAAACAAAGAGAAAGAAGATTTCTGAGAAACTTCTTTGTGTTCTGTGTAATCATCCAACAGAGTTACATCTTTCCCCTCAAGAAGCCTTTCGCTAAGACAGTTCTTGTAGAATTGACCAAGTGATATTTGGAAGCCCATAGAGGGCTATGGTGAAAATGGAAATATCCTCCGATGAAATCTGGAAAGAAGCTTTCTGAGAAACTGCTCAGTGTTCTCTTAATTCATCTCACAGAGTTACATCTGTATTTCGTGCATCTCTTTGCTAGCCTTATTTATGTGGAATCTGAGAACAGATATTTCCTTTCCCTTTGAAGACTATAGGACCAAAGAAATATCCTCCGATAACAGAGAGAAAGAAGTTTTCTGAGAAACTTCTTAGTGTTCTCTGAAAACATCTCATAGAGTTACAGCTTTCCCCTCAAGAAGCCTTTCGCTAAGACAGTTCTTACGGAATTGGCAAAGTGATATTTCGAAGCCCATAGAGGGCTATGGAGAACAAGGAAATATCCTCCGATGAAATCTGGAAAGAAGCTTCTGATAAACTGCTCAGTGTTCTGTTAATTCATCTCACAGAGTTACATCTGTATTTCGTGGATCTCTTTGCTAAACTTATTTCTGTGGAATCTGAGAACAGATATATCGGATCCCTTTGAAGACTATAGGGCCAAAGGAAATATCCTCCGATAACAAAGAGAAAGAAGGTTTCTGAGAAACTTCTTTGTGTTCTGTGAAATCATCTCACAGAGTTACAGTTTTCCCCTCAAGAAGCCTTTCGATAAGATAGTTCTTGTGGAACTGACAAAGTGTTATTTGGAAGCCCATATGGGCTATGGTGAAAAAGGAAATATCCTCCGATAAAATCTGGAAAGAAGCTTCCTGTGAAACTGCTTAGTGTTCTGTCAATTAATATCACAAAGTTACATCTGTATTTCTTGGATCTCTTTGCTAGCCTTATTTCTGTTTAATCTGAGAACAGATATTTCCTTTCCCTTTAAAGACTATAGGGCCAAAGGAAATATCCTCCGATAACAAAGAGAAAGAAGCTTTCTGAGAAACTTCCTTGTGTTCTGTGAAATCATCTCACAGAGTTACAGCTTTCCCCTCGAGAAATCTTTCGCTAAGACAGTTCTTGTGGAATTGGCAAAGTGATATTTGGAAGCCCTTAGAGGTCTATGGTGAAAAAGGAAATATCCTCCGATGATATCAGGGAAGAAGCTTTCTGAGAAACTGCTTAGTGTTCTGTTAATTCATCTCACAGGGTTACATCTGTATTTCGTGGATCTCTTTGCTAGTCTTATTTCTGTGGAATCTGAGAACATATGTTTCGGATCCCTTTGAAGACTATAGGGCCAAAGGAAATATCCTCCGATAACAAAGAGAAAGAAGCTTTCTGAGAACCTTCTTTGTGTTCTGTGAAATCATCTCACAGAGTTTCAGCTTTCCCCTCAAGAAGCCTTTCGCTACGACAGTGCTTGTGGAATTGGCAAAGTGATATTTGGAAGCCCATAGAGGGCTATGGAGAAAAAGGAAATATCCTCCGATGAAATCTGGAAAGAAGTTTCCTGAGAAACTGCTTAGTGTTCTGTTAATTCATCTGACAGAGTTACATCTGTATTTCTGGATCTCTTTGCTAGCCTTATTTCTGTGGAATCTGAGAACAGATATTCCGGATCCCTTTGAAGACTATAGGGCCAAAGGAAATATCATCCGATAACAAAGAGAAAGCAGCTTTCTGAGAAACTTCTTTGTGTTCTGTGAAATCATCTCACAGAGTTACAGCTTTCCCCTCAAGAAGCCTTTCGCTAAGACAGTTCTTGTGGAATTGGCAAAGTGATATTTGAAGCCCTTAGAAGGCTATGGTGAAAAAGGAAATATCCTCCGATGAAATCTGGAAAGAAGCTTTCTGAGATACTGCTTAGTGTTCTGGTAATTCATTTCATAGAGTTACATCTGTATTTCGTGGATGTCTTTGCTAGCATTATTTCTGTGGAATTTGAGAACAGATATTTCCTTTCCCTTTGAGGACTATAGGGCCAAAGGAAATACCCTCCTATAACACAGAGAAAGAAGCTTTCTGAGAAACTTCTTTGTGTTCTGTGAAATCATCTCACAGAGTTACAGCTTTCCCCTCAAGAAGCCTTTCGCTAAGACAGTTCTTGTGGAATTGGCAAGGTGATATTTGGAAGCCCACAGAGGGCTAAGGTGAAAAAGGAAATATCCTCTGATGAAATCTGGAAAGAAGCTTTCTGAGAAACTGCTTAGTGTTCTGTTAATTCATCTCACAGAGTTACATCTGCATTTCGTGGATTTCTTTCCTAGCCTTCTTTCTGTGGAATCTTAGAACAGATGTTTCGGATCCCTTTGAAGACTATAGAGCCAATGGAAATATCCTCCGATAACAAAGGAAAGAAGCTTTCTGAGAAACTTTTTGTGTTCTGTGAAATCATCTCACAGAGTTATAGCTTTCCTCTCAAGAAGCCTTTCGCTAAGACAGTTCTTGTAGAATTGGCCAAGTGATATTTTGAAGCCCTTAGAGGGCTATGGTGAAAAAGGAAATATCCTCCGATGAAATCTGGAAAGAAGCTTTCTGAGAAACTGCTTAGTGTTGTGTTAATTCATCTCACAGAGTTACATCTTTATTTCGTGGATCTCTTTGCTAGCCTTATTTCTGTGGAATATGTGAACAGATATTTCCTTTCCCTTTGAAGACTATAGGGCCAAAGGAAATATCCTACGATAAGAAAGAGAAAGAAGCTTTCTGAGAAACTTCTTTGTGTTCTGTGAAATCATCTCACTGAGTTACAGCTTTCCCCTCAAGAAGCCTTTCGCTACGACAGTTCTTGTGGAATTGGCAAAGTGATATTTGGAAGCCCATAGAGGGCTATGGAGAGAAAGGAAATATCCTCCGATGAAATCTGGAAAGAAGCTTCCTGAGAAACTGCTTAGTGTTCTGTTAATTCATCTCACAGGGTTACATCTGTATTTCGTGGATCTCTTTGCTAGCCTTAATTATGTGGAATCTGAGAACAGATATTCCGGATCCCTTTGAATACTATGGGGCCAAAGGAAATATCGTCCGATAACAAAGTGAAAGCAACTTTCTGAGAAACTTCTTTGTGTTCTGTGAAATCATCTCACAGAGTTACAGCTTTCCCCTCAAGAAGCCTTTCGCTAAGACAGTTCATGTGGAATTGGCAAAGTGTTATTTGGAAACCCTTAGAGGGCTACGGTGAAAAAGGAAATATCCTCCGATGAAATCTGGAAAGAAGCTTTCTGAGAAACTGCTTAGTGTTCCGTTAATTCAACTCACAGAGTTGCATCTGTATTTCGTGGATCTCTTTGCTAGCCTTATTTCTGTGGAATCTGAAAAAAGATATTTCGGATCCCTTTGAAGACTATAGGGCCAAAGGAAATATCCTCCGAAAACAAAGAGAAAGAAGCTTTCTGAGAAACTTCTTTGTGTTCTGTGAAATCATCTCACAGAGTTACAGCTTTCCCCTCAAGAAGCCTTTCGCTAAGACAGTTCCTGTGGAATTGGCCAAGTGATATTTGGAAGCCCAAAGAGGGCTATGGTGAAAATGGAAATATCCTCCGATGAAATCTGGAAAGAAGCTTTCTGAGAAACTGCTTAGTGTTCTGTTAATTCATCTCACAGTGTTACATCTGTATTTCGTGGATCTCTTTGCTAGTCTTATTTCTGTGGAATCTGAGAACAGATATTTCCTTTCCCTTTGAAGACTATAGGGCCAAAGGAAATATCCTCCGATAACAAAGAGAAAGAAGCTTTCTGAGAAACTTCTTTGTGTTCTGTGAAATCATCTCACAGAGTTACAGCTTTCCCCTCAAGAAGCCTTTCGCAAAGACAGTTCTTGTGGAATTGGCAAAGTGATATTTGGAAGGCCATAGAGGGCTATGTTGAAAAAGGAAATATCCTCCGATGAAATCTGGAAAGAAGCTTTCTGAGAAACTGCTCAGTGTTCTGTTAATTCATCTCACAGAGTTACATCTGTATTTTGTGCATCTCTTTGCTAGCCTTATTTCTGTGGAATCTGAAAACAGATATTTCCTTTCCCTTTGAAGACTATACGGCCAAAGAAATATCCTCCGATAACAGAGAGAAAGAAGTTTTCTGAGAAACTTCTTAGTGTTCTGTAAAATCATCTCACAGAGTAACAGCTTTCCCCTCAAGAAGCCTTTCGCTAAGACAGTTCTTACGGAACTGGCAAAGTGATATTTGGAAGCCCATAGAGGGCTATGGAGAAAAAGGAAATATCCTCTGATGAAATCTGGAAAGAAGCTTCTGATAAACTGCTCAGTGTTCTGTTAATTCATCTCACAGAGTTACATCTGTATTTCGTGGATCTCTTTGCTAAACTTATTTCTGTGGAATCTGAGAACAGATATATCGGATCCCTTTGAAGACTATAGGGCCAAAGTAAATATCCTCCGATAACAAAGAGAAAGAAGCTTTCTGAGAAACTTCTTTGTGTTCTGTGAAATCATCTAACAGAGTTACAGTTTTCCCCTCAAGAAGCCTTTTGCTAAGATAGTTCTTGTGGAATTCACAAAGTGTTATTTGGAAGCCCATAGAGGCCTATAGTGAAAAAGGAAATATCCTCCGATGAAATCTGGAAAGAAGCATTCTGAGAAACTGCTTAGTGTTCTGTCAATTAATATCACAGAGTTACATCTGTATTTCTTGGATCTCTTTGCTAGCATTATTTCTGTGGAATCTGAGAACAGATATTTCCTTTCCCTTTAAAGACTATAGGGCCAAAGGAAATATCCTCCGATAACAAAGAGAAAGAATCTTTCTGAGAAACTTCTTTGTGTTCTGTGAAATCATCTCACAGAGTTACAGCTTTCCCCTCAAGAAGCCTTTCTGTAAGACAGTTCTTGTGGAATTGGCAAAGTGCTATTTGGAAGCCCACAAAGGGCTATGGTGAAAAAGGAAATATCCTCCGATGAAATCTGGTAGAAGCTTTCTGAGAAACTGCTTAGTTTTCTGTTAATTCATCTCACAGAGTTACATCTGTATTTCGTGGATCTCTTTGCTAGCCTTATTTCTGTGGAATCTGAGAACAGATATTTCCTTTCCCTTTGAAGACTATAGGGCCAAAGGAAATATCCTCCGATAAAAAAGAGAAAAAAGCTTTCTGAGAAACTTCTTTGTGTTCTGTGAAATAATCTCACAGAGTTACAGCTTTCCCCTCAAGAAGCCTTTCGCTAAGACAGTTCTTGTGGAATTGGCAAAGTGATATTTGAAACCCATAGAGGGCTTTGGTGAAAAAGGAAATATACTCCGATGAAATCAGGAAAGAAGCTTTCTGAGAAACTGCTTAGTGTTCTGTTAATTCATCTCACAGAGTTACATCTGTATTTCGTGGATGTCTTTGCTAGCCTTATTTCTGTGGAATCTGAGAACAGATATTTCCTTTCCCTTTGAAGACTATAGGGTCAAAGGAAATATCCTCCGATAACAAAGAGAAAGAAGCTTTCTGAGAAACTTCTTTGTGTTCTGTGAAATCATCTCACAGAGTTACAGCTTTCCCCTCAAGAAACCTTTCGCTAAGACAGTTCTTGTGGAATTGGCAAAGTGATATTTGGAAGCCCATAGAGGGCTACGGTGAAAAAGGAAATATCCTCCGATGCAATCTGGAAAGAAGCTTTCTGAGAAACTGCTTAGTGTTCTGTTAATTCATCTCACAGAGTTACATCTGTATTTCGTGGATCTCTTTGCTAGCCTTATTTCTGTTGAATATGACAACAGATATTTCCTTTCCCTTTGAAGACTATAAGGCCAAAGGAAATATCCTCCGATAACAAAGAGAAAGAAGCTTTCTGAGAAACTTCTTTGTGTTCTGTGAAATCATCTCACATAGTTACAGCTTTCCCATCAAGAAGTCTTTCGATAAGACAGTTCTTGTGGAATTGGCAACGTGATGTTTGGAAGCCCATTGAGGGCTACGGTGAAAAGGGAAATATCCTCCGATGAAATCTGGAAAGAAGATTTCTGAGGAACTGCTTAGTGTTCTGTTAATTCATCTCACAGAGTTACATATGTATTTCGTGGATCTCTTTGCTAGCCTTATTTCTGTGGAATCTGAGAATAGATATTTCCTTTCCCATTGAAGACTATAGGGCCAAAGGAAATATCCTCCGATATCATAAGAAAGAAGCTTTCTGAGAAACATCTTTGTGTTCTGTGAAATCATCTCACAGAGTTACAGCTTTCCCCTCAAGAATCCTTTCGCTAAGACAATTCTTGTGGAATTGGCAAAGCGATATTTGGAAGCCCATAGAGGGCTAAGGTGAAAAAGGAAATATCCTCCGATGAAATCTGGAAAGAAGCTTTCTGAGATACTGCTTAGTGTTCTGGTAATTCATTTCATAGAGTTACATCTGTATTTCGTGGATCTCTTTGCTAGCCTTATTTCTGTGGAATCTGAGAACAGATATTTCCTTTACTTTGAGGACTATAGGTCCAAAGGAAATACCCTCCGATAACACAGAGAAAGAAGCTTTCTGAGAAACTTCTTTGTGTACTGTGAAATCATCTCACAGAGTTACATCTTTCCCCTCAAGAAGCCTTTCGCTAAGACAGTTCTTGTGGAATTGGCAAAGTGATAATTGGAAGCCCACAGAGGGCTAAGGTGAAAAAGGAAATATCCTCCGATGAAATCTGGAAAGAAGCTTTCTGAGAAACTGCTCAGTGTTCTGTTAATTCATCTCACAGAGTTACATCTGCATTTCGTGGATCTCTTTGCTAGCCTTATTTCTGTGGAATCTGAGAACAGATGTTTCGGATCCCTTTGAAGACTATAGGGCCAAAGGAAATATCCTCCGATAACAAAGGAAAGAAGCTTTCTGAGAAACTTTTTTGTGTTCTCTGAAATCATCTCACAGAGTTACAGCTTTCCCCTCAAGAAGCCTTTCGCTAAGACAGTTCTTGTAGAATTGGCCAAGTGATATTTGGAAGCCCTTAGAGGGCTATGGTGAAAAAGGAAATATCCTCCGATGAAATCTGGAAAGAAGCTTTCTGAGAAACTGCTTAGTGTTGTGTTAATTCATCTCACAGAGTTACATCTTTATTTCGTGGATCTCTTTGCTAGCCTTATTTCTGTGGAATATGAGAACAGATATTTCCTTTCCCTTTGAAGACTATTAGGCCAAAGGAAATATCCTCCGATAAGAAAGAGAAAGAAGCTTTCTGAGAAACTTCTTTGTGTTCTGTGAAATCATCTCACAGAGTTTCTGCTTTCCCCTCAAGAAGCCTTTCGCTAAGACAGTTCTTGTGGAATTGGCAAAGTGATATTTGGAAGCCCATAGAGGGCTATGGAGAGAAAGGAAATATCCTCCGATGAAATCTGGAAAGAAGCTTCCTGAGAAACTGCTTAGTGTTCTGTTAATTCATCTCACGGAGTTACATCTGTATTTTGTGGATCTCTTTCTAGCGTTATTTATGTGGAATCTGAGAAAAGATATTCCGGATACCTTTGAATACTATAGGGCCAAAGGAAATATCATCCGATAACAAAGTGAAAGCAGCTTTCTGAGAAACTTCTTTGTGTTCTGTGAAATCATCTCACAGAGTTACAGCTTTCCCCTCAAGAAGCCTTTCGCTAAGACAGTTCATGTGGAATTGGCAAAGTGATATTTGGAAACCCATAGAGGGCTATGGTGAAAAAGGAAATATCCTCCGATGAAATCTGGAAAGAAGCTTTCTGAGAAACTGCTAAGTGTTCTGTTAATTCATCTCACAGAGTTACATCTGTATTTCGTGGATCTCTTTGCTAGCCTTATTTCTGTGGAATCTGAGAAAAGATATTTCGGATCCCTTTGAAGACTATAGGGCTAAAGGAAATATCCTCCGAAAACAAAGAGAAAGAAGATTTCTGAGAAACTTCTTTGTGTTCTGTGTAATCATCCAACAGAGTTACATCTTTCCCCTCAAGAAGCCTTTCGCTAAGACAGTTCTTGTAGAATTGACCAAGTGATATTTGGAAGCCCATAGAGGGCTATGGTGAAAATGGAAATATCCTCCGATGAAATCTGGAAAGAAGCTTTCTGAGAAACTGCTCAGTGTTCTCTTAATTCATCTCACAGAGTTACATCTGTATTTCGTGCATCTCTTTGCTAGCCTTATTTATGTGGAATCTGCGAACAGATATTTCCTTTCCCTTTGAAGACTATAGGGCCAAAGAAATATCCTCCGATAACAGAGAGAAAGAAGTTTTCTGAGAAACTTCTTAGTGTTCTCTGAAATCATCTCATAGAGTTACAGCTTTCCCCTCAAGAAGCCTTTCGCTAAGACAGTTCTTACGGAATTGGCAAAGTGATATTTCGAAGCCCATAGAGGGCTATGGAGAACAAGGAAATATCCTCCGATGAAATCTGGAAAGAAGCTTCTGATAAACTGCTCAGTGTTCTGTTAATTCATCTCACAGAGTTACATCTGTATTTCGTGGAACTCTTGGCTAAACTTATTTCTGTGGAATCTGAGAACAGATATATCGGATCCCTTTGAAGACTATAGGGCCAAAGGAAATATCCTCCGATAACAAAGAGAAAGAAGGTTTCTGAGAAACTTCTTTGTGTTCTGTGAAATCATCTCACAGAGTTACAGTTTTCCCCTCAAGAAGCCTTTCGATAAGATAGTTCTTGTGGAATTGGCAAAGTGATATTTGGAAGCCCATAGAGGGCTATGGAGAAAAAGGAAATATCCTCCGATGAAATCTGGAAAGAAGTTTCCTGAGAAACTGCTTAGTGTTCTGTTAATTCATCTGACAGAGTTACATCTGTATTTCGTGGATCTCTTTGCTAGCCTTATTTCTGTGGAATCTGAGAACAGATATTCCGGATCCCTTTGAAGACTATAGGGCCAAAGGAAATATCATCCGATAACAAAGAGAAAGCAGCTTTCTGAGAAACTTCTTTGTGTTCTGTGAAATCATCTCACAGAGTTACAGCTTTCCCCTCAAGAAGCCTTTCGCTAAGACAGTTCTTGTGGAATTGGCAAAGTGTTATTTGGAAACCCATAGAGGGCTATGGTGAAAAAGGAAATATCCTCCGATGAAATCTGGAAAGAAGCTTTCTGAGAATCTGCTTAGTGTTCTGTTAATTCATCTCACAGAGTTACAACTGTATTTCGTGTATCTCTTTGCTAGCCTTATTTCTGTGGAATGTGAGGACAGATATTTCCTTTCCCTTTGAAGACTACAGGGCAAAAGGAAATATCCTCCGATAACAAAGAGAAAGAAGTTTTCTGAGAAACTTCTTTGTGTTCTGTGAAATCATCTCACAGAGTTACAGCTTTCCCCTCAAGAATCCTTTCGCTAAGACAATTCTTGTGGAATTGGCAAAGCGATATTTTGAAGCCCATTGAGGGCTACGGTGAAAAAGGAAATATCCTCCGATGAAATCTGGAAAGAAGCTTCTGATAAACTGCTCAGTGTTCTGTTAATTCATCTCACAGAGTTACATCTGTATTTCGTGGATCTCTTTGCTAGCCTTATTTCTGTGGAATCTGAGAACAGATATATCGGATCCCTTTGAAGACTATAGGGCCAAAGTAAATATCCTCCGATAACAAAGAGAAAGAAGCTTTCTGAGAAACTTCTTTGTGTTCTGTGAAATCATCTCACAGAGTTACAGCTTTCCCCTCAAGAAGCCTTTCGCTAAGACAGTTCTTGTGGAATTGGCAAAGTGATATTTGGAAGCCCACAGAGGGCTAAGGTGAAATAGGAAATATCCTCTGATGAAATCTGGAAAGAAGCTTTCTGAGAAACTGCTTAGTGTTCTGTTAATTCATCTCACAGAGTTACATCTGCATTTCGTGGATTTCTTTCCTAGCCTTCTTTCTGTGGAATCTGAGAACAGATGTTTCGGATCCCTTTGAAGACTATAGAGCCAATGGAAATATCCTCCGATAACAAAGGAAAGAAGCTTTCTGAGAAACTTTTTTGTGTTCTGTGAAATCATCTCACAGAGTTAGAGCTTTCCCCTCAAGAAGCCTTTCGCTAAGACAGTTCTTGTAGAATTGGCCAAGTGATATTTCGAAGCCCTTAGAGGGCTATGGTGAAAAAGGAAATATCCTCCGATGAAATCTGGAAAGAAGCTTTCTGAGAAACTGCTTAGTGTTGTGTTAATTCATCTCACAGAGTTACATCTTTATTTCGTGGATCTCTTTGCTAGCCTTATTTCTGTGGAATATGAGAACAGATATTTCCTTTCCCTTTGAAGACTATAGGGCCAAAGGAAATATCCTCCGATAAGAAAGAGAAAGAAGCTTTCTGAGAAACTTCTTTGTTTTCTGTGAAATCATCTCACTGAGTTACAGCTTTCCCCTCAAGAAGCCTTTCGCTACGACAGTTCTTGTGGAATTGGCAAAGTGATATTTGGAAGCCCATAGAGGGCTATGGAGAGAAAGGAAATATCCTCTGATGAAATCTGGAAACAAGCTTCCTGAGAAACTGCTTAGTGTTCTGTTAATTCATCTCACAGGGTTACATCTGTATTTCGTGGATCTCTTTGCTAGCCTTATTTATGTGGAATCTGAGAACAGATATTCCGGATCCCTTTGAATACTATCGGGCCAAAGGAAATATCGTCCGATAACAAAGTGAAAGCAGCTTTCTGAGAAACTTCTTTGTGTTCTGTGAAATCATCTCACAGAGTTACAGCTTTCCCCTCAAGAAACCTTTCGCTAAGACAGTTCATGTGGAATTGGCAAAGTGTTATTTGGAAACCCTTAGAGGGCTACGGTGAAAAAGGAAATATCCTCCGATGAAATCTGGAAAGAAGCTTTCTGAGAAACTGCTTAGTGTTCCGTTAGTTCATCTCACAGAGTTACATCTGTATTTCGTGGATCTCTTTGCTAGCCTTATTTCTGTGAAATCTGAAAAAAGATATTTCGGATCCCTTTGAAGACTATAGGGCCAAAGGAAATATCCTCCGAAAACAAAGAGAAAGAAGCTTTCTGAGAAACTTCTTTGTGTTCTGTGAAATCATCTCACAGAGTTACAGCTTTCCCCTCAAGAAGCCTATCGCTAAGACAGTTCCTGTGGAATTGGCCAAGTGATATTTGGAAGCCCAAAGAGGGCTATGTTGAAAATGGAAATATCCTCCGATGAAATCTGGAAAGAAGCTTTCTGAGAAACTGCTCAGTGTTCTGTTAATTCATCTCACAGTGTTACATCTGTATTTCGTGGATCTCTTTGTTGGTCTAATTTCTTTGGAATCTGAGAACAGATATTTCCTTTCCTTTTGAAGACTATAGGGCCAAAGGAAATATCCTCCGATAACAAAGAGCAAGAAGCTTTCTGAGAACCTTCTTTGTGTTCTGTGAAATCATCTCACAGAGTTACAGCTTTCCCCTCAAGAAGCCTTTCGCTAAGACAGTTCTTGTGGAATTGGCAAAGTGACATTTGGAAGCCCATAGAGGGCTATGTTGAAAAAGGAAATATCCTCCGATGAAATCTGGAAAGAAGCTTTCTGAGAAACTGCTCAGTGTTCTGTTAATTCATCTCACAGAGTTACATCTGTATTTTGTGCATCTCTTTGCTAGCCTTATTTCTGTGGAATCTGAGAACAGATATTTCCTTTCCCTTTGAAGACTATACGGCCAAAGAAATATCCTCCGATAAGAGAGAGAAAGAAGTTTTCTGAGAAACTTCTTAGTGTTCTGTAAAATCATCTCACAGAGTAACAGCTTTCCCCTCAAGAAGCCTTTCGCTAAGACAGTTCTTACGGAACTGGCAAAGTGATATTTGGAAGCCCATAGAGGGCTATGGAGAAAAAGGAAATATCCTCTGATGAAATCTGGAAAGAAGCTTCTGATAAACTGCTCAGTGTTCTGTTAATTCATCTCACAGAGTTACATCTGTATTTCGTTTATCTCTTTGCTAAACTTATTTCTGTGGAATCTGAGAACATATATATCGGATCCCTTTGAAGACTATAGGGCCAAAGGAAATATCCTCCGATAACAAAGAGAAAGAAGCTTTCTGAGAAACTTCTTTGTGTTCTGTGAAATCATCTAACAGAGTTACAGTTTTCCCCTCAAGAAGCCTTTTGCTAAGATAGTTCTTGTGGAATTCACAAAGTTTTATTTGGAAGCCCATTGAGGCCTATGGTGAAAAAGGAAATATCCTCCGATGAAATCTGGAAAGAAGCATTCTGAGAAACTGCTTAGTGTTCTGTCAATTAATATCACAGAGTTACATCTGTATTTCTTGGATCTCTTTGCTAGCCTTATTTCTGTGGAATCTGAGAACAGATATTTCCTTTCCCTTTAAAGACTATAGGGCCAAAGGAAATATCCTCCGATAACAAAGAGAAAGAATCTTTCTGAGAAACTTCTTTGTGTTCTGTGAAATCATCTCACAGAGTTACAGCTTTCCCCTCAAGAAGCCTTTCTCTAAGACAGTTCTTGTGGAATTGGCAAAGTGCTATTTGGAAGCCCTCAGAGGGCTATGGTGAAAAAGGAAATATCCTCCGATGAAATCTGGAAAGAAGCTTTCTGAGAAACTGCTTAGTTTTCTGTTAATTCATCTCACAGAGTTACATCTGTATTTCGTGGATCTCTTTGCTAGCCTTATTTCTGTGGAATCTGAGAACAAATATTTCCTTTCCCTTTGAAGACTATAAGGCCAAAGGAAATATCCTCCGATAACAAAGAGAAAAAAGCTTTCTGAGAAACTTCTTTGTGTTCTGTGAAATCATCTCACAGAGTTACAGCTTTCCCCTCAAGAAGCCTTTCGCTAAGACAGTTCTTGTGGAATTGGCAAAGTGATATTTGAAACCCATAGAGGGCTTTGGTGAAAAAGGAAATATACTCCGATGAAATCTGGAAAGAAGCTTTCTGAGAAACTGCTTAGTGTTCTGTTAATTCATCTCACAGAGTTACATCTGTATTTCGTGGATCTCTTTGCTAGCCTTATTTCTGTGGAATCTGAGAACAGATATTTCCTTTCCCTTTGAAGACTATAGGGCCAAAGGAAATATCCTCCGATAACAAAGAGAAAGAAGCTTTCTGAGAAACTTCTTTGTGTTCTGTGAAATCATCTCACAGAGTTACAGATTTCCCCTCAAGAAACCTTTCGCTAAGACAGTTCTTGTGGAATTGGCAATGTGATATTTGGAAGCCCATAGAGGGCTACGGTGAAAAAGGAAATATCCTCCGATGAAATCTGGAAAGAAGCTTTCTGAGAAACTGCTTAGTGTTCTGTTAATTCATCTCACAGAGTTACATCTGTATTTCGTGGATCTCTTTGCTAGCCTTATTTCTGTGGAATCTGACAACAGATATTTCCTTTCCCTTTGAAGACTATAGGGCCAAAGGAAATATCCTCCGATAACATAAGAAAGAAGCTTTCTGAGAAACTTCTTTGTGTTCTGTGAAATCATCTCACAGAGTTACAGATTTCCCCTCAAGAAACCTTTCGCTAAGACAGTTCTTGTGGAATTGGCAATGTGATATTTGGAAGCCCATAGAGGGCTACGGTGAAAAAGGAAATATCCTCCGATGAAATCTGGAAAGAAGCTTTCTGAGAAACTGCTTAGTGTTCTGTTAATTCATCTCACAGAGTTACATCTGTATTTCGTGGATCTCTTTGCTAGCCTTATTTCTGTGGAATCTGACAACAGATATTTCCTTTCCCTTTGAAGACTATAGGGCCAAAGGAAATATCCTCCGATAACATAAGAAAGAAGCTTTCTGAGAAACTTCTTTGTGTTCTGTGAAATCATCTCACAGAGTTACAGCTTTCCCCTCAAGAATCCTTTCGCTAAGACAATTCTTGTGGAATTGGCAAAGCGATATTTTGAAGCCCATTGAGGGCTACGGTGAAAAAGGAAATATCCTCCGATGAAATCTGGAAAGAAGCTTCTGATAAACTGCTCAGTGTTCTGTTAATTCATCTCACAGAGTTACATCTGTATTTCGTGGATCTCTTTGCTAGCCTTA
The DNA here is from genome assembly GCF_043159975.1 of Macaca nemestrina. NCBI lineage: Eukaryota > Metazoa > Chordata > Mammalia > Primates > Cercopithecidae > Macaca > Macaca nemestrina. The sequence goes on along the minus strand of NC_092141.1, from coordinate 25,351,063 downwards.
TTTCTGTGGAATCTGAGAACAGATATATCGGATCCCTTTGAAGACTATAGGGCCAAAGTAAATATCCTCCGATAACAAAGAGAAAGAAGCTTTCTGAGAAACTTCTTTGTGTTCTGTGAAATCATCTCACAGAGTTACAGCTTTCCCCTCAAGAAGCCTTTCGCTAAGACAGTTCTTGTGGAATTGGCAAAGTGATATTTGGAAGCCCACAGAGGGCTAAGGTGAAATAGGAAATATCCTCTGATGAAATCTGGAAAGAAGCTTTCTGAGAAACTGCTTAGTGTTCTGTTAATTCATCTCACAGAGTTACATCTGCATTTCGTGGATGTCTTTCCTAGCCTTCTTTCTGTGGAATCTGAGAACAGATGTTTCGGATCCCTTTGAAGACTATAGAGCCAATGGAAATATCCTCCGATAACAAAGGAAAGAAGCTTTCTGAGAAACTTTTTTGTGTTCTGTGAAATCATCTCACAGAGTTAGAGCTTTCCCCTCAAGAAGCCTTTCGCTAAGACAGTTCTTGTAGAATTGGCCAAGTGATATTTCGAAGCCCTTAGAGGGCTATGGTGAAAAAGGAAATATCCTCCGATGAAATCTGGAAAGAAGCTTTCTGAGAAACTGCTTAGTGTTGTGTTAATTCATCTCACAGAGTTACATCTTTATTTCGTGGATCTCTTTGCTAGCCTTATTTCTGTGGAATATGAGAACAGATATTTCCTTTCCCTTTGAAGACTATAGGGCCAAAGGAAATATCCTCCGATAAGAAAGAGAAAGAAGCTTTCTGAGAAACTTCTTTGTTTTCTGTGAAATCATCTCACTGAGTTACAGCTTTCCCCTCAAGAAGCCTTTCGCTACGACAGTTCTTGTGGTATTGGCAAAGTGATATTTGGAAGCCCATAGAGGGCTATGGAGAGAAAGGAAATATCCTCTGATGAAATCTGGAAACAAGCTTCCTGAGAAACTGCTTAGTGTTCTGTTAATTCATCTCACAGGGTTACATCTGTATTTCGTGGATCTCTTTGCTAGCCTTATTTATGTGGAATCTGAGAACAGATATATCGGATCCCTTTGAAGACTATAGGGCCAAAGGAAATATCCTCCGATAACAAAGAGAAAGAAGCTTTCTGAGAAACTTCTTTGTGTTCTGTGAAATCATCTCACAGAGTTACAGTTTTCCCCTCAAAAGACTTTCGCTAAGATAGCTCTTGTGGAACTGACAAAGTGTTATTTGGAAGCCCATAGAGGGCTATGGTGAAAAAGGAAATATCCTCCGATGAAATCTGGAAAGAAGCTTCCTGTGAAACTGCTTAGTGTTCTGTCAATTAATATCACAGAGTTACATCTGTATTTCTTGGATCTCTTTGCTAGCCTTATTTCTGTTGAATCTGAGAACAGATATTTCCTTTCCCTTTAAAGACTATAGGGCCAAAGGAAATATCCTCCGATAACAAAGAGAAAGAATCTTTCTGAGAAACTTCTTTGTGTTCTGTGAAATCATCTCACAGAGTTACAGCTTTCCCCACAAGAAGCCTTTCTCAAAGACAGTTCTTGTGGAATTGGCAAGGTGATATTTCGAAGCCCACAGAGGGCTATGGTGAAAAAGGTAATATCCTCCGATGAAATCTGGAAAGAAGCTTTCTGAGAAACTGCTTAGTGTTCTGTTAATTCATCTCCCAGAGTTACATCGGTATTTCGTGGGTCTCTTTGCTAGCCTTATTTCTGTGGAATCTGAGAACAGAAATTTACTTTCCCTTTAAGACTAGAGGGCCAAAGGAAATATCCTCCGATAACAAAGAGAAAAAAGCTTTCTGAGAAACTTCTTTGTGTTCTGTGAAATCATCTCACAGAGTTACAGCTTTCCCCTCAAGAAGCCTTTCGCTAAGACAGTTCTTGTGGAATTGGCAAAGTGATATTTGAAACCCATAGAGGGCTTTGGTGAAAAAGGAAATATACTCCGATGAAATCAGGAAAGAAGATTTCTGAGAAACTTCTTAGTGTTCTGTTAATTCATCTCACAGAGTTACATATGTATTTCGTGGATCTCTTTGCTAGCCTTATTTCTGTGGAATCTGAGAATAGATATTTCCTTTCCCTTTGAAGTCTATAGGGCCAAAGGAAATATTCTCCGATAACATAAGAAAGAAGCTTTCTGAGGAACTTCTTTGTGTTCTGTGAAATCATCTCACAGAGTTACAGCTTTCGCCTCAAGAATCCTTTCGCTGAGACAATTCTTGTGGAATTGGCAAAGCGATATTTGGAAGCCCATAGAGGGCTATGGTGAAAAAGGAAATATCCTCCGATGAAATCTGGAAAGAAGCTTTCTGGGAAACTACTCAGTATTCTGTTAATTCATCTCACAGAGTTACATCTGTATTTCGTGGATCTCTTTGCTAGCCTTATTTCTGTGGAATCTGAGAATAGATATTTCCTTTCCCATTGAAGATTATAGGGCCAAAGGAAATATCCTCCGATAACATAAGAAAGAAGCTTTCTGAGAAACTTCTTTGTGTTCTGTGAAATCATCTCACAGAGTTACAGCTTTCCCCACAAGAATCCTTTCGCTAAGAGAATTCTTGTGGAATTGGCAAAGTGATATTTGGAAGCCCATAGAGTGCTTGGGTGAAAAAGGGAATATCCTCCGATGAATTCTGGAAAAAAGCTTTCTGAGAAACTACTCAGTCTTCTGTTAATTCATCTCACAGAGTTACATCTGTATTTCGTGGATCTCTCTGCTAGCTTTATTTCTGTGGCACCTGAGAACAGATATTTCGGATCCCTTTGAAGACTATAGGGCCAAAGGAAATATCCTCCGATAACAAAGAGAAAGAAGCTTTCTGAGAAACTTCTTTTTGTTCTGTGAAATCATCTCACAGAGTTACAGCTTTCGCCTCAAGAAGCCTTTCGCTAAGACAGTTCTTGTGGAATTGGCAAAGTGATATTTGGAAGCCCACAGAGGGCTATGTTAAAAAAGGAAATATCCTCCGATGAAATCTGGAAAGAAGCTTTCTGAGAAACTGCTTAGTGTTCTGTCAATTAATATCACAGAGTTACATCTGTATTTCTTGGATCTCTTTGCTAGCCTTATTTCTGTGGAATCTGAGAACAGATATTTCCTTTCCCTTTAAAGACTGTAGGGCCAAAGGAAATATCCTCCGATAACAAAGAGAAAGAATCTTTCTGAGAAACTTCTTTGTGTTCTGTGAAATCATCTCACCGAGTTACAGCTTTCCCCTCAAGAAGCCTTTCTCTAAGACAGTTCTTGGGGAATTGGCAAAGTGATATTTGGAAGCCCACAGAGGGCTATGGTGAAAAAGGAAATATCCTCCGATGAAATCTGGAAAGAAGCTTTCTGAGAAACTGCTTAGTTTTCTGTTAATTCATCTCACAGGGTTACATCTGTATGTCGTGGATCTCTTTGCTAGCCTTATTTCTGTGGAATCTGAGAACAGATATTTCCTTTCCCTTTGAAGACTATAGGGCCAAAGGAAATATCCTCCGATAACAAAGAGAAAAAAGCTTTCTGAGAAACTTCTTTGTGTTCTGTGAAATCATCTCACAGAGCTACAGCTTTCCCCTCAAGAAGCCTTTCGCTAAGACAGTTCTTGTGGAATTGGCAAAGTGATATTTGAAACCCATAGAAGGCTTTGGTGAAAAAGGAAATATACTCCGATGAAATCTGGAAAGAAGCTTTTTGAGAAACTGCTTAGTGTTCTGTTAATTCATCTCACAGAGTTACATCTGTATTTCGTGGATCTCTTTGCTAGCCTTATTTCTGTGGAATCTGAGAACAGATATTTCCTTTCCCTTTGAAGACTATAGGGCCAAAGGAAATATCCTCCGATAGCAAAGAGAAAGAAGCTTTCTGAGAAACTTCTTTGTGTTCTGTGAAATCATCTCACAAAGTTACAGCTTTCCCCTCAAGAAACCTTTCGCTAAGACAGTTCTTGTGGAATTGGCAATGTGATATTTGGAAGCCCATATAGGGCTACGGTGAAAAAGGAAATATCCTCCGATGAAATCTGGAAAGAACCTTTTGAGAAACTGCTTAGTGTTCTGTTAATTCATCTCACAGAGTTACATGTGTATTTCGTGGATCTCTTTGCTAGCCTTATTTCTGTGGAATCTGACAACAGATATTTCCTTTCCCTTTGAAGACTATAGGGCCAAGGGAAATATCCTCCGATAACATAAGAAAGAAGCTTTCTGTGAAACTTCTTTGTGTTCTGTGAAATCATCTCACAGAGTTACAGCTTTCCCCTCAAGAATCCTTTCGCTAAGACAATTCTTGTGGAATTGGCAAAGCGATATTTGGAAGCCCATAGAGGGATACGGTGAAAAAGGAAATATCCTCCGATGAAATCTGGAAAGAAGCTTTCTGAGAAACTGCTTAGTGTTCTGTTAATTCATCTCACAGAGTTACATCTGTATGTCGTGGATCTCTTTGCTAAACTTATTTCTGTGGAATCTGAGAACAGATATATCGGATCCCTTTGAAGACTATAGGGCCAAAGTAAATATCCTCCGATAACAAAGAGAAAGAAGCTTTCTGAGAAACTTCTTTGTGTTCTGTGAAATCATCTCACAGAGTTACAGTTTTCCCCTCAAAAGCCTTTCGCTAAGATAGTTCTTGTGGAACTGACAAAGTGTTATTTGGAAGCCCATAGAGGGCTATGGTGAAAAAGGAAATATCCTCCGATGAAATCTGGAAAGAAGCTTCCTGTGAAACTGCTTAGTGTTCTGTCAATTAATATCACAGAGTTACATCTGTATTTCTTGGATCTCTTTGCTAGCCTTATTTCTGTTGAATCTGAGAACAGATATTTCCTTTCCCTTTAAAGACTATAGGGCCAAAGGAAATATCCTCCGATAACAAAGAGAAAGAAACTTTCTGAGAAACTTCTTTGTGTTCTGTGAAATCATCTCACAGAGTTACAGCTTTCCCCACAAGAAGCCTTTCTCAAAGACAGTTCTTGTGGAATTGGCAAGGTGATATTTCGAAGCCCACAGAGGGCTATGGTGAAAAAGGAAATATCCTCCGATGAAATCTGGAAAGAAGCTTTCTGAGAAACTGCTTAGTGTTCTGTTAATTCATCTCCCAGAGTTACATCGGTATTTCGTGGGTCTCTTTGCTAGCCTTATTTCTGTGGAATCTGAGAACAGAAATTTACTTTCCCTTTAAGACTAGAGGGCCAAAGGAAATATCCTCCGATAACAAAGAGAAAAAAGCTTTCTGAGAAACTTCTTTGTGTTCTGTGAAATCATCTCACAGAGTTACAGCTTTCCCCTCAAGAAGCCTTTCGCTAAGACAGTTCTTGTGGAATTGGCAAAGTGATATTTGAAACCCGTAGAGGGCTTTGGTGAAAAAGGAAATATACTCCGATGAAATCAGGAAACAAGACTTCTGAGAAACTTCTTAGTGTTCTGTTAATTCATCTCACAGAGTTACATATGTATTTCGTGGATCTCTTTGCTAGCCTTATTTCTGTGGAATCTGAGAATAGATATTTCCTTTCCCTTTGAAGACTATAGGGCCAAAGGAAATATCCTCCGATAACATAAGAAAGAAGCTTTCTGAGGAACTTCTTTGTGTTCTGTGAAATCATCTCACAGAGTTACAGCTTTCGCCTCAAGAATCCTTTCGCTGAGACAATTCTTGTGGAATTGGCAAAGCGATATTTGGAAGCCCATAGAGGGCTATGGTGAAAAAGGAAATATCCTCCGATGAAATCTGGAAAGAAGCTTTCTGGGAAACTACTCAGTATTCTGTTAATTCATCTCACAGAGTTACATCTGTATTTCGTGGATCTCTTTGCTAGCCTTATTTCTGTGGAATCTGAGAATAGATATTTCCTTTCCCATTGAAGATTATAGGGCCAAAGGAAATATCCTCCGATAACATAAGAAAGAAGCTTTCTGAGAAACTTCTTTGTGTTCTGTGAAATCATCTCACAGAGTTACAGCTTTCCCCACAAGAATCCTTTCGCTAAGAGAATTCTTGTGGAATTGGCAAAGTGATATTTGGAAGCCCATAGAGTGCTTGGGTGAAAAAGGGAATATCCTCCGAAGAATTCTGGAAAAAAGCTTTCTGAGAAACTACTCAGTCTTCTGTTAATTCATCTCACAGAGTTACATCTGTATTTCGTGGATCTCTCTGCTAGCTTTATTTCTGTGGCACCTGAGAACAGATATTTCGGATCCCTTTGAAGACTATAGGGCCAAAGGAAATATCCTCCGATAACAAAGAGAAAGAAGCTTTCTGAGAAACTTCTTTTTGTTCTGTGAAATCATCTCACAGAGTTACAGCTTTCGCCTCAAGAAGCCTTTCGCTAAGACAGTTCTTGTGGAATTGGCAAAGTGATATTTGGAAGCCCACAGAGGGCTATGTTAAAAAAGGAAATATCCTCCGATGAAATCTGGAAAGAAGCTTTCTGAGAAACTGCTTAGTGTTCTGTTAATTCATCTCACAGAGTTACATCTGTATTTCCTGGATCTCTTTGCTAGCCTTATTTCTGTGGAATCTAAGAACAGATATTTCCTTTCCCTTGGAAGACTATAGGGCCAAAGCAAATATCCTCCGATAACAAAGAGAAAAAAGCTTTCTGAGAAACTTCTTTGTGTTCTGTGAAATCATCTCACAGAGTTACAGCTTTCCCCTCAAGAAGCCTTTCGCTAAGACAGTTCTTGTGGAATTGGCAAAGTGATATTTGAAGCCCATAGAGGGCTTTGTTGAAAAAGGAAATATCCTCCGATGAAATCTGGAAAGAAGCTTTCTGAGAAACTGCTTAGTGTTCTTTTAATTCATCTCACAGAGTTACATCTGTATTTCGTGGATCTCTTTGCTAGCCTTATTTCTGTGGAATCTGAGAAAAGATATTTCCTTTCCCTTTGAAGACTATAGGGCCAAAGGAAATATCCTCCGATAGCAAGGAAAAAGAAGCTTTCTGAGAAACTTCTTTGTGTTCTGTGAAATCATCTCACAGAGTTACAGCTTTCCCCTCAAGAAGCCTTTCGCTAAGACAGTTCTTGTGGAATTGGCAAAGTGATATTTGGAAGCCCACAGAGGGCTAAGGTGAAAAAGGAAATATCCTCCGATGAAATCTGGAAAGAAAATTTCTGAGAAACTGCTCAGTGTTCTGTTAAATTCATCTCACAGAGTTACATCTGCATTTCGTGGATCTCTTTGCTAGCCTTATTTCTGTGGAATCTGAGAACAGATGTTTCGGATCCCTTTGAAGTCTATAGGGCCAAAGGAAATATCCTCCGATAACAAAGAGAAAGAAGCTTTCTGAGAAACTTTTTTGTGTTCTGTGAAATCATCTCACAGAGTTACAGCTTTCCCCTCAAGAAGCCTTTCGCTAAGACAGTTCTTGTAGAATTGGCCAAGTGATATTCGGAAGCCCTTAGAGGGCTATGGTGAAAAAGGAAATATCCTCCGATGAAATCTGGAAAGAAGCTTTCTGAGAAACTGCTTAGTGTTGTGTTAATTCATCTCACAGAGTTACATCTTTATTTCGTGGATCTCTTTGCTAGCCTTATTTCTGTGGAATATGAGAACAGATATTTCCTTTCCCTTTGAAGACTATTGGGCCAAAGGAAATATCCTCCGATAAGAAAGAGAAAGAAGCTTTCTGAGAAACTTCTTTGTGTTCTGTGAAATCATCTCACAGAGTTACTGCTTTCCCCTCAAGAAGCCTTTCGCTACGACAGTTCTTGTGGAATTGGCAAAGTGATATTTGGAAGCCCATAGTGGGCTATGGAGAGAAAGGAAATATCCTCCGATGAAATCTGGAAAGAAGCTTCCTGAGAAACTGCTTAGTGTTCTGTTAATTCATCTCACAGAGTTACATCTGTATTTTGTGGATCTCTTTCTAGCGTTATTTATGTGGAATCTGAGAAAAGATATTCCGGATACCTTTGAATACTATAGGGCCAAAGGAAATTTTCATCCGATAACAAAGTGAAAGCAGCTTTCTGAGAAACTTCTTTGTGTTCTGTGAAATCATCTCACAGAGTTACAGCTTTCCCCTCAAGAAGCCTTTCGCTAAGACAGTTCATGTGGAATTGGCAAAGTGATATTTGGAAACCCATAGAGGGCTATGGTGAAAAAGGCAATATCCTCCGATGAAATCTGGAAAGAAGCTTTCTGACAAACTGCTTAGTGTTCTGTTAATTCATCTCACAGAGTTACATCTGTATTTCGTGGATCTCTTTGCTAGCCTTATTTTTGTGGAATCTGAGAAAAGATATTTCGGATCCCTTTGAAGACTATAGGGCTAAAGGAATTATCCTTCGAAAAGAAAGAGAAAGAAGATTTCTGAGAAACTTCTTTGTGTTCTGTGAAATCATCTAACAGAGTTACAGCTTTACCCTCAAGAAGCCTTTCGCTAAGACAGTTCTTGTAGAATTGACCAAGTGATATTTGGAAGCCCATAGAGGGCTATGGTGAATATGGAAATATCCTCCGATGAATTCTGGAAAGAAGCTTTTTGAGAAACTGCTCAGTGATCTCTTAATTCATCTCACAGAGTTACATCTGTATTTCGTGCATCTCTTTGCTAGCCTTATTTCTGTGGAATCTGAGAACAGATATTTCCTTTCCCTTTGAAGACTATAGGGCCAAAGAAATATCCTCCGATAACAGAGAGAAAGAAGTTTTCTGAGAAACTTCTTAGTGTTCTCTGAAATCATCTCACAGAGTTACAGCTTTCCCCTCAAGAAGCCTTTCGGTAAGACAGTTCTTACGGAATTGGTAAAGTGATATTTGGAAGCCCATAGAGGGCTATGGAGAAAAAGGAAATATCCTCCGATGAAATCCCGAAAGAAGCTTCTGATAAACTGCTCAGTGTTCTGTTAATTCATCTCACAGAGTTACATCTGTATTTCGTGGATCTCTTTGCTAAACTTATTTCTGTGGAATCTGAGAACAGATATATCGGATCCCTTTGAAGACTATAGGGCCAAAGTAAATATCCTCCGATAACAAAGAGAAAGAAGCTTTCTGAGAAACTTCTTTGTGTTCTGTGAAATCATCTCACAGAGTTACAGTTTTCCCCTCAAGAAGCCTTTGGCTTAGATAGTTCTTGTGGAACTGACAAAGTGTTATTTGGAAGCCCATAGAGGGCTATGGTGAAAAAGGAAATATCCTCCGATGAAATCTGGAAAGAAGCTTCCTGTGAAACTGCTTAGTGTTCTGTCAATTAATATCACAAAGTTACATCTGTATTTCTTGGATCTCTTTGCTAGCCTTATTTCTGTGGAATCTGAGAACAGATATTTCCTTTCTATTTAAAGACTATAGGGCCAAAGGAAATATCTTCCGATAACAAAGAGAAAGAAGCTTTCTGAGAAACTTCTTTGTGTTCTGTGAAATCATCTCACAGAGTTACAGCTTTCCCCTCAAGAAGCCTTTCTCAAAGACAGTTCTTGTGGAATGGGCAAAGTGATATTTCGAAGCCCACAGAGGGCTATGGTGAAAAAGGAAATATCTTCCGATGAAATCTGGAAAGAAGCTTTCTGAGAAACTGCTTAGTGTTCTGTTAATTCATCTCCCAGAGTTACATCTGTATTTCGTGGATCTCTTTGCTAGCCTTATTTCTGTGGAATCTGAGAACAGAAATTTCCTTTAACTTTAAGACTATAGGGCCAAAGGAAATATCCTGCGATAACAAAGAGAAAAATCTTTCTGAGAAACTTCTTTGTGTTCTGTGAAATCATCTAACAGAGTTACAGCTTTCCCCTCAAGAAGCCTTTCGCTAAGACAGTTCTTGTGGAATTGGCAAAGTGATATTTGAAACCCATAGAGGGCTTTGGTGAAAAAGGAAATATACACCGATGAAATCAGGAAAGAAGCTTTCTGAGAAACTGCTTAGTGTTCTGTTAATTCATCTCACAGAGTTACATCTGCATTTCGTGGATGTCTTTGCTAGCCTTATTTCTGTGGAATCTGAGAACAGATATTTCCTTTCCCTTTGAAGACTATAGGGCCAAAGGAAATATCCTACGATAACAAAGAGAAAGAAGATTTCTGAGAAACTTCTTTGTGTTCTGTGAAATCATCTCACAGAGTTACAGTTTTCCCCTAAAGAAGCCTTTCGCTAAGATAGTTCTTGTGGAACTGACAAAGTGTTATTTGGAAGCCCATAGAGGGCTATGGTGAAAAAGGAAATATCCTCCGATGAAATCTGGAAAGAAGCTTCCTGTGAAACTGCTTAGTGTTCTGTCAATTAATATCACAGAGTTACATCTGTATTTCTTGGATCTCTTTGCTAGCCTTATTTCTGTTGAATCTGAGAACAGATATTTCCTTTCCCTTTAAAGACTATAGGGCCAAAGGAAATATCCTCCGATAACAAAGAGAAAGAATCTTTCTGAGAAACTTCTTTGTGTTATGTGAAATCATCTCACAGCGTTACAGCTTTCCCCTCAAGAAGCCTTTCTCAAAGACAGTTCTTGTGGAATGGGCAAAGTGATATTTCGAAGCCCACAGAGGGCTATGGTGAAAAAGGAAATATCTTCCGATGAAATCTGGAAAGAAGCTTTCTGAGAAACTGCTTAGTGTTCTGTTAATTCATCTCACAGAGTTACATCTGTATTTCGTGGATCTCTTTGCTAGCCTTATTTCTGTGGAATCTGAGAACAGAAATTTCCTTTAACTTTAAGACTATAGGGCCAAAGGAAATATCCTGCGATAACAAAGAAAAAATCTTTCTGAGAAACTTCTTTGTGTTCTGTGAAATCATCTAACAGAGTTACAGCTTTCCCCTCAAGAAGACTTTCGCTAAGACAGTTCTTGTGGAATTGGCAAAGTGATATTTGAAACCCATAGAGGGCTTTGGTGAAAAAGGAAATATACACCGATGAAATCAGGAAAGAAGCTTTCTGAGAAACTGCTTAGTGTTCTGTTAATTCATCTCACAGAGTTACATCTGCATTTCGTGGATGTCTTTGCTAGCCTTATTTCTGTGGAATCTGAGAACAGATATTTCCTTTCCCTTTGAAGACTATAGGGCCAAAGGAAATATCCTACGATAACAAAGAGAAAGAAGATTTCTGAGAAACTTCTTTGTGTTCTGTGAAATCATCTCACAGAGTTACAGTTTTCCCCTCAAGAAGCCTTTCGCTAAGATAGTTCTTGTGGAACTGACAAAGTGTTATTTGGAAGCCCATAGAGGGCTATGGTGAAAAAGGAAATATCCTCCGATGAAATCTGGAAAGAAGCTTCCTGTGAAACTGCTTAGTGTTCTGTCAATTAATATCACAGAGTTACATCTGTATTTCGTGGATCTCTTTGCTAGCCTTATTTCTGTTGAATCTGAGAACAGATATTTCCTTTCCCTTTAAAGACTATAGGGCCAAAGGAAATATCCTCCGATAACAAAGAGAAAGAATCTTTCTGAGAAACTTCTTTGTGTTATGTGAAATCATCTCACAGCGTTACAGCTTTCCCCTCAAGAAGCCTTTCTCAAAGACAGTTCTTGTGGAATTGGCAAAGTGATATTTCGAAGCCCACAGAGGGCTATGGTGAAAAAGGAAATATCCTCCGATGAAATCTGGAAAGAAGCTTTCTGAGAAACTGCTTAGTGTTCTGTTAATTCGTCTCCCAGAGTTACATCTGTATTTCGTGGATCTCTTTGCTAGCCTTATTTCTGTGGAATCTGAGAACAGATATTTCCTTTCCCTTTGAAGACTATAGGGCCAAAGGAAATATCCTCCAATACAAAGAGAAAGAAGCTTTCTGAGAACCTTCTTTGTGTTCTTGAAATCATCTCACAGAGTTACAGCTTTCCCCTCAAGAAGTCTTTCGATAAGACAGTTCTTGTGGAATTGGTAACGTGATATTTGGAAGCCCATTGAGGGCTACGGTGAAAAGGGAAATATCCTCCGATGAAATCTGGAAAGAAGATTTCTGAGGAACTGCTTAGTGTTCTGTTAATTCATCTCACAGAGTTACATATGTATTTCGTGGATCTCTTTGCTAGCCTTACTTCTGTGGAATCTGAGAATAGATATTTCCTTTCCCATTGAAGACTATAGGGCCAAAGGAAATATCCTCCGATAACATAAGAAAGAAGCTTTCTGAGAAACTTCTTTGTGTTCTGTGAAATCATCTCACAGAGTTACAGCTTTCCCCTCAAGAATCCTTTCGCTAAGACAATTCTTGTGGAATTGGCAAAACGATATTTGGAAGCCCATAGTGGGCTATGGTGAAAAAGGAAATATCCTCCGATGAAATGTGGAAAGAAGCTTTCTGGGAAACTACTCAGTGTTCTGTTAATTCATCTCACAGAGTTACATCTGTATTTCGTGGATCTCTTTGCTAGCCTTATTTCTGTGGAATTTGACAACAGTTATTTCCTTTCCCTTTGAAGACTATAGGGCCAAAGGAAATATCCTCCGATAACAAAGAGAAAGAAGCTTTCTGAGAAACTTCTTTGTGTTCTGTGAAATCATCTCACAGAGTTACAGCTTTCCCCAGAAGAAGCCTTTCGCTAAGACAGTTCTTGTGGAAATGGCAAAGTGATATTTGGAAGCCCATAGAGGGCTATGGTGAAAAAGGCAATATCCTCCGATGAAATCTGGAAAGAAGCTTTCTGAGAAACTGCTTAGTGTTCTGTTAATTCATCTCACAGAGTTACATATGTATTTCGTGGATCTCTTTGGTAGCCTTATTTCTGTGGAATCTGAGAATAGATATTTCCTTTCCCATTGAAGACTATAGGGCAAAAGGAAATATCCTCCGATAACATAAGAAAGAAGCTTTCTGAGAAACTTCTTTGTGTTCTGTGAAATCATCTAACAGAGTTACAGCTTTCCCCACAAGAATCCTTTCGCTAAGACAATTCTTGCGGAATTGGCAAAGTGATATTTGGAAGCCCATAGAGGGCTTGGGTGAAAAAGGAAATATCCTCCGATGAATTCTGGAAAGAAGCTTTCTGAGAAACTACTCAGTGTTCTGTTAATTCATCTCACAGAGTTACATCTGTATTTCGTGGATCTCTTTGCTAGCTTTATTTCTTTTCAATCTGAGAACAGATATTTCGGATCCCTTTGAAGACTATAGGGCCAAAGGAAATATCCTCCTATAACAAAGAGAAAGAAGCTTTCTGAGAAACTTCTTTGTGTTCTGTGAAATCATCTCACAGAGTTACAGCTTTCCCCTCAAGAAGCCTTTCCCTAAGACAGTTCTTGTAGAATTGGCAAAGTGATATTTGGAAGCCCACAGAGGGCTACTTTAAAAAAGGAAATATCCTCCGATGAAATCTGGAAAGAAGATTTCTGAGAAACTGCTTAGTGTTCTGTTAATTCATCTCACAATGTTACATCTCTATTTCGTAGATCTCTTTGCTAGCCTTATTTCTGTGGAATCTGAGAACAGATATTTCGGATCCCTTTGAAGACTATAGGGCCAAAGGAAATATCCTCCGATAACAAAGAGAAAGAAGCATTCTGAGAAACTTCTTTGTGTTCTCTGAAATCATCTCACAGAGTTACAGCTTTCCCCTCAAGAAGCCTTTCTCAAAGACAGTTCTTGTGGAATTGGCAAAGTGATATTTGGAAGCCCATAGAGGGCTATGGTGAAAAAGGAAATATCCTCCGATGAAATCTGGAAAGAAGCTTTCTGAGAAACTGCTTAGTGTTCTGTTAATTCATCTCACAGAGTTACATCTGTATTTCGTGGATCTCTTTGCTAGCCTTATTTCTGTGGAATCTGAGAAGAGATATTTCCTTTCCCTTTGAAGAATATAGGGCCAAAGGAAACATCCTCCGATAACAAAGAGAAAGAATCTTTCTGAGAAACTTCTTTGTGTTCTGTGAAATCATCTCACCAAGTTACAGATTTCCCCTCAAGAAGCCTTTGGCTAAGACAGTTCTTGTGGAATTGGCAAAGTGATATTTGGAAGCCCATAGAGGGCTATGGTGAAATAGGAAATATCCTCCGATGAAATCTGGAAAGAAGCTTTCTGAGAAACTGCTTAGTGTTCTGTTAATTCATCTCACAGAGTTACATCTGTATTTCGTGGATCTCTTTGCTAGCCTTATTTCTTTGGAATCTGAGATTAGATATTTCCTTTCCCATTGAAGACTATAGGGCCAAAGGAAATATCCTCTGATAACATAAGAAAGAAGCTTTCTGAGAAACTTCTTTGTGTTCTGTGAAATCATCTCACAGAGTTACAGCTTTCCCTTCAAGAATTCTTTCGATAAGACAATTCTTGTGGAATTGGCAAAGTGATATTTGGAAGCCCATAGAGGGCTATGGTGAAAAAGGAAATATCCTCCGATGAAATCCGGAAAGAAGCTTTCTGAGAAACTACTCAGTGTTCTGTTAATTCATCTCACAGAGTTACATCTGTATTTCGTGGATCTCTTTGCTAGCTTTATTTCTGTGGAATCTGAGAACAGATATTTCAGATCCCTTTGAAGACTATAGGGCCAAAGGAAATATCCTCCTATAACAAAGAGAAAGAAGTTTTCTGAGAAACTTCCTTGTGTTCTGTGAAATCATCTCACAGAGTTACAGCTTTCCCCTCAAGAAGCCTTTCGCTAAGACAGTTTTTGTGGAATTGGCAAAGTGAAATTTGGAAGCCCATAGAGGGCTACGGTGAAAAAGGAAATATTCTCCGATGAAATCTGGAAAGAAGCTTTCTGAGAAACTGCTTAGTGTTCTGTTAATTCATCTCACAGAGTAACATCTGTATTTCGTGGATCTCTTTGCTAGCCTTATTTCTGTGGAATCTGAGAACAGATATTTCCTTTCCCTTTGAAGACTATAGGGCCAAGGAAATATCCTCCGATAACAAAGACAAAGAAGCTTTCTGAGAATCTTCTTTGTGTTCTGTGAAATCAACTCACAGAGTTACAGCTTTCCCCTCAAGAAGCCTTTCGTTAAGACAGTTCTTGTGGAATTGGCAAAGTGATATTTGGAAGCCCATAGAGGGCTACGGTGAAAAAGGAAATATCCTCCGTGAAATCTGGAAAGAAGCTTTCTGAGAAACTGCTTAGTGTTCTGTTAATTGATCTCCGAGAGTTACATCTGTATTTCGTGGATCTCTATGCTAGCCTTTTTTCTGTGGAATCTGAGAATAGATATTTCCTTTCCCATTGAAGACTATAGGGCCAAAGGAATTATCCTACGATAACATAAGAAAGAAGCTTTCTGAGAAACTTCTTTGTGTTCTGTGAAATCATCTCACAGAGTTACAGCTTTCCCCTCAAGAAGCCTTTCGCTAAGACAGTTCTTGTGGAATTGGCAAAGTGATATTTGGAAGCCCATAGAGGGCTATGGTGAAAAAGGAAATATCCTCCGATGAAATCTGGAAAGAAGCTTTCTGAGAAACTACTCAGTGTTCTGTTAATTCATCTCACAGAGTTACATCTGTGTTTCGTGGATCTCTTTGCTAGCTTTATTTCTGTGGAATCTGAGAACGGATATTTCGCATCCCTTTGAAGACTATAGGGCCAAAGGAAATATCCTCCGATAACAAGGAGAAAGAAGCTTTCTGAGAAACTTCTTTGTGTTCTGTGAAATCATCTCACAGAGTTACAGCTTTCCCCTCAAGAAGCCTTTGGCTAAGACAGTTCTTGTGGAATTGGCAAAGTGATATTTGGAAGCCCACAGAGGGCTATGTTGAAAAATGAAATATCCTCCGATGAAATCTGGAAAGAAGCTTTCTGAGAAACTGCTTAGTGTTCTGTTAATTAATCTCACAGAGTTACATCTGTATTTCGTGGATCTCTTTGCTAGCCTTATTTCAGTGGAATCTGAGAAGAGATATTTCCTTTCCCTTTGAAGACTATAGGGCCAATGGAAATATCCTCCGATAACAAAGAGAAAGAAGCTTTCTGAGAAACTTCTTTGTGTTCTGTGAAATCATCTCACAGAGTTACAGCTTTCCCCTCTAGAAGCCTTCCGCTAAGACAGTTCTTGTGGAATTGGCAAAGTGATATTTGGAAGCCCATAGAGGGCTATTGTGAAAAAAGGAATATCCTCCGATGAAATCTGGAAAGAAGCTTTCTGAGAAACTGCCTAGTGTTCTTTAATTCATCTCACAGATTTACATCTGTATTTCGTGGATCTCTTTGCTAGCCTTCTTTCTGTGGAATCTGAGAACAGATATTTCCTGTCCCTTTGAAGACTATAGGGCCAAAGGAAATATCCTCCGATAACATGAGAAAGAAGCTTTCTGAGAAACTTCTTTGTGTTCTGTGAAATCATCCCACAGAGTTACAGCTTTACCCTCAAGAAGCCTTTCGCTAAGACAATTCTTGTGGAATTGGCAAAGTGATATTTGGAATCCCATAGACGGCTTTGGTGAAAAAGGAAATATACTCCGATGAAATCTGGAAAGAAGCTTTCTGAGAAACTGCTCAGTGTTCTGTTAAATCATCTCACAGAGTTACATCTGTATTTCGTTGATCTCTTTGCTAGCTTTATTTCTGTGGAATCTGAGAACAGATATTTCGGATCCCTTTGAAGTCTATAGGGCCAAAGGAAATATCCTCCGATAACAAAGAGAAAGAAGCTTTCTGAGAAACTTCTTTGTGTTCTGTGAAATCATCTCACAGAGTTACAGCTTTCCCCTCAAGCAGCCTTTCACTAAGACAGTTCTTGTGGAATTGGCAAAGTGATATTTGGAAGCCCATAGAGGGCTACGGTGAAAAAGGAAATATCCTCCGATGAAATCTGGAAAGAAGATTTCTGAGAAACTGCTTAGTGTTCTGTTAATTCATCTCACAGATGTACATCTGTATTTCGTGGATCTCTTTGGAGCCTTATTTCTGTGGAATCTGAGAACAGAAATTTCCTTTCCCTTTAAGACTAGAGGGCCAAAGGAAATAGCCTCCGATAACAAAGAGAAAAAAGTTTTCTGAGAAACTTCTTTGTGTTCTGTGAAATAATCTCACAGAGTTACAGCTTTCCCCTCAAGAAGCCTTTCGCTAAGACAGTTCTTGTGGAATTGGCAAAGTGATATTTGAAACCCATAGAGGGCTTTGGTGAAAAAGGAAATATACTCCGATGAAATCAGGAAAGAAGCTTTCTGAGAAACTGCTTAGTGTTCTGTTAATTCATCTCACAGAGTTACATCTGTATTTCGTGGATGTCTTTCCTAGCCTTATTTCTGTGGAATCTGAGAGCAGATATTTCCTTCCCCTTTGAAGACTATAGGGCCAAAGGAAATATCCTATGATAACAAAGAGAAAGAAGTTTTCTGAGAAACTTCTTTGTGTTCTGTGAAATCATCTCAGAGAGTTACAGCTATCCCCTCAAGAAACCTTTCGCTAAGACAGTTCTTGTGGAATTGGCAAAGTGATATTTGGAAGCCCATAGAGGGCTACGGTGAAAAAGGAAATATCCTCCGATGAAATCTGGAAAGAAGCTTTCTGAGAAACTGCTTAGTGTTCTGTTAATTCATCTCACAGAGTTACATCTGTATTTCGTGGATCTCTTTCCTAGCCTTATTTCTGTGGAATCTGAGAATAGATATTTCCTTTCCCATTGAAGACTATAGGGCCAAAGGAAATATCCTCCGATAACATAAGAAAGAAGCTTTCTGAGAAACTTCTTTGTGTTCTGTGAAATCATCTCACAGAGTTACAGCTTTCCCCTCAAGAATCCTTTCGCTAAGACAATTCTTGTGAAATTGGCAAAGTGATATTTGGAAGCCCATAGAGGGCTATGGTGAAAAAGGAAATATCCTCCGATGAAATCTGGAAAGAAGCTTTCTGGGAAATTACTCAGTGTTCTGTTAATTCATCTCACAGAGTTACATCTGTATTTCGTGGATCTCTTTGCTAGCCTTATTTCTGGGGAATTTGACAACAGTTATTTCCTTTCCCTTTGACGTCTATAGGGCCAAAGGAAATATCCTCCGATAACAAAGAGAAAGAAGCTTTCTGAGAAACTTCTTTGTGTTCTGTGAAATCATCTCACAGAGTACAGCTTTCTCCTCAAGAAGCCTTTCTCTAAGACAGTTCTTGTGGAATTGGTAAAGTGATATTTCGAAGCCCATAGAGGGCTTTGGTGAAAAAGGAAATATACTCCGATGAAATCAGGAAAGAAGCTTTCTGAGAAACTGCTTAGTGTTCTGTTAATTCATCTCACAGAGTTACATCTGTATTTCGTGGATGTCTTTGCTAGCCTTATTTCTGTGGAATCTGAGAACAGATATTTCCTTCCCCTTTGAAGACTATTGGGCCAAAAGAAATATCCTACGATAACAAAGAGAAAGAAGTTTTCTGAGAAACTTCTTTGTGTTCTGTGAAATCATCTCAGAGAGTTACAGATTTCCCCTCAGGAAGCCTTTCGCTAAGACAGTTCTTGTGGAATTGGCAAAGTGATATTTGGAAGCCCATAGAGGGCTACGGTGAAAAAGGAAATATCCTCCGATGAAATCTGGAAAGAAGCTTTCTGAGAAACTGCTTAGTGTTCTGTTAATTCATCTCACAGAGTTACATCTGTATTTCGTGGATCTCTTTGCTAGCCTTATTTCTGTGGAATCTGACAGCAGATATTTCCTTTCCCTTTGAAAACTATAGGGCCAAAGGAAATATCCTCCGATAACAAAGAGAAAGAAGCTTTCTGATAACCTTCCTTGTGTTCTGTGAAATCATCTCACAGAGTTACAGCTTTCCCCTCAAGAAGTCTTTCGATAAGACAGTTCTTGTGGAATTGGCAACGTGATATTTGGAAGCCCATTGAGGGCTACGGTGAAAAGGGAAATATCCTCCGATGAAATCTGGAAAGAAGATTTTTGAGGAACTGCTTAGTGTTCTGTTAATTCATCTCACCGAGTTACATATGTATTTCGTGGATCTCTTTGCTAGCCTCATTTCTGTGGAATCTGAGAATAGGTATTTCCTTTCCCATTGAAGACTATAGGGCCAAAGGAAATATCCTCCGATAACATAAGAAAGAAGCTTTCTGAGAAACTTCTTTGTGTTCTGTGAAACCATCTCACAGAGTTACAGCTTTCCCCTCAAGAAGCCTTTCGCTAAGACAGTTCTTGTGGAATTGGCAAAGTGATATTTGGAAGCCCATAGAGGGCTATGGTGAAAAAGGAAATATCCTCCGATGAAATCTGGAAAGAAGCTTTCTGGGAAATTACTCAGTGTTCTGTTAATTCATCTCACAGAGTTACATCTGTATTTGGTGGATCTGTTTGTTAGCCTTATTTCTTTGGAATCTGAGAACAGATATTTCCTTTCCCTTTGAACACTATAGGGCCAAAGGAAATATCCTACGATAAAAAAGAGAAAGAATCTTTCTGAGAAACTTCTTTGTGTTCTGTGAAATCATCTCACAGAGTTACAGCTTTCCCCTCAAGAAGCCTTTCGCTAAGACAGTTCTTGTGGAATTGGCAAAGTGATATTTGGAAGCACATAGAGGGCTATGGTGAAAAAGGCAATATCCTCCGATGAAATCTGGAAAGAAGCTTTCTGAGAAACTGCTTAGTGTTCTGTTAATTCATCTCACAGAGTTACATCTGTATTTCATGGATCTCTTTGCTAGCCTTATTTCTGTGGAATCTGAGAATAGATATTTCCTTTCCCATTGAAGACTATAGGGCCAAAGGAAATATCCTCCGATAACATAAGAAAGAAGCTTTCTGAGAAACTTCTTTGTGTTCTGTAAAATCATCTCACAGAGTTGCAGCTTTCCCCACAAGAATCCTTTCGCTAAGACAGTTCTTGTGGAATTGGCAAAGTGATATTTAGAAACCCATAGAGGGCTATGGTGAAAAAGGAAATATCCTCCGATAACAAAGAGAAAGAAGCTTTCTGAGAAACTTCTTTGTGTTCTGTGAAATCATCTCACAGAGTTACAGCTTTCCTCAAGCAGCCTTTCACTAAGACAGTTCTTGTGGAATTGGCAAAGTGATATTTGGAAGCCCATAGAGGGCTATGGTGAAAAAGGAAATATCCTCCGATGAAATCTGGAAAGAAGCTTTCTGAGAAACTGCTTAGTGTTCTGTTAATTCATCTCACAGAGGTACATCTGTATTTCCTGGATCTCTTTGCTAGCCTTATTTCTGTGGAATCTGAGAACAGATATTTCCTTTCCCTTTGAAGACTATAAGGCCAAAGGAAATATCCTCCGATAACAAAGACAAAGAAGATTTCTGGGAGTCTTCTTTGTGTTCTGTGAAATCGACTCACAGAGTTACAGATTTCCCCTCTAGAAGCCTTTCGTTAAGACAGTTCTGGTGGAAATGGCAAAGTGATATTTGGAAGCCCATAGAGGGCTACGGTGAAAAAGGAAATATCCTCCGATGAAATCTGGAAAGAAGCTTTCTGAGAAACTGCTTAGTGTTCTGTTAATTCATCTCACAGTGTTACATCTGTATTTCGTGGATCTCTTTGCTAGCCTTATTTCTGTGGAATGTGACAACAGATATTTCCTTTCCCTTTGAAGACTATAGAGCCAAAGGAAATATCCTCCGATAACAAAGAGAAAGAAGCTTTCTGAGAAACTTCTTTGTGTTCTGTGAAATCATCTCACAGAGTTACAGCTTTCCCGTCAAGAGGTATTTCGCTAAGACAATTCTTGTGGAATTGGCAAAGTGATATTTGGAAGCCCATAGAGGGCTATGGTGAAAAAGGAAATATCCTCCGATGAAATCTGGAAAGAAGCTTGATGAGAAACTGCTTAGTGTTCTGTTAATTCATCTCACAGAGTTACATCTGTATTTCGTGGATCTCTTTGCTAGACTTATTTCTGTGGAATCTGAGAACGGATATTTCGGATCCCTTTGAAGACTATAAGGCCAAAGGAAATATCCTCCGATAACAAAGAGAAAGAAGCTTTCTGAGAAACTTCTTTGTGTTCTGTGAAATAATCTCACAGAGTTACAGCTTTCCCCTCAAGAAGCCTTTCGCTAAGACAGTTCTTCTGGAACTGGCAAAGAGATATTTTGAAGCTCTAGATGGCTATGGAGAAAAAGGAAATATCCTCCGATGAAATCTGGAAAGAAGCTTTCTGAGAAACTGCTTAGTGTTCTGTTAATTCATCTCAAAGAGTTACATCTGTATTTCGTGGATCTCTTTGCTAGCCATATTTCTGTGGAATCTGAGAACAGATATTTTGGATCCCTTTGAAGACTATAGGGCCAAGGGAAATATCCTCCGATAACAAAGAGGAAGAAGCTTTCTGAGAAACTTCTTTGTGTTCTGTGAAATCATCTCACAGAGTTACAGCTTTCCCCTCAAGAAGCCTTTCGCTAAGACAGTTCTTGTGGAATTGGCAAAGTGATATTTGGAAGCCCATAGAAGGCTTTGGTGAAAAAGGAAATATCCTCCGATGAAATCTGGAAAGAAGCTTTCTGAGAAACTGCTTAGTGTTCTGTTAATTCATCTCACAGAGTTACATCTGTATTTCGTGGATCTCTTTGCTAGCCTTATTTCTGTGTAATCTGAGAACAGATATTTCCTTTCCCTTTGAAGACTATAGGGCCAAAGGAAATATCCTCCGATAACAAAGAGAAAGAAGCATTCTGAGAAACTTATTTGTGTTCTGTGAAATTAACTCACAGAGTTACAGCTTTCCCCTCAAGAAACCTTTCGCTAAGACAGTTCTTGTGGAGTTGGCAAAGTGATATTTGGAAGCTCAAAGAGGGCTATGGTGAAAAAAGAAATATCCTCCGATGAAATATGGAAAGAAGCTTTCTGAGAAACTGCTTAGTGTTCTGTTAATTCATCTCACAGAGTTACATCTGTATTTCGTGGATCTCTTTGCTAGCCTTATTTCTGTGGAATCTGAGAACAGATATTTCGGATCACTTTGAAGACTATAGGGCCAAAGGAAATATCCTCCGATAACAAAGAGAAAGAAGCTTTCTGAGAAACTTCTTTGTGTTCTGTGAAATCATCTCACAGAGTTACAGCTTTCCCCTCAAGAAGCCTTTCGCTACGGCAGTTCTTGTGGAATTGGCAAAGTGATATTTGGAAGCTCATAGAGGGCTATGGAGAAAAAGGAAATATCCTCCGATGAAATCTGGAAAGAAGCTTTCTGAGAAACTGCTTAGTGTTCTGTTAATTCATCTCACAGAGTTACATCTGTATTTCGTGGATCTCTTTGCTAGCCTTATTTCTGTGGAATCTGAGAACAGATATTTCCTTTCCTTTGAAGACTATAGGGCCAAAGGAAATATCCTTCGATAACAAAGAGAAAGAATCTTTCTGAGAAACTTCTTTGTGTTCTGTGAAATCATCTCACCGAGTTACAGCTTTCCCCTCAAGAAGCCTTTCGCTAAGACAGTTCTTGTGGAATTGGCAAAGTGATATTTGGAAGCCCATAGAGGGCTATGGTGAAAAAGGAAATATCCTCCGATAACAAAGAGAAAGAAGCTTTCTGAGAAACTTCTTTGTGTTCTGTGAAATCATCTCACAGAGTTACAGCTTTCCTCAAGCAGCCTTTCACTAAGACAGTTCTTGTGGAATTGGCAAAGTGATATTTGGAAGCCCATAGAGGGCTATGGTGAAAAAGGAAATATCCTCCGATGAAATCTGGAAAGAAGCTTTCTGAGAAACTGCTTAGTGTTCTGTTAATTCATCTCACAGAGGTACATCTGTATTTCCTGGATCTCTTTGCTAGCCTTATTTCTGTGGAATCTGAGAACAGATATTTCCTTTCCCTTTGAAGACTATAAGGCCAAAGGAAATATCCTCCGATAACAAAGACAAAGAAGATTTCTGGGAGTCTTCTTTGTGTTCTGTGAAATCGACTCACAGAGTTACAGATTTCCCCTCTAGAAGCCTTTCGTTAAGACAGTTCTGGTGGAAATGGCAAAGTGATATTTGGAAGCCCATAGAGGGCTACGGTGAAAAAGGAAATATCCTCCGATGAAATCTGGAAAGAAGCTTTCTGAGAAACTGCTTAGTGTTCTGTTAATTCATCTCACAGTGTTACATCTGTATTTCGTGGATCTCTTTGCTAGCCTTATTTCTGTGGAATGTGACAACAGATATTTCCTTTCCCTTTGAAGACTATAGAGCCAAAGGAAATATCCTCCGATAACAAAGAGAAAGAAGCTTTCTGAGAAACTTCTTTGTGTTCTGTGAAATCATCTCACAGAGTTACAGCTTTCCCGTCAAGAGGTATTTCGCTAAGACAATTCTTGTGGAATTGGCAAAGTGATATTTGGAAGCCCATAGAGGGCTATGGTGAAAAAGGAAATATCCTCCGATGAAATCTGGAAAGAAGCTTGATGAGAAACTGCTTAGTGTTCTGTTAATTCATCTCACAGAGTTACATCTGTATTTCGTGGATCTCTTTGCTAGACTTATTTCTGTGGAATCTGAGAACGGATATTTCGGATCCCTTTGAAGACTATAAGGCCAAAGGAAATATCCTCCGATAACAAAGAGAAAGAAGCTTTCTGAGAAACTTCTTTGTGTTCTGTGAAATAATCTCACAGAGTTACAGCTTTCCCCTCAAGAAGCCTTTCGCTAAGACAGTTCTTCTGGAACTGGCAAAGAGATATTTTGAAGCTCTAGATGGCTATGGAGAAAAAGGAAATATCCTCCGATGAAATCTGGAAAGAAGCTTTCTGAGAAACTGCTTAGTGTTCTGTTAATTCATCTCAAAGAGTTACATCTGTATTTCGTGGATCTCTTTGCTAGCCATATTTCTGTGGAATCTGAGAACAGATATTTTGGATCCCTTTGAAGACTATAGGGCCAAGGGAAATATCCTCCGATAACAAAGAGGAAGAAGCTTTCTGAGAAACTTCTTTGTGTTCTGTGAAATCATCTCACAGAGTTACAGCTTTCCCCTCAAGAAGCCTTTCGCTAAGACAGTTCTTGTGGAATTGGCAAAGTGATATTTGGAAGCCCATAGAAGGCTTTGGTGAAAAAGGAAATATCCTCCGATGAAATCTGGAAAGAAGCTTTCTGAGAAACTGCTTAGTGTTCTGTTAATTCATCTCACAGAGTTACATCTGTATTTCGTGGATCTCTTTGCTAGCCTTATTTCTGTGTAATCTGAGAACAGATATTTCCTTTCCCTTTGAAGACTATAGGGCCAAAGGAAATATCCTCCGATAACAAAGAGAAAGAAGCATTCTGAGAAACTTATTTGTGTTCTGTGAAATTAACTCACAGAGTTACAGCTTTCCCCTCAAGAAACCTTTCGCTAAGACAGTTCTTGTGGAGTTGGCAAAGTGATATTTGGAAGCTCAAAGAGGGCTATGGTGAAAAAAGAAATATCCTCCGATGAAATATGGAAAGAAGCTTTCTGAGAAACTGCTTAGTGTTCTGTTAATTCATCTCACAGAGTTACATCTGTATTTCGTGGATCTCTTTGCTAGCCTTATTTCTGTGGAATCTGAGAACAGATATTTCGGATCACTTTGAAGACTATAGGGCCAAAGGAAATATCCTCCGATAACAAAGAGAAAGAAGCTTTCTGAGAAACTTCTTTGTGTTCTGTGAAATCATCTCACAGAGTTACAGCTTTCCCCTCAAGAAGCCTTTCGCTACGGCAGTTCTTGTGGAATTGGCAAAGTGATATTTGGAAGCTCATAGAGGGCTATGGAGAAAAAGGAAATATCCTCCGATGAAATCTGGAAAGAAGCTTTCTGAGAAACTGCTTAGTGTTCTGTTAATTCATCTCACAGAGTTACATCTGTATTTCATGGATCTCTTTGCTAGCCTTATTTCTGTGGAATCTGAGAACAGATATTTCCTTTCCTTTGAAGACTATAGGGCCAAAGGAAATATCCTTCGATAACAAAGAGAAAGAATCTTTCTGAGAAACTTCTTTGTGTTCTGTGAAATCATCTCACCGAGTTACAGCTTTCCCCTCAAGAAGCCTTTCGCTAAGACAGTTCTTGTGGAATTGGCAAAGTGATATTTGGAAGCCCATAGAGGGCTATGGTGAAATAGGAAATATCCTCCGATGAAATCTGGAAAGAAGCTTTCTGAGAAACTGCTTAGTGTTCTGTTAATTCATCTCACAGAGTTACATCTGTATTTCGTGGATCTCTTTGCTAGCCTTATTTCTGTGGAATCTGAGATTAGATAATTCCTTTCCCATTGAAGACTATAGGGCCAACGGAAATATCCTCCGATAACATAAGAAAGAAGCTTTCTGAGAAACTTCTTTGTGTTCTGTGAAATCATCTCACAGAGTTACAGCTTTCCCCTCAAGAATCCTTTCGCTAAGACAATTCTTGTGGAATTGGCAAAGTGATATTTGGAAGCCCATAGAGGGCTATGGTGGAAAAGGAAATATCCTCCGATGAAATCTGGAAAGAAGCTTTCTGAGAAACTGCTTAGTGTTCTGTTAATTCATCTCACAGAGTAACATCTGTATTTCGTGGATCTCTTTGCTAGCCTTATTTCTGTGGAATCTGAGAATAGATATTTACTTTCCCTTTGAAGACTATAGGGCCAAAGGAAATATACTCCGATAACAAAGACAAATAATCTTTCTGAAAATCTTCTTTAGTGTTCTGTGAAATCATTTCATAGAGCTACAGTTTTCCCCTCAAGAAGCCTTTCGTTAAGACAGTTCTTGTGGAATTGGCAAAGTGATATTTGGAAGCCCATAGAGGGCTACGGTGAAAAAGGAAATATCCTCCGATGAAATCTGGAAAGAAGCTTTCTGAGAAACTTCTTTGAGTTCTGTGAAATCATCTCACAGAGTTACAGTTTTCCCCTCAAGAAGCCTTTCGCTAAGACAGTTCTTGTGGCATTGGCAAAGTGATATTTGGAAGCTCATAGAGGGCTATGGTGAAAAAAGAAATATCCTCCGATGCAATATGGAAAGAAACTTTCTGAGAAACTGCTTAGTGTTCTGTTAATTCATCTCACAGAGTTACATCTGTATTTCGTGGATCTCTTTGCTAGCCTTATTTCTGTGGAATCTGAGAACAGATATTTCGGATCACTTTGAAGACTGTAGGGCCAAAGGAAACATCCTCCGATAACAAAGAGAAAGAAGCTTTCTGAGAAACTTCTTTGTGTTCTGTGAAATCATCTCACAGAGTTACAGCTTTCCCCTCAAGAAGCCTTTCGATAAGACAGTTCTTGTGGAATTGGCAAAGTGATATTTGGAAGCCCATAGAGGGCTATGGTGAAAAAGGAAATATCCTCCGATGAAATCTGGAAAGAAGCTTTCTGAGAAACTGCTTAGTGTTCTGTTAATTCATCTCACAGAGTTACATCTGTATTTCGTGGATCACTTTGCTAGCCTTTTTTCTGTGGAATCTGAGAATAGATATTTCCTTCCCCATTGAAGACTATAGGGCCAAAGGAAATATCCTCCGATAACATAAGAAAGAAGCTTTCTGAGAAACTTCTTTGTGTTCTGTGAAATCATCTCACAGAGTTACAGCTTTCCCCTCAAGAATCCTTTCGCTAAGACAATTCTTGTGGAATTGGCAAAGTGATATTTGGAAGCCG
The DNA here is from genome assembly GCF_043159975.1 of Macaca nemestrina. Classification (NCBI taxonomy): domain Eukaryota; kingdom Metazoa; phylum Chordata; class Mammalia; order Primates; family Cercopithecidae; genus Macaca; species Macaca nemestrina. The sequence continues at coordinate 25,324,663 of NC_092141.1, read as the reverse complement.
ATAGAGGGCTATGGAGAAAAAGGAAATATCCTCCGATGAAATCTGGAAAGAAGCTTTCTGAGAAACTACTCAGTGTTCTGTTAATTCATCTCACAGAGTTATATCTGTGTTTCGTGGATCTCTTTTCTAGCTTTATTTCTGTGGAATCTGAGAACAGATATTTCGGATCCCTTTGAAGACTATAGGGCCAAAGGAAATATCCTCCGATAACAAAGAGAAAGAAGCTTTCTGAGAAACTTCTTTGTGTTCTGTGAAATCATCTCACAGAGTTACAGCTTTCCCCTCAAGAAGCCTTTCGCTAAGACAGTTCTTGTGGAATTGGCAAAGTGATATTTGGAAGCCCATAGAGGGGTATGTTGAAAAATGAAATATCCTCCGATGAAATCTGGAAAGAAGCTTTCTGAGAAACTGCTTAGTGTTCTGGTAATTCATCTCACAGAGTTACATCTGTATTTCGTGGATCTCTTTGCTACCCTTATTTCTGTGGAATCTGAGAACAGATATTTCCTTTCCCTTTGGAGACTATAGGGCCAAAGGAAATATCTTCCGATAACAAAGAGAAAAAAGCTTTCTGAGAAACTTCTTTGTGTTCTGTGAAATCATCCCACAGAGTTACAGCTTTCCCCTCAAGAAGCCTTTCGCTAAGACAGTTCTTGTGGAATTGGCAAAGTGATATTTGGAAGCCCATAGAGGGCTATGTTGAAAAAAGAAATATCCTCCGATGAAATCTGGAAAGAAGCTTTCTGAGAAACTGCTTAGTGTTCTGTTAATTCATCTCACAGATTTACATCTGTATTTCGTGGATCTCTTTGCTAGCCTTCTATTTGTGGAATCTGAGAACAGATATTTCCTTTCTCTTTGAAGACTATAGGGCCAAAGGAAATATCCTCCGATAACATGAGAAAGAAGCTTTCTGAGAAACTGCTCAGTGTTTTTTTAATACATCTCACAGAGTTACATCTGTATTTCGTGGATCACTTTGCTAGCTTTATTTCTGTGGAATCTGAGATCAGATATTTCGGATCCCTCTGAAGACTTTAGGGCCAAAGGAAATATCCTCCGATAACAAAGAGAAAGAAGCTTTCTGAGAATCTTCTTTGTGTTCTGTGAAATCGTCTCACAGAGTTACAGATTTCCCCTCTAGAAGCCTTTCGTTAAGACACTTCTGGTGGAAATGGCAAAGTGATATTTGGAAGCCCATAGAGGGCTACGGTGAAAAAGGAAATATCCTCCGATGAAATCTGGAAAGAAGATTTCTGAGAAACTGCTTAGTGATCTGTTAATTCATCTCACAGAGTTACATCTGCATTTCGTGGATCTCTTTGCTAGCCTTATTTCTGTGTAATCTGAGAACAGATATTTCCTTTCCCTTTGAAGACTATAGGGCCAAAGGAAATATCCTCCGATAACAAAGAGAAAGAAGCATTCTGAGAAACTTCTTTGTGTTCTGTGAAATCATCTCACAGAGTTACAGCTTTCCCCTCAAGAAGCCTTTCTCTAAGACAGTTCTTGTGGAATTGGCAAAGTGATATTTGGAAGCTCATAGAGGGCTATGGTGAAAAAAGAAATATCCTCCGATGAAATATGAAAAGAAGCTTTCTAAGAAACTGCTTAGTGTTCTGTTAATTCATCTCACAGAGTTACATCTGTATTTCGTGGATCTCTTTGCTAGCCTTATTTCTGTGGAATCTGAGAACAGATATTTCGGATCACTTTGAAGACTATAGGGCCAAAGGAAATATCCTCCGATAACAAAGAGAAAGAAGCTTTATGAGAAACTTCTTTGTGTTCTGTGAAATCATCTCACAGAGTTACAGCTTTCCCCTCAAGAAGCCTTTCGCTACGGCAGTTCTTGTGGAATTGGCAAAGTGATATTTGGAAGCTCATAGAGGGATATGGAGAAAAAGGAAATATCCTCCGATGAAATATGGAAAGAAGCTTTCTGAGAAACTGCTAAGTGTTCTGTTAATTCATCTCACAGAGTTACATCTTTATTTCGTGGATCTCTTTGCTAGCCTTATTTCTGTGGAATCTGAGAACAGATATTTCCTTTCCCTTTGAAGACTATAGGGCCAAAGGAAATATCCTTCGATAACAAAGAGAAAGAATCATTCTGAGAAACTTCTTTGTGTTCTGTGAAATCATCTCACCGAGTTACAGATTTCCCCTCAAGAAGCCTTTCGCTAAGACAGTTCTTGTGGAATTGGCAAAGTGATATTTGGAAGCCCATAGAGGGCTATGGTGAAATAGGAAATATCCTCCGATGAAATCTGGAAAGAAGCTTTCTGAGAAACTGTTTAGTGTTCTGTTAATTCATCTCACAGAGTTACATCTGTATTCCGTGGATCTCTTTGCTAGCCTTATTTCTGTGGAATCTGAGAATAGATATTTCCTTTCCCACTGAAGACTATAGGGCCAACGGAAATATCCTCCGATAACATAAGAAAGAAGCTTTCTGAGAAACTTCTTGGTGTTCTGTGAAATCATCTCACAGAGTTACAGCTTTCCCCTCAAGAATCCTTTAGCCAAGACAATTCTTGTGGAATTGGCAAAGTGATATTTGGAAGCCCATAGAGGGCTATGGTGGAAAAGGAAATATCCTCCGATGAAATCTGGAAAGAAGCTTTCTGAGAAACTACTCAGTGTTCTGTTAATTCATCTCACAGAGTTACATCTGTATTTCGTGGATCTCTTTGCTAGCTTTATTTCTGTGGAATCTGAGAACAGATATTTCGGATTCCTTTGAAGACTATAGGGCCAAAGGAAATATCATCCGATAACAAAGAGAAAGAAGCTTTCTGAGAAACTTCTTTGTGTTCTGTGAAATCATCTCACAGAGTTACAGCTTTCCCCTCAAGAAGTCTTTCGCTAAGACAGTTTTTGTGGAATTGACCAAGTGAAATTTGGAAGCCCATAGAGGGCTACGGTGAAAAAGGAAATATCCTCCGATGAAATCTGGAAAGAAGCTTTCTGAGAAACTGCTTAGTGTTCTGTTAATTCATCTCACAGAGTAACATCTGTATTTCGTGGATCTCTTTGCTAGCCTTATTTCTGTGGAATCTGAGAATAGATATTTCCTTTCCCTTTGAAGACTATAGGGCCAAAGGAAATATCCTCCGATAACAAAGACAAAGAAGCTTTCTGAGAATCTTCTTTAGTGTTCTGTGAAATCATCTCACAGAGTTACAGCTTTCCCCTCAAGAAGCCTTTCGTTAAGACAGTTCTTGTGGAATTGGCAAAGTGATATTTGGAAGCCCATAGAGGGCTACGGTGAAAAAGGAAATATCCTCCGATGAAATCTGGAAAGAAGCTTTCTGAGAAACTTCTTTGTGTTCTGTGAAATCATCTCACAGAGGTACAGCTTTCCCCTCAAGAAGCCTTTCGCTAAGACAGTTCTTGTGGAATTGGCAAAGTGATATTTGGAAGCCCATAGAAGGCTATGGTGAAAAAGGAAATATCCTACGATGAAATGTGGAAAGAAGTTTTCTGAGAAACTTCTTAGTGTTCTGTTAATTCATCTCACAGAGTTACATCTGTATTTCGTGCATCTCTTTGCTAGCCTTATTTCTGTGGAATCTGAGAACAGATATTTCCTTTCCCTTTGAAGACTATAGGGCCAAAGGAAATATCCTCCGATAACAAAGAGAAAGAAGCTTTCTGAGAAACTTCTTTGTGTTCTGTGAAATCATCTCACAGAGTTACAGCTTTCCCCTCAAGAAGCCTTTCGCTAAGACAGTTCTTGTGGCATTGGCAAAGTGATATTTGGAAGCTCATAGAGGGCTATGGTGAAAAAAGAAATATCCTCCGATGCAATATGGAAAGAAGCTTTCTGAGAAACTGCTTAGTGTTCTGTTAATTCATCTCACAGAGTTACATCTGTATTTCGTGGATCTCTTTGCTAGCCTTATTTCTGTGGAATCTGAGAACAGATATTTCGGATCACTTTGAAGACTGTAGGGCCAAAGGAAATATCCTCCGATAACAAAGAGAAAGAAGCTTTCTGAGAATCTTCTTTGTGTTCTGTGAAATCATCTCACAGAGTTACAGCTTTCCCCTCAAGAAGCCTTTCGTTAAGACAGTTCTTGTGGAATTCGCAAAGTGATATTTGGAAGCCCATAGAGGGCTACGGTGAAAAAGGAAATATCCTCTGATGAAATCTGGAAAGAAGATTTCTGAGAAACTGCTTAGTGTTCTGTTAATTCATCTCACAGGGTTACATCTGTATTTCGTGGATCTCTTTGCTAGCCTTATTTCTGTGGAATTTGACAACAGATATTTCCTTTCCCTTTGAAGACTATAGGGCGAAAGGAAATATCCTCCGATAACAAAGAGAAAGAAGCTTTCTGAGAAACTTCTTTGTGTTCTGTGAAATCATCTCACAGAGATACAGCTTTCCCCTCAAGAAGCCTTTCTCTAACACATTTCTTGTGGAATTGGCAGAGTGATATTTGGAAGCCCATAGAGGGCTATGGTGAAAAAGGAAATATCCTCCGATGAAATGTGGAAAGAAGCTTTCTGAGAAACTGCTTAATGTTCTGTTAATTCAGGTCACAGAGTTACATCTGTATTTCGTGGATCTCTTGGCTAGCCTTATTTCTGTGCAATCTGAGAACAGATATTTCCTTTCCCTTTGAAGACTATAGGGCCAAAGGAAATATCCTCCGATAACAAAGAGAAAGAATCTTTCTGAGAAACTTCTTTGTGTTCTGTGAAATCATCTCACAGAGTTACAGCTTTCCCCTCAAGAAGCCTTTCGCTAAGACAGTTCTTGTGGAATTGGCAAAGTGATATTTGGAAGCCCATAGAGGGCTATGGTGAAAAAGGAAATATACTCCGATGAAATCTGGAAAGAAGCTTTCTGAGAAACTGCTTAGTGTTCTGTTAATTCATCTCACAGAGTTACATCTGTATTTCGTGGATCTCTTTGCTAGCCTTTTTTCTGTGGAATCTGAGAATAGATATTTCCTTCCCCATTGAAGACTATAGGGCCAAAGGAAATATCCTCCGATAACATAAGAAAGAAGCTTTCTGAGAAACTTCTTTGTGTTCTGTGAAATCATCTCACAGAGTTACAGCTTTCCCCTCAAGAATCCTTTCGTTAAGACAATTCTTGTGGAATTGGCAAAGTGATATTTGGAAGCCGATAGAGGGCTATGGTGAAAAAGGAAATATCCTCCGATGAAATCTGGAAAGAAGCTTTCTGAGAAACTACTCAGTGTTCTGTTAATTCATCTCACAGAGTTATATCTGTGTTTCGTGGATCTCTTTGCTAGCTTTATTTCTGTGGAATCTGAGAACAGATATTTCGGATCCCTTTGAAGACTATAGGGCCAAAGGAAATATCCTCCGATAACAAAGAGAAAGAAGCTTTCTGAGAAACTTCTTTGTGTTCTGTGAAATCATCTCACAGAGTTACAGCTTTCCCCTCAAGAAGTCTTTCGCTAAGACAGTTTTTGTGGAATTGACCAAGTGAAATTTGGAAGCCCATAGAGGGCTACGGTGAAAAAGGAAATATCCTCCGATGAAATCTGGAAAGAAGCTTTCTGAGAAACTGCTTGGTGTTCTGTTAATTCATCTCACAGAGTAACATCTGTATTTCGTGGATCTCTTTGCTAGCCTTATTTCTGTGGAATCTGAGAATAGATATTTCCTTTCCCTTTGAAGACTATAGGGCCAAAGGAAATATCCTCCGATAACAAAGACAAAGAAGCTTTCTGAGAATCTTCTTTAGTGTTCTGTGAAATCATCTCACAGAGTTACAGCTTTCCCCTCAAGAAGCCTTTCGTTAAGACAGTTCTTGTGGAATTGGCAAAGTGATATTTGGAAGCCCATAGAGGGCTACGGTGAAAAAGGAAATATCCTCCGATGAAATCTGGAAAGAAGCTTTCTGAGAAACTTCTTTGTGTTCTGTGAAATCATCTCACAGAGTTACAGCTTTCCCCTCAAGAAGCCTTTCGCTAAGACAGTTCTTGTGGAATTGGCAAAGTGATATTTGGAAGCCCATAGAAGGCTATGGTGAAAAAGGAAATATCCTCCGATGAAATGTGGAAAGAAGCTTTCTGAGAAACTTCTTAGTGTTCTGTTAATTCATCTCACAGAGTTACATCTGTATTTCGTGCATCTCTTTGCTAGCCTTATTTCTGTGTAATCTGAGAACAGATATTTCCTTTCCCTTTGAAGACTATAGGGCCAAAGGAAATATCCTCCAATAACAAAGAGAAAGAAGCTTTGTGAGAAACTTCTTTGTGTTCTGTGAAATCAGCTCACAGAGTTACAGCTTTCCCCTCAAGAAGCCTTTCGCTAAGACAGTTCTTGTGGAATTGGCAAAGGGATATTTGGAAGCTCATAGAGGGCTATGGTGAAAAAAGAAATATCCTCCGATGCAATATGGAAAGAAGCTTTCTGAGAAACTGCTTAGTGTTCTCTTAATTCATCTCACAGAGTTACATCTGTATTTCGTGGATCTCTTTGCTAGCCTTATTTCTGTGGAATCTGAGAACAGATATTTCGGATCGCTTTGAAGACTGTAGGGCCAAAGGAAACATCCTCCGATAACAAAGAGAAAGAAGCTTTCTGAGAAACTTCTTTGTGTTCTGTGAAATCATCTCACAGAGTTACAGCTTTCCCCTCAAGAAGCCTTTCGCTACGGCAGTTCCTGTGGAATTGGCAAAGTGATATTTGGAAGCTCATAGAGGGCTATGGAGAAAAAGGAAATATCCTCCAATGAAATCTGGAAAGATTCTTTCTGAGAAACTGCTTAGTGTTCTGTTAATTCATCTCACAGAGTTACATCTGTATTCCGTGGATCTCTTTGCTAGCCTTATTTCTGTGGAATCTGAGATTAGATATTTCCTTTCCCACTGAAGACTATAGGGCCAACGGAAATATCCTCCGATAACATAAGAAAGAAGCTTTCTGAGAAACTTCTTGGTGTTCTGTGAAATCATCTCACAGAGTTACAGCTTTCCCCTCAAGAATCCTTTAGCCAAGACAATTCTTGTGGAATTGGCAAAGTGATATTTGGAAGCCCATAGAGGGCTATGGTGGAAAAGGAAATATCCTCCGATGAAATCTGGAAAGAAGCTTTCTGAGAAACTACTCAGTGTTCTGTTAATTCATCTCACAGAGTTACATCTGTATTTCGTGCATCTCTTTGCTAGCCTTATTTCTGTGGAATCTGAGAACAGATATTTCCTTTCCCTTTGAAGACTATAGGGCCAAAGGAAATATCCTCCGATAACAAAGAGAAAGAAGCTTTCTGAGAAACTTCTTTGTGTTCTGTGAAATCATCTCACAGAGTTACAGCTTTCCCCTCAAGAAGCCTTTCGCTAAGACAGTTCTTGTGGCATTGGCAAAGTGATATTTGGAAGCTCATAGAGGGCTATGGTGAAAAAAGAAATATCCTCCGATGCAATATGGAAAGAAGCTTTCTGAGAAACTGCTTAGTGTTCTGTTAATTCATCTCACAGAGTTACATCTGTATTTCGTGGATCTCTTTGCTAGCCTTATTTCTGTGGAATCTGAGAACAGATATTTCGGATCACTTTGAAGACTGTAGGGCCAAAGGAAATATCCTCCGATAACAAAGAGAAAGAAGCTTTCTGAGAATCTTCTTTGTGTTCTGTGAAATCATCTCACAGAGTTACAGCTTTCCCCTCAAGAAGCCTTTCGTTAAGACAGTTCTTGTGGAATTGGCAAAGTGATATTTGGAAGCCCATAGAGGGCTACGGTGAAAAAGGAAATATCCTCTGATGAAATCTGGAAAGAAGATTTCTGAGAAACTGCTTAGTGTTCTGTTAATTCATCTCACAGGGTTACATCTGTATTTCGTGGATCTCTTTGCTAGCCTTATTTCTGTGGAATTTGACAACAGATATTTCCTTTCCCTTTGAAGACTAAAGGGCGAAAGGAAATATCCTCCGATAACAAAGAGAAAGAAGCTTTCTGAGAAACTTCTTTGTGTTCTGTGAAATCATCTCACAGAGATACAGCTTTCCCCTCAAGAAGCCTTTCTCTAACACATTTCTTGTGGAATTGGCAGAGTGATATTTGGAAGCCCATAGAGGGCTATGGTGAAAAAGGAAATATCCTCCGATGAAATCTGGAAAGAAGCTTTCTGAGAAACTGCTTAATGTTCTGTTAATTCAGGTCACAGAGTTACATCTGTATTTCGTGGATCTCTGGCTAGCCTTATTTCTGTGCAATCTGAGAACAGATATTTCCTTTCCCTTTGAAGACTATAGGGCCAAAGGAAATATCCTCCGATAACAAAGAGAAAGAATCTTTCTGAGAAACTTCTTTGTGTTCTGTGAAATCATCTCACAGAGTTACAGCTTTCCCCTCAAGAAGCCTTTCGCTAAGACAGTTCTTGTGGAATTGGCAAAGTGATATTTGGAAGCCCATAGAGGGCTATGGTGAAAAAGGAAATATACTCCGATGAAATCTGGAAAGAAGCTTTCTGAGAAACTGCTTAGTGTTCTGTTAATTCATCTCACAGAGTTACATCTGTATTTCGTGGATCTCTTTGCTAGCCTTTTTTCTGTGGAATCTGAGAATAGATATTTCCTTCCCCATTGAAGACTATAGGGCCAAAGGAAATATCCTCCGATAACATAAGAAAGAAGCTTTCTGAGAAACTTCTTTGTGTTCTGTGAAATCATCTCACAGAGTTACAGCTTTCCCCTCAAGAATCCTTTCGTTAAGACAATTCTTGTGGAATTGGCAAAGTGATATTTGGAAGCCGATAGAGGGCTATGGTGAAAAAGGAAATATCCTCCGATGAAATCTGGAAAGAAGCTTTCTGAGAAACTACTCAGTGTTCTGTTAATTCATCTCACAGAGTTATATCTGTGTTTCGTGGATCTCTTTGCTAGCTTTATTTCTGTGGAATCTGAGAACAGATATTTCGGATCCCTTTGAAGACTATAGGGCCAAAGGAAATATCCTCCGATAACAAAGAGAAAGAAGCTTTCTGAGAAACTTCTTTGTGTTCTGTGAAATCATCTCACAGAGTTACAGCTTTCCCCTCAAGAAGTCTTTCGCTAAGACAGTTTTTGTGGAATTGACCAAGTGAAATTTGGAAGCCCATAGAGGGCTACGGTGAAAAAGGAAATATCCTCCGATGAAATCTGGAAAGAAGCTTTCTGAGAAACTGCTTAGTGTTCTGTTAATTCATCTCACAGAGTAACATCTGTATTTCGTGGATCTCCTTGCTAGCCTTATTTCTGTGGAATCTGAGAATAGATATTTCCTTTCCCTTTGAAGACTATAGGGCCAAAGGAAATATCCTCCGATAACAAAGACAAAGAAGCTTTCTGAGAATCTTCTTTAGTGTTCTGTGAAATCATCTCACAGAGTTACAGCTTTCCCCTCAAGAAGCCTTTCGTTAAGACAGTTCTTGTTGAATTGGCAAAGTGATATTTGGAAGCCCATAGAGGGCTACGGTGAAAAAGGAAATATCCTCCGATGAAATCTGGAAAGAAGCTTTCTGAGAAACTTCTTTGTGTTCTGTGAAATCATCTCACAGAGTTACAGCTTTCCCCTCAAGAAGCCTTTCGCTAAGACAGTTCTTGTGGAATTGGCAAAGTGATATTTGGAAGCCCATAGAAGGCTATGGTGAAAAAGGAAATATCCTCCGATGAAATGTGGAAAGAAGCTTTCTGAGAAACTTCTTAGTGTTCTGTTAATTCATCTCACAGAGTTACATCTGTATTTCGTGCATCTCTTTGCTAGCCTTATTTCTGTGTAATCTGAGAACAGATATTTCCTTTCCCTTTGAAGACTATAGGGCCAAAGGAAATATCCTCCAATAACAAAGAGAAAGAAGCTTTGTGAGAAACTTCTTTGTGTTCTGTGAAATCAGCTCACAGAGTTACAGCTTTCCCCTCAAGAAGCCTTTCGCTAAGACAGTTCTTGTGGAATTGGCAAAGGGATATTTGGAAGCTCATAGAGGGCTATGGTGAAAAAAGAAATATCCTCCGATGCAATATGGAAAGAAGCTTTCTGAGAAACTGCTTAGTGTTCTCTTAATTCATCTCACAGAGTTACATCTGTATTTCGTGGATCTCTTTGCTAGCCTTATTTCTGTGGAATCTGAGAACAGATATTTCGGATCGCTTTGAAGACTGTAGGGCCAAAGGAAACATCCTCCGATAACAAAGAGAAAGAAGCTTTCTGAGAAACTTCTTTGTGTTCTGTGAAATCATCTCACAGAGTTACAGCTTTCCCCTCAAGAAGCCTTTCGCTACGGCAGTTCCTGTGGAATTGGCAAAGTGATATTTGGAAGCTCATAGAGGGCTATGGAGAAAAAGGAAATATCCTCCGATGAAATCTGGAAAGATGCTTTCTGAGAAACTGCTTAGTGTTCTGTTAATTCATCTCACAGAGTTACATCTTTATTTCGTGGATCTCTTTGCTAGCCTTATTTCTGTGTAATCTGAGAATAGATATTTCCTTTCCCTTTGAAGACTATAGGGCCAAAGGAAATATCCTCCGATAACAAAGACAAAGAAGCTTTTTGAGAATCTTCTTTGTGTTCTGTGAAATCATCTCACAGAGTTACAGCTTTCCCCTCAAGAAGCCTTTCGTTAAGACAGTTCTTGTGGAATTGGCAATGTGATATTTGGAAGCCCATAGAGGGCTACGGTGAAAAAGGAAATATCCTCTGATGAAATCTGGAAAGAAGATTTCTGAGAAACTGCTCAGTGTTCTGTTAATTCATCTCACAGAGTTACATCTGTATTTCGTGGATCTCTTTGCTAGCCTTATTTCTGTGGAATTTGAGAACAGATATTTCCTTTCCCTTTGGAGACTATAGGGCCAAAGGAAATATCCTCCGATAACAAAGAGAAAAAAGCTTTCTGAGAAACTTCTTTGTGTTCTGTGAAATCATCCCACAGAGTTACAGCTTTCCCCTCAAGAAGCCTTTCGCTAAGACAGTTCTTGTGGAATTGGCAAAGTGATATTTGGAAGCCCATAGAGGGCTAAGTTGAAAAAAGAAATATCCTCCGATGAAATCTGGAAAGAAGCTTTCTGAGAAACTGCTTAGTGTTCTTTTAATTCATCTCACAGATTTACATCTGTATTTCTTGGATCTCTTTGCTAGCCTTCTTTCTGTGGAATCTGAGAACAGATATTTCCTTTCCCTTTGAAGACTATAGGGCCAAAGGAAATATCCTCCGATAACATGAGAAAGAAGCTTTCTGAGAAACTGCTCAGTGTTTTTTTAATACATCTCACAGAGTTACATCTGTATTTCGTGGATCACTTTGCTAGCTTTATTTCTGTGGAATCTGAGAACAGATATTTCGGATCCCTCTGAAGACTTTAGGGCCAAAGGAAATATCCTCCGATAACAAAGAGAAAGAAGCTTTCTGAGAATCTTCTTTGTGTTCTGTGAAATCGTCTCACAGAATTACAGATTTCCCCTCTAGAAGCCTTTCGTTAAGACACTTCTGGTGGAAATGGCAAAGTGATATTTGGAAGCCCATAGAGGGCTACGGTGAAAAAGGAAATATCCTCCGATGAAATCTGGAAAGAAGCTTTCTGAGAAACTGCTTAGTGTTCTGTTAATTCATCCAACAGAGTTACATCTGCATTTCGTGGATCTCTTTGCTAGCCTTATTTCTGTGTAATCTGAGAACAGATATTTCCTTTCCCTTTGAAGACTATAGGGCCAAAGGAAATATCCTCCGATAACAAAGAGAAAGAAGCATTCTGAGAAACTTCTTTGTGTTCTGTGAAATCATCTCACAGAGTTACAGCTTTCCCCTCAAGAAGCCTTTCTCTAAGACAGTTCTTGTGGAATTGGCAAAGTGATATTTGGAAGCTCATAGAGGGCTATGGTGAAAAAAGAAATATCCTCCGATGAAATATGGAAAGAAGCTTTCTTAGAAACTGCTTAGTGTTCTGTTAATTCATCTCACAGAGTTACATCTGTATTTCGTGGATCTCTTTGCTAGCCTTATTTCTGTGGAATCTGAGAACAGATATTTCGGATCACTTTGAAGACTATAGGGCCAAAGGAAATATCCTCCGATAACAAAGAGAAAGAAGCTTTCTGAGAAACTTCTTTGTGTTCTGTGAAATCATCTCACAGAGTTACAGCTTTCCCCTCAAGAAGCCTTTCGCTACGGCAGTTCTTGTGGAATTGGCAAAGTGATATTTGGAAGCTCATAGAGGGCTATGGAGAAAAAGGAAATATCCTCCGATGAAATATGGAAAGAAGCTTTCTGAGAAACTGCTTAGTGTTCTGTTAATTCATCTCACAGAGTTACATCTTTATTTCGTGGATCTCTTTGCTAGCCTTATTTCTGTGGAATCTGAGAACAGATATTTCCTTTCCCTTTGAACACTATAGGGCCAAAGGAAATATCCTTCGATAACAAAGAGAAAGAATCTTTCTGAGAAACTTCTTTGTGTTCTGTGAAATCATCTCACCGAGTTACAGATTTCCCCTCAAGAAGCCTTTCGCTAAGACAGTTCTTGTGGAATTGGCAAAGTGATATTTGGAAGCCCATAGAGGGCTATGGTGAAATAGGAAATATCCTCCGATGAAATCTGGAAAGAAGCTTTCTGAGAAACTGCTTACTGTTCTGTTAATTCATCTCACAGAGTTACATCTGTATTTCGTGGATCTCTTTGCTAGCCTTATTTCTGTGGAATCTGAGATTAGATATTTCCTTTCCCATTGAAGACTATAGGGCCAACGGAAATATCCTCCGATAACATAAGAAAGAAGCTTTCTGAGAAACTTCTTGGTGTTCTGTGAAATCATCTCACAGAGTTACAGCTTTCCCCTCAAGAATCCTTTCGCCAAGACAATTCTTGTGGAATTGGCAAAGTGATATTTGGAAACCCATAGAGGGCTATGGTGGAAAAGGAAATATCCTCCGATGAAATCTGGAAAGATGCTTTCTGAGAAACTACTCAGTGTTCTGTTAATTCATCTCACAGAGTTACATCTGTATTTCGTGGATCTCTTTGCTAGCTTTATTTCTGTGGAATCTGAGAACAGATATTTCGGATCCCTTTGAAGACTATAAGGCCAAAGGAAATATCCTCCTATAACAAAGAGAAAGAAGCTTTCTGAGAAACTTCTTTGTGTTCTGTGAAATCATCTCACAGAGTTACAGCTTTCCCCTCAAGAAGTCTTTCGCTAAGACAGTTTTTGTGGAATTGACCACGTGAAATTTGGAAGCCCATAGAGGGCTACGGTGAAAAAGGAAATATCCTCCGATGAAATCTGGAAAGAAGCTTTCTGAGAAACTGCTTAGTGTTCTGTTAATTCATCTCACAGAGTAACATCTGTATTTCGTGGATCTCTTTGCTAGCCTTATTTCTGTGGAATCTGAGAATAGATATTTCCTTTTCCTTTGAAGACTATAGGGCCAAAGGAAATATCCTCCGATAACAAAGACAAAGAAGCTTTCTGAGAATCTTCTTTAGTGTTCTGTGAAATCATCTCACAGAGTTACAGCTTTCCCCTCAAGAAGCCTTTCGTTAAGACAGTTCTTGTGGAATTGGCAAAGTGATATTTGGAAGCCCATAGAGGGCTACGGTGAAAAAGGAAATATCCTCCGATGAAATCTGGAAAGAAGCTTTCTGAGAAACTTCTTTGTGTTCTGTGAAATCATCTCACAGAGTTACAGCTTTCCCCTCAAGAAGCCTTTCGCTAAGACAGTTCTTGTGGAATTGGCAAAGTGATATTTGGAAGCCCATAGAAGGCTATGGTGAAAAAGGAAATATCCTCCGATGAAATGTGGAAAGAAGCTTTCTGAGAAACTTCTTAGTGTTCTGTTAATTCATCTCACAGAGTTACATCTGTATTTCGTGGATCTCTTTGCTAGCCTTATTTCTGTGTAATCTGAGAACAGATATTTCCTTTCCCTTTGAAGACTATAGGGCCAAAGGAAATATCCTCCGATAACAAAGAGAAAGAAGCTTTCTGAGAAACTTCTTTGTGTTCTGTGAAATCATCTCACAGAGTTACAGCTTTCCCCTCAAGAAGCCTTTCGCTAAGACAGTTCTTGTGGAATTGGCAAAGGGATATTTGGAAGCTCATAGAGGGCTATGGTGAAAAAAGAAATATCCTCCGATGCAATATGGAAAGAAGCTTTCTGAGAAACTGCTTAGTGTTCTGTTAATTCATCTCACAGAGTTACATCTGTATTTCGTGGATCTCTTTGCTAGCCTTATTTCTGTGGAATCTGAGAACAGATATTTCGGATCGCTTTGAAGACTGTAGGGCCAAAGGAAACATACTCCGATAACAAAGAGAAAGAAGCTTTCTGAGAAACTTCTTTGTGTTCTGTGAAATCATCTCACAGAGTTACAGCTTTCCCCTCAAGAAGCCTTTGGCTACGGCAGTTCTTGTGGAATTGGCAAAGTGATATTTGGAAGCTCATAGAGGGCTATGGAGAAAAAGGAAATATCCTCCGATGAAATCTGGAAAGATGCTTTCTGAGAAACTGCTTAGTGTTCTGTTAATTCATCTCACAGAGTTACATCTTTATTTCGTGGATCTCTTTGCTAGCCTTATTTCTGTGTAATCTGAGAATAGATATTTCCTTTCCCTTTGAAGACTATAGGGCCAAAGGAAATATCCTCCGATAACAAAGACAAAGAAGCTTTCTGAGAATCTTCTTTGTGTTCTGTGAAATCATCTCACAGAGTTACAGCTTTCCCCTCAAGAAGCCTTTCGTTAAGACAGTTCTTGTGGAATTGGCAATGTGATATTTGGAAGCCCATAGAGGGCTACGGTGAAAAAGGAAATATCCTCTGATGAAATCTGGAAAGAAGATTTCTGAGAAACTGCTCAGTGTTCTGTTAATTCATCTCACAGAGTTACATCTGTATTTCGTGGATCTCTTTGCTAGCCTTATTTCTGTGGAATTTGACAACAGATATTTCCTTTCCCTTTGAAGACTATAGGGCGAAAGGAAATATCCTCCGATAACAAAGAGAAAGAAGCTTTCTGAGAAACTTCTTTGTGTTCTGTGAAATCATCTCACAGAGATACAGCTTTCCCCTCAAGAAGCCTTTCTCTAACACATTTCTTGTGGAATTGGCAGAGTGATATTTGGAAGCCCATAGAGGGCTATGGTGAAAAAGGAAATATCCTCCGATGAAATCTGGAAAGAAGCTTTCTGAGAAACTGCTTAATGTTCCGTTAATTCAGGTCACAGAGTTACATCTGTAGTTCGTGGATCTCTTGGCTAGCCTTATTTCTGTGCAATCTGAGAACAGATATTTCCTTTCCCTTTGAAGACTATAGGACCAAAGGAAATATCCTCCGATAACAAAGAGAAAGAATCTTTCTGAGAAACTTCTTTGTGTTCTGTGAAATCATGTCACAGAGTTACAGCTTTCCCCTCAAGAAGCCTTTCGCTAAGACAGTTCTTGTGGAATTGGCAAAGTGATATTTGGAAGCCCATAGAGGGCTATGGTGAAAAAGGAAATATCCTCCGATGAAATCTGGAAAGAAGCTTTCTGAGAAACTGCTTAGTGTTCTGTTAATTCATCTCACAGAGTTACATCTGTATTTCGTGGATCTCTTTGCTAGCCTTTTTTCTGTGGAATCTGAGAATAGATATTTCCTTTCCCATTGAAGACTACAGGGCCAAAGGAAATATCCTCCGATAACATAAGAAAGAAGCTTTCTGAGAAACTTCTTTGTGTTCTGTGAAATCATCTCACAGAGTTACAGCTTTCCCCTCAAGAATCCTTTCGCTAAGACAATTCTTGTGGAATTGGCAAAGTGATATTTGGAAGCCGATAGAGGGCTATGGTGAAAAAGGAAATATCCTCCGATGAAATCTGGAAAGAAGCTTTCTGAGAAACTACTCAGTGTTCTGTTAATTCATCTCACAGAGTTACATCTGTGTTTCGTGGATCTCTTTGCTAGCTTTATTTCTGTGGAATCTGAGAACAGATATTTCGGATCCCTTTGAAGACTATAGGGCCAAAGGAAATATCCTCCGATAACAAAGAGAAAGAAGCTTTCTGAGAAACTTCTTTGTGTTCTGTGAAATCATCTCACAGAGTTACAGCTTTCCCCTCAAGAAGCCTTTCGCTAAGACAGTTCTTGTGGAATAGGCAAAGTGATATTTGGAAGCCCATAGAGGGCTATGTTGAAAAATGAAATATCCTCCGATGAAATCTGGAAAGAAGCATTCTGAGAAACTGCTTAGTGTTCTGGTAATTCATCTCACAGAGTTACATCTTTATTTCGTGGATCTCTTTGCTAGCCTTATTTCTGTGGAATCTGAGAACAGATATTTCCTTTCCCTTTGAAGACTATAGGGCCAAAGGAAATATCCTCCGATAACAAAGAGAAAAAAGCTTTCTGAGAAACTTCTTTGTGTTCTGTGAAAACATCCCACAGAGTTACATCTTTCCCCTCAAGAAGCCTTTCGCTAAGACAGTTCTTGTGGAATTGGCAAAGTGATATTTGGAAGCCCATAGAGGGCTATGGTGAAAAGAGAAATATCCTCCGATGAAATCTGGAAAGGAGCTTTCTGAGAAACTGCTTAGTGTTCTGTTAATTCATCTCACAGATTTACATCTGTATTTCGTGGATCTCCTTGCTAGCCTTCTTTCTGTAGAATCTGAGAACAGATATTTCCTTTCCCGTTGAAGACTATAGAACCAAAGGAAATATCCTCCGATAACATGAGAAAGAAGCTTTCTGAGAAACTGCTCAGTGTTTTTTTAATTCATCTCACATAGTTACATCTGTATTTCGTGGATCACTTTGCTAGCTTTATTTCTGTGGAATCTGAGAACAGATATTTCGGATCCCTTTGAAGACTATAGGGCCAAAGGAAATATCCTCCTATAACAAAGAGAAAGAAGCTTTCTGAGAAACTTCTTTGAGTTCTGTGAAATCATCTCACAGAGTTACAGCTTTCCCCTCAAGCAGCCTTTCACTAAGACAGTTCTTGTGGAATTGGCAAAGTGATATTTGGAAGCCCATAGAGGGCTACGGTGAAAAAGGAAATATCCTCCGATGAAATCTGGAAAGAAGCTTTCTGAGAAACTGCTTAGTGTTCTGTTAATTCATCTCACAGAGGTACGTCTGTATTTCCTGGATCTCTTTGCTAGCCTTATTTCTGTGGAATCTGAGAACAGATATTTCCTTTCCCTTTGAAGACTATAAGGCCAAAGGAAATATCCTCCGATAACAAAGACAAAGAAGCTTTCTGAGAATCTTCTTTGTGTTCTGTGAAATCGTCTCACAGAGTTACAGATTTCCCCTCTAGAAGCCTTTCGTTAAGACAGTTCTGGTGGAAATGGCAAAGTGATATTTGGAAGGCCATAGAGGGCTACGGTGAAAAAGGAAATATCCTCCGATGAAATGTGGAAAGAAGGTTTCTGAGAAACTACTTAGTGTTCTGTTAATTCATCTCACAGAGTTACATCTGTATTTCGTGGATCTCTTTGCTAGCCTTATTTCTGTGGAATTTGACAACAGATATTTCCTTTCCCTTTGAAGACTATAGAGCCAAAGGAAATATCCTCCGATAACAAAGAGAAAGAAGCTTTCTGAGAAACTTCTTTGTGTTCTGTGAAATCATCTCACAGAGTTACAGCTTTCCCCTCAAGAGGTATTTCGCTAAGACAATTCTTGGGGAATTGGCAAAGTGATATTTGGAAGCCCATAGAGGGCTATGGTGAAAAAGGAAATATCCTCCGATGAAATCTGGAAAGAATCTTTCTGAGAAACTGCTTAGTGTTCTTTTAATTCATCTCACCGAGTTACATCTGTATTTCGTGGATCTCTTTGCTAGCCTTATTTCTGTGGAATCTGAGAACAGATATTTCGGATCACTTTGAAGACTATAGGGCCAAAGGAAATATCCTCCGATAACAAAGAGAAAGAAGCTTTCTGAGAAACTTCTTTGTGTTCTGTGAAATCATCTCACCGAGTTACAGATTTCCCCTCAAAAAGCCTTTCGCTAAGACAGTTCTTGTGGAATTGGCAAAGAGATATTTGGAAGCCCATAGAGGGCTATGGTGAAATAGGAAATATCCTCCGATGAAATCTGGAAAGAAGCTTTCTGAGAAACTGCTTAGTGTTCTGTTAATTCATCTCACAGAGTTACATCTGTATTTCGTGGATCTCTTTGCTAGCCTTATTTCTGTGGAATCTGAGATTAGATATTTCCTTTCCCTTTGAAGACTATAGGGCCAACGGAAATATCCTCCGATAACATAAGAAAGAAGCTTTCTGAGAAACTTCTTTGTGTTCTGTGAAATCATCTCACAGAGTTACAGCTTTCCCCTCAAGAATCCTTTCGCTAGGACAATTCTTGTGGAATTGGCAAAGTGATATTTGGAAGCACATTGAGGGCTATGGTGGAAAAGGAAATATCCTCCGATGAAATCTGGAAAGAAGCTTTCTGAGAAACTACTCAGTGTTCTGTTAATTCATCCCACAGAGTTACATCTGTATTTCGTGGATCTCTTTGCTAGCTTTATTTCTGTGGAATCTGAGAACAGATATTTCAGATCCCTTTGAAGACTATAGGGCCAAAGGAAATATCCTCCTATAACAAAGAGAAAGAAGCTTTCTGAGAAACTTCTTTGTGTTCTGTGAAATCATCTCACAGAGTTACAGCTTTCCCCTCAAGAAGTCTTTCGCTAAGACAGTTTTTGTGGAATTGACAAAGTGAAATTTGGAAGCCCATAGAGGGCTACGGTGAAAAAGGAAATATCCTCCGATGAAATCTGGAAAGAAGCTTTCTGAGAAACTGCTTAGTGTTCTGTTAATTCATCTCACAGAGTAACATCTGTATTTCGTGGATCTCTTTGCTAGCCTTATTTCTGTGGAATCTGAGAATAGATACTTCCTTTCCCTTTGAAGACTATAGGGCCAAAGGAAATATCCTCCGATAACAAAGACAAAGAAGCTTTCTGAGAATCTTCTTTAGTGTTCTGTGAAATCATCTCACAGAGTTACAGCTTTCCCCTCAAGAAGCCTTTCGTTAAGACAGTTCTTGTGGAATTGGCAAAGTGATATTTGGAAGCCCATAGAGGGCTACGGTGAAAAAGGAAATATCCTCAGATGAAATCTGGAAAGAAGCTTTCTGAGAAACTTCTTTGTGTTCTGTGAAATCATCTCACAGAGTTACAGCTTTCCCCTCAAGAAGCCTTTCGCTAAGACAGTTCTTGTGGAATTGGCAAAGTGATATTTGGAAGCCCATAGAAGGCTATGGTGAAAAAGGAAATATCCTCCTATGAAATGTGGAAAGAAGCTTTCTGAGAAACTTCTTAGTGTTCTGTTAATTCATCTCACAGAGTTACATCTGTATTTCGTGCATCTCTTTGCTAGCCTTATTTCTGTGTAATCTGAGAACAGGTATTTCCTTTCCCTTTGAAGACTATAGGGCCAAAGGAAATATCCTCCGATAACAAAGAGAAAGAAGCTTTCTGAGAAACTTCTTTGTGTTCTGTGAAATCATCTCACAGAGTTACAGCTTTCCCCTCAAGAAGCCTCTCGCTAAGACAGTTCCTGTGGAATTGGCAAAGTGATATTTGGAAGCTCATAGAGGGCTATGGTGAAAAAGGAAATATCCTCCGATGAAATCTGGAAAGAAGCTTTCTGAGAAACTGCTTAGTGTTCTGTTAATTCATCTCACAGAGTAACATCTGTATTTCGTGGATCTCTTTGCTAGCCTTATTTCTGTGGAATCTGAGAATAGATATTTCCTTTTCCTTTGAAGACTATAGGGCCAAAGGAAATATCCTCCGATAACAAAGACAAAGAAGCTTTCTGAGAATCTTCTTTAGTGTTCTGTGAAATCATCTCACAGAGTTACAGCTTTCACCTCAAGAAGCCTTTCGTTAAGACAGTTCTTGTGGAATTGGCAAAGTGATATTTGGAAGCCCATAGAGGGCTACGGTGAAAAAGGAAATATCCTCCGATGAAATCTGGAAAGAAGCTTTCTGAGAAACTTCTTTGTGTTCTGTGAAATCATCTTACAGAGTTACAGCTTTCCCCTCAAGAAGCCTTTCGCTAAGACAGTTCTTGTGGAATTGGCAAAGTGATATTTGGAAGCCCATAGAAGGCTATGGTGAAAAAGGAAATATCCTCCGATGAAATGTGAAAAGAAGCTTTCTGAGAAACTTCTTAGTGTTCTGTTAATTCATCTCACAGAGTTACATCTGTATTTCGTGGATCTCTTTGCTAGCCTTATTTCTGTGTAATCTGAGAACAGATATTTCCTTTCCCTTTGAAGACTATAGGGCCAAAGGAAATATCCTCCGATAACAAAGAGAAAGAAGCTTTCTGAGAAACTTCTTTGTGTTCTGTGAAATCATCTCACAGAGTTACAGCTTTCCCCTCAAGAAGCCTTTCGCTAAGACAGTTCTTGTGGAATTGGCAAAGGGATATTTGGAAGCTCATAGAGGGCTACGGTGAAAAAAGAAATATCCTCCGATGCAATATGGAAAGAAGCTTTCTGAGAAACTGCTTAGTGTTCTGTTAATTCATCTCACAGAGTTACATCTGTATTTCGTGGATCTCTTTGCTAGCCTTATTTCTGTTGAATCTGAGAACAGATATTTCGGATCGCTTTGAAGACTGTAGGGCCAAAGGAAACATCCTCCGATAACAAAGAGAAAGAAGCTTTCTGAGAAACTTCTTTGTGTTCTGTGAAATCATCTCACAGAGTTACAGCTTTCCCCTCAAGAAGCCTTTCGCTACGGCAGTTCTTGTGGAATTGGCAAAGTGATATTTGGAAGCTCATAGAGGGCTATGGAGAAAAAGGAAATATCCTCCGATGAAATCTGGAAAGATGCTTTCTGAGAAACTGCTTAGTGTTCTGTTAATTCATCTCACAGAGTTACATCTTTATTTCGTGGATCTCTTTGCTAGCCTTATTTCTGTGTAATCTGAGAATAGATATTTCCTTTCCCTTTGAAGACTATAGGGCCAAAGGAAATATCCTCCGATAACAAAGACAAAGAAGCTTTCTGAGAATCTTCTTTGTGTTCTGTGAAATCATCTCACAGAGTTACAGCTTTCCCCTCAAGAAGCCTTTCGCTAAGACAGTTCTTGTGGAATTGGCAATGTGATATTTGGAAGCCCATAGAGGGCTACGGTGAAAAAGGAAATATCCTCTGATGAAATCTGGAAAGAAGATTTCTGAGAAACTGCTCAGTGTTCTGTTAATTCATCTCACAGAGTTACATCTGTATTTCGTGGATCTCTTTGCTAGCCTTATTTCTGTGGAATTTGACAACAGATATTTCCTTTCCCTTTGAAGACTATAGGGCGAAAGGAAATATCCTCCGATAACAAAGAGAAAGAAGCTTTCTGAGAAACTTCTTTGTGTTCTGTGAAATCATCTCACAGAGATACAGCTTTCCCCTCAAGAAGCCTTTCTCTAACACATTTCTTGTGGAATTGGCAGAGTGATATTTGGAAGCCCATAGAGGGCTATGGTGAAAAAGGAAATATCCTCCGATGAAATCTGGAAAGAAGCTTTCTGAGAAACTGCTTAATGTTCCGTTAATTCAGGTCACAGAGTTACATCTGTAGTTCGTGGATCTCTTGGCTAGCCTTATTTCTGTGCAATCTGAGAACAGATATTTCCTTTCCCTTTGAAGACTATATGGCCAAAGGAAATATCCTCCGATAACAAAGAGAAAGAATCTTTCTGAGAAACTTCTTTGTGTTCTGTGAAATCATCTCACAGAGTTACAGCTTTCCCCTCAAGAAGCCTTTCGCTAAGACAGTTCTTGTGGAATTGGCAAAGTGATATTTGGAAGCCCATAGAGGGCTATGGTGAAAAAGGAAATATCCTCCGATGAAATCTGGAAAGAAGCTTTCTGAGAAACTGCTTAGTGTTCTGTTAATTCATCTCACAGAGTTACATCTGTATTTCGTGGATCTCTTTGCTAGCCTTTTTTCTGTGGAATCTGAGAATAGATATTTCCTTTCCCATTGAAGACTATAGGGCCAAAGGAAATATCCTCCGATAACATAAGAAAGAAGCTTTCTGAGAAACTTCTTTGTGTTCTGTGAAATCATCTCACAGAGTTACAGCTTTCCCCTCAAGAATCCTTTCGCTAAGACAATTCTTGTGGAATTGGCAAAGTGATATTTGGAAGCCGATAGAGGGCTATGGTGAAAAAGGAAATATCCTCCGATGAAATCTGGAAAGAAGCTTTCTGAGAAACTACTCAGTGTTCTCTTAATTCATCTCACAGAGTTACATCTGTGTTTCGTGGATCTCTTTGCTAGCTTTATTTCTGTGGAATCTGAGAACAGATATTTCGGATCCCTTTGAAGACTATAGGGCCAAAGGAAATATCCTCCGATAACAAAGAGAAAGAAGCTTTCTGAGAAACTTCTTTGTGTTCTGTGAAATCATCTCACAGAGTTACAGCTTTCCCCTCAAGAAGCCTTTCGCTAAGACAGTTCTTGTGGAATTGGCAAAGTGATATTTGGAAGCCCATAGAGGGCTATGTTGAAAAATGAAATATCCTCCGATGAAATCTGGAAAGAAGCTTTCTGAGAAACTGCTTAGTGTTCTGGTAATTCATCTCACAGAGTTACATCTTTATTTCGTGGATCTCTTTGCTAGCCTTATTTCTGTGGAATCTGAGAACAGATATTTCCTTTCCCTTTGAAGACTATAGGGCCAAAGGAAATATCCTCCGATAACAAAGAGAAAAAAGCTTTCTGAGAAACTTCTTTGTGTTCTGTGAAAACATCCCACAGAGTTACATCTTTCCCCTCAAGAAGCCTTTCGCTAAGACAGTTCTTGTGGAATTGGCAAAGTGATATTTGGAAGCCCATAGAGGGCTATGGTGAAAAGAGAAATATCCTCCGATGAAATCTGGAAAGAAGCTTTCTGAGAAACTGCTTAGTGTTCTGTTAATTCATCTCACAGATTTACATCTGTATTTCGTGGATCTCCTTGCTAGCCTTCTTTCTGTAGAATCTGAGAACAGATATTTCCTTTCCCTTTGAAGACTATAGGGCCAAA
The DNA here is from genome assembly GCF_043159975.1 of Macaca nemestrina. Taxonomy (NCBI): domain Eukaryota; kingdom Metazoa; phylum Chordata; class Mammalia; order Primates; family Cercopithecidae; genus Macaca; species Macaca nemestrina. Next base: position 25,301,666 of record NC_092141.1, on the reverse strand, counting down.
GGAAATATCCTCCGATAACATGAGAAAGAAGCTTTCTGAGAAACTGCTCAGTGTTTTTTTAATTCATCTCACATAGTTACATCTGTATTTCGTGGATCACTTTGCTAGCTTTATTTCTGTGGAATCTGAGAACAGATATTTCGGATCCCTTTGAAGACTATAGGGCCAAAGGAAATATCCTCCTATAACAAAGAGAAAGAAGCTTTCTGAGAAACTTCTTTGAGTTCTGTGAAATCATCTCACAGAGTTACAGCTTTCCCCTCAAGCAGCCTTTCACTAAGACAGTTCTTGTGGAATTGGCAAAGTGATATTTGGAAGCCCATAGAGGGCTACGGTGAAAAAGGAAATATCCTCCGATGAAATCTGGAAAGAAGCTTTCTGAGAAACTGCTTAGTGTTCTGTTAATTCATCTCACAGAGGTACGTCTGTATTTCCTGGATCTCTTTGCTAGCCTTATTTCTGTGGAATCTGAGAACAGATATTTCCTTTCCCTTTGAAGACTATAAGGCCAAAGGAAATATCCTCCGATAACAAAGACAAAGAAGCTTTCTGAGAATCTTCTTTGTGTTCTGTGAAATCGTCTCACAGAGTTACAGATTTCCCCTCTAGAAGCCTTTCGTTAAGACAGTTCTGGTGGAAATGGCAAAGTGATATTTGGAAGGCCATAGAGGGCTACGGTGAAAAAGAAAATATCCTCCGATGAAATGTGGAAAGAAGGTTTCTGAGAAACTACTTAGTGTTCTGTTAATTCATCTCACAGAGTTACATCTGTATTTCGTGGATCTCTTTGCTAGCCTTATTTCTGTGGAATTTGACAACAGATATTTCCTTTCCCTTTGAAGACTATAGAGCCAAAGGAAATATCCTCCGATAACAAAGAGAAAGAAGCTTTCTGAGAAACTTCTTTGTGTTCTGTGAAATCATCTCACCGAGTTACAGATTTCCCCTCAAAAAGCCTTTCGCTAAGACAGTTCTTGTGGAATTGGCAAAGAGATATTTGGAAGCCCATAGAGGGCTACGGTGAAATAGGAAATATCCTCCGATGAAATCTGGAAAGAAGCTTTCTGAGAAACTGCTTAGTGTTCTGTTAATTCATCTCACAGAGTTACATCTGTATTTCGTGGATCTCTTTGCTAGCCTTATTTCTGTGGAATCTGAGATTAGATATTTCCTTTCCCTTTGAAGACTATAGGGCCAACGGAAATATCCTCCGATAACATAAGAAAGAAGCTTTCTGAGAAACTTCTTTGTGTTCTGTGAAATCATCTCACAGAGTTACAGCTTTCCCCTCCAGAATCCTTTCGCTAGGACAATTCTTGTGGAATTGGCAAAGTGATATTTGGAAGCACATTGAGGGCTATGGTGGAAAAGGAAATATCCTCCGATGAAATCTGGAAAGAAGCTTTCTGAGAAACTACTCAGTGTTCTGTTAATTCATCCCACAGAGTTACATCTGTATTTCGTGGATCTCTTTGCTAGCTTTATTTCTGTGGAATCTGAGAACAGATATTTCGGATCCCTTTGAAGACTATAGGGCCAAAGGAAATATCCTCCTATAACAAAGAGAAAGAAGCTTTCTGAGAAACTTCTTTGTGTTCTGTGAAATCATCTCACAGAGTTACAGCTTTCCCCTCAAGAAGTCTTTCGCTAAGACAGTTTTTGTGGAATTGACAAAGTGAAATTTGGAAGCCCATAGAGGGCTACGGTGAAAAAGGAAATATCCTCCGATGAAATCTGGAAAGAAGCTTTCTGAGAAACTGCTTAGTGTTCTGTTAATTCATCTCACAGAGTAACATCTGTATTTCGTGGATCTCTTTGCTAGCCTTATTTCTGTGGAATCTGAGAATAGATACTTCCTTTCCCTTTGAAGACTATAGGGCCAAAGGAAATATCCTCCGATAACAAAGACAAAGAAGCTTTCTGAGAATCTTCTTTAGTGTTCTGTGAAATCATCTCACAGAGTTACAGCTTTCCCCTCAAGAAGCCTTTCGTTAAGACAGTTCTTGTGGAATTGGCAAAGTGATATTTGGAAGCCCATAGAGGGCTACGGTGAAAAAGGAAATATCCTCCGATGAAATCTGGAAAGAAGCTTTCTGAGAAACTTCTTTGTGTTCTGTGAAATCATCTCACAGAGTTACAGCTTTCCCCTCAAGAAGCCTTTCGCTAAGACAGTTCTTGTGGAATTGGCAAAGTGATATTTGGAAGCCCATAGAAGGCTATGGTGAAAAAGGAAATATCCTCCTATGAAATGTGGAAAGAAGCTTTCTGAGAAACTTCTTAGTGTTCTGTTAATTCATCTCACAGAGTTACATCTGTATTTCGTGCATCTCTTTGCTAGCCTTATTTCTGTGTAATCTGAGAACAGGTATTTCCTTTCCCTTTGAAGACTATAGGGCCAAAGGAAATATCCTCCGATAACAAAGAGAAAGAAGCTTTCTGAGAAACTTCTTTGTGTTCTGTGAAATCATCTCACAGAGTTACAGCTTTCCCCTCAAGAAGCCTTTCGCTAAGACAGTTCCTGTGGAATTGGCAAAGTGATATTTGGAAGCTCATAGAGGGCTATGGTGAAAAAAGAAATATCCTCCGATGCAATATGGAAAGAAGCTTTCTGAGAAACTGCTTAGTGTTCTGTTAATTCATCCCACAGAGTTACATCTGTATTTCGTGGATCTCTTTGCTAGCCTTATTTCTGTGGAATCTGAGAACAGATATTTCGGATCACTTTGAAGACTGTAGGGCCAAAGGAAACATCCTCCGATAACAAAGAGAAAGAAGCTTTCTGAGAAACTTCTTTGTGTTCTGTGAAATCATCTCACAGAGTTACAGCTTTCCCCTCAAGAAACCTTTCGCTACGGCAGTTCTTGTGGAATTGGCAATGTGATATTTGGAAGCTCATAGAGGGCTATGGAGAAAAAGGAAATATCCTCCGATGAAATCTGGAAAGAAGCTTTCTGAGAAACTGCTTAGTGTTCTGTTAATTCATCTCACAGAATTACATCTTTATTTCGTGGATCTCTTTGCTAGCCTTATTTCTGTGGAATCTGAGAATAGATATTTCCTTTCCCTTTGAAGACTATAGGGCCAAAGGAAATATCCTCCGATAGCAAAGACAAAGAAGCTTTCTGAGAATCTTCTTTGTGTTCTGAGAAATCATCTCACAGAGTTACAGCTTTCCCCTCAAGAAGCCTTTCGTTAAGACAGTTCTTGTGGAATTGGCAAAGTGATATTTGGAAGCCCATAGAGGGCTACGGTGAAAAAGGAAATATCCTCCGATGAAATCTGGAAAGAAGATTTCTGAGAAACTGCTTAGTGTTCTGTTAATTCATCTCACAGAGTTACATCTGTATTTCGTGGATCTCTTTGCTAGCCTTATTTCTGTGGAATTTGACAACAGATATTTCCTTTCCCTTTGAAGACTATAGGGCGAAAGGAAATATCCTCCGATAACAAAGAGAAAGAAGCTTTCTGAGAAACTTCTTTGTGTTCTGTGAAATCATCTCACAGAGTTACAGCTTTCCCCTCAAGAAGCCTTTCGCTAAGACAGTTCTTGTGGAATTGGCAAAGTGATATTTGGAAGCCCATAGAGGGCTATGGTGAAAAAGGAAATATCCTCGAATGAAATCTGGAAAGAAGCTTTCTGAGAAACTGCTTAGTGTTCTGTTAATTCATCTCACAGAGTTACATCTTTATTTCGTGGATCTCTTTGCTAGCCTTTTTTCTGTGGAATCTGAGAATAGATATTTCCTTTCCCATTGAAGACTATAGCGCCAAAGGAAATATCCTGCGATAACATAAGAAAGAAGCTTTCTGAGAAACTTCTTTGTGTTCTGTGAAATCATCTCACAGAGTTACAGCTTTCCCCTCAAGAATCCTTTCGCTAAGACAATTCTTGTGGAATTGGCAAAGTGATATTTGGAAGCCGATAGAGGGCTATGGTGAAAAAGGAAATATCCTCCGATGAAATCTGGAAAGAAGCTTTCTGAGAAACTACTCAGTGTTCTGTTAATTCATCTCACAGAGTTACATCTGTGTTTCGTGGATCTCTTTGCTAGCTTTATTTCTGTGGAATCTGAGAACAGATATTTCGGATCCCTTTGAAGACTATAGGGCCAAAGGAAATATCCTCCGATAACAAAGAGAAAGAAGCTTTCTGAGAAACTTCTTTGTGTTCTGTGAAATCATCTCACAGAGTTACAGCTTTCCCCTCAAGAAGCCTTTCGCTAAGACAGTTCTTGTGGAATTGGCAAAGTGATATTTGGAAGCCCATAGAGGGCTATGTTGAAAAACGAAATATCCTCCGATGAAATCTGGAAAGAAGCTTTCTGAGAAACTGCTTAGTGTTCTGGTAATTCATCTCACAGAGTTACATCTGTATTTCGTGGATCTCTTTGCTAGCCTTATTTCTGTGGAATCTGAGAACAGATATTTCCTTTCCCTTTGAAGACTATAGGGCCAAAGGAAATATCCTCCGATAACAAAGAGAAAAAAGCTTTCTGAGAAACTTCTTTGTGTTCTGTGAAATCATCCCACAGAGTTACAGCTTTCCCCTCAAGAAGCCTTTCGCTAAGACAGTTCTTGGGGAATTGGCAAAGTGATATTTGGAAGCCCATAGAGGGCTATGGTGAAAAAAGAAATATCCTGTGATGAAATCTGGAAAGAAGCTTTCTGAGAAACTGCTTAGTGTTCTGTTAATTCATCTCACTGATTTACATCTATATTTCGTGGATCTCTTAGCTAGCCTTCTTTCTGTGGAATCTGAGAACAGATATTTCCTTTCCCTTTGAAGACTATAGGGCCAAAGGAAATATCCTCCGATAACATGAGAAAGAAGCTTTCTGAGAAACTGCTCAGTGTTTTTTTAATGCATCTCACAGAGTTACATCTGTATTTCGTGGATGACTTTGCTAGCTTTATTTCTGTGGAATCTGAGAACAGATATTTCGGATCCCTCTGAAGACTATAGGGCCAAAGGAAATATCCTCCGATAACAAAGAGAAAGAAGCTTTCTGAGAATCTTCTTTGTGTTCTGTGAAATCGTCTCACAGAGTTACAGATTTCCCCTCTAGAAGCCTTTCGTTAAGACAGTTCTGGTGGAAATGGCAAAGTGATATTTTGAAGCCCACAGAGGGCTACGGTGAAAAAGGAAATATCCTCCGATGAAACCTGGAAAGAAGATTTCTGAGAAACTGCTTAGTGTTCTGTTAATTCATCTCACAGAGTTACATCTGTATTTCGTGGATCTCTTTAATAGCTTTATTTCTGTGGAATCTGAGAACAGATATTTCGGATCCCTTTGAAGACTATAAGGCCAAAGGAAATATCCTCCGATAACAAAGAGAAAGAAGCTTTCTGAGAAACTTCTTTGTGTTCTGTGAAATCATCTCACAGAGTTACAGCTTTCCCCTCAAGAAGCCTTTCGCTAAGACAGTTCTTGTGGAACTGGCAAAGAGATATTTTGAAGCTCTAGAGGGCTATGGAGAAAAAGGAAATATCCTCCGATGAAATCTGGAAAGAAGCTTTCTGAGAAACTGCTTAATGTTCTGTTAATTCATCTCAAAGAGTAACATCTGTATTTCGTGGATCTCTTTGCTAGCCTTATTTCTGTGGAATCTGAGAACAGATATTTTGGATCCCTTTGAAGACTATAGGGCCAAAGGAAATATCCTCCGATAACAAAGAGGAAGAAGCTTTCTGAGAAACTTCTTAGTGTTCTGTGAAATCATCTCACAGAGTTACAGCTTTCCCCTCAAGAAGCCTTTCGCTAAGACAGTTCTTGTGGAATTGGCAAAGTGATATTTGGAAGCCCATAGAAGGCTATGGTGAAAAAGGAAATATCCTCCGATGAAATGTGGAAAGAAGCTTTCTGAGAAACTGGTTAGTGTTCTGTTAATTCATCTCACAGAGTTACATCTGTATTTCGTGGATCTCTTTGCTAGCCTTATTTCTGTGGAATCTGAGAACAGATATTTCGGATCACTTTGAAGACTATAGGGCCAAAGGAAATATCCTCCGATAACAAAGAGAAAGAAGCTTTCTGAGAAACTTCTTTGTGTTCTGTGAAATCATCTCACAGAGTTACCGCTTTCCCCACAAGAAGACTTTCATTAAGACATTTCTTGTGGAATTGGTAAAGTGATATTTGGAATCCCTAGAGGGCTATGGTGAAAAAGGAAATATCCTCCGATGAAATCTGGAAAGAAGCTTTCTGAGAAACTGCTTAGTGTTCTGTTAATTCATCTCACAGAGTTACATCTGCATTTCGTGGATCTCTTTGCTAGCCTTATTTCTATGGAATCTGAGAACAGATATTTCGGATCCCTTTGAAGACTATAGGGCCAAAGGAAATATCCTCCGATAACAAAGAGAAAGAAGCTTTCTGTGAAACTTCTTTGTGTTCTGTGAAATCATCTCACAAAGTTACAGCTTTCCCCTCAAGAGGTATTTCGCTAAGACAATTCTTGTGGAATTGGCAAAGTGATATTTGGAAGCCCATTGAGGGCAATGGTGAAAAAGGAAATATCCTCCGATGAAATCTGGAAAGAAGTTTTCCGAGAAACTGTTTAGTGTTCTGTTAATTCATCTCACAGAGTAACATCTGTATTTCGTGGATCACTTTGATAGCCTTATTTTTGTGGAATCTGAGAACAGATATTTCGGATCCCTATGAAGAATATAGGGCCAAAGGAAATATCCTCCGATAACAAAGAGAAAGAAGCTTTCTGAGAAACTTCTTTGCGTTCTGTGAAATCATGTCACAGAGTTACCACTTTCCCCTCAAGAAGCCTTTCGCTAAGACAGTTTTTTTGGAAATGACAAAGTGTTATTTGCAAGCCCATAGAGGGCTATGGTGAAAAAGCAAATATCCTCCGATGAAATCAGGAAAGAAGCTTTCTGAGAAACTGCTTAGTGTTCTGTCAATTCATCTCACAGAGTTACATCTGTATTTCGTGGATCTCTTTGCTAGCCTTATTTCTGTGGAATCTGAAAACAGATATTTCCTTTCCCTTTTAACAATATAGGGCCAAAGGAAATATCCTACTATAACAAAGGGAAAGAAGCTTTCTGAGAAACTGCTTAGTGTTCTGTTAATTCATCTCACAGAGGTACATCTGTATTTCGTGGATATCTTTGCTAGCCTTATTTCTTTTGAATCTGATAACAGATATTTCCTTTCCCTTTAAAGACTATAGGTCCAAAGGAAATATCCTCCGATAACAAAGAGAAAGAATCTTTCTGAGAAACTTCTTTGTGTTCTGTGAAATCATCTCACAGAGTTACAGCTTCCCCTGAAGCAGCCTTTCGCTAAGACAGTTCTTGTGGTATTGTAAAGTGATATTTGGAAGCCCATAGAGCGCTATGGTGAAAAAAGTAATATCCTCCGATGAAATCTGGAAAGAAGCTTTCTGAGAAACTGCTTAGTGTTCTGTTAATTCATCTCACAGAGTTACATCTGTATTTCGCGGATCTCTATGCTAGTCTTATTTCTGTGGAATGTGAGAACAGATATTTTCTTTCCCTTTGAAGACTATAGGGCCAAAGGAAATATCCTCCGATAACAAAGAGAAAGAAGCTTTCTGAGAAACTTCTTTGTGTTCTGTGAAATCATCTCACAGAGTTACAGCTTTCCCCTCAAGAAGCCTTTCGCTAAGACAGTTCTTGTGGAATTCGCAAAGTAATATTTGGAAGCCCTTTGAGGGCAATGGTGAAAAAGGAAATATCCTCCGATGAAATCTGGAAAGAAGATTTCTGAGAAACTGTTTAGTGTTCTGTTAATTCATCTCACAGAGTAACATCTGTATTTCGAGGATCTCTTTGATAGCCTTATTTCTGTGGAATCTGAGAACAGATATTTCCTTTCCCTTTGAAGACTATAGGGCCAAAGGAAACATCCTCCCATAACAAAGAGAAAGAAGCTTTCTGAGAAACTTCTTTTTGTTCTGTGAAATCATCTCACAGAGTTACAGCTTTCCCCTCAAGAAGCCTTTCGCTAAGACAGTTCTTGTGGAATTGGCAAAGTGATATTTGGAAGCTCATAGAGGGCTATGGAGAAAAAGGAAGTATCCTCCGATGAAATCTGGAAAGAAGCTTTCTGAGAAACTGCTTAGTGTTCTGTTAATTCATCTCACAGAGTTACATCTGTATTTCATGGTTCACTTTGATAGCCTTATTTCTGTGGAATCTGAGAACAGATATTTGGGATCCCTATGAAGACTATAGGGCCAATGCAAATATCCTCCGATAACAAAGACAAAGAAGCTTTCTGAGAAACTTCTTTGTGTTCTGTGAAATCATCTCACAGAGTTACCGCTTTCCCCTCAAGAAGCCTTTCGCTAAGACAGTTTTTTTGGAAATGACAAAGTGTTATTTGGAAGCCCATAGAGGGCTGTGGTGAAAAAGGAAATATCCTCCGATGAAATCTGGAAAGAAGCTTTCTGAGAAACTGCTTAGTGTTCTGTTAATTCATCTCACAGAGTTACATCTGTATTTCGTGGATCTCTTTGCTAGCCTTATTTCTGTGGAATCTGAGAATAGATATTTCGGATCCCTTTGAAGACTATAGGGCCAAAGGAAATATCCTCCGATAACAAAGAGAAAGAAGCTTTCTGAGAAACTTCTTTGTGTTCTATGAAATCATCTCACAGAGTTACAGCTTTCCTCTCAAGAAGCCTTTAGCTAAGACAGTTCTTGTGGAATTGGCAAAGGGATATTTGGAAGCTCATAGAGGGCTATGGAGAAAGAGGAAATATCCTCCGATGAAATCTGGAAAGAAGCTTTCTGAGAAACTGCTTAGTGTTCTGTTAATTCATCTCACAGAGTTACATCTTTATTTCGTGGTTCTCTTTGCTAGCCTTATTTCTGTGGAATCTGAGAACAGATATTTCCTTTCCCTTTGAAGACTATAGGGCCAAAGGAAATATCCTTCGATAACAAAGAGAAAGAAGCTTTCTGAGAAACTTCTTTGTGTTCTGTGAAATCATCTCACCGAATTACAGATTTCCCCTCAAGAAGCCTTTCGCTAAGACAGTTCTTGTGGAATTGGCAAAGTGATATTTGGAAGCCCGTAGAGGGCTATGGTGAAATAGGAAATATCCTCCGATGAAATCTGGAAAGAAGCTTTCTGAGAAACTGCTTAGTGTTCTGTTAATTCATCTCACAGAGTTACATCTGTATTTCGTGGATCTCTTTGCTAGCCTTATTTCTGTGGAATCTGAGATTAGATATTTCCTTTCCCATTGAAGACTATAGGGCCAACGGAAATATCCTCCGATAACATAAGAAAGAAGCTTTCTGAGAAACTTCTTTGTGTTCTGTGAAATCATCTCACAGAGTTACAGCTTTCCCCTCAAGAATCCTTTCGCTAAGACAATTCTTGTGGAATTGGCAAAGTGATATTTGGAAGCCCATTGAGGGCTATGGTGGAAAAGGAAATATCCTCCGATGAAATCTGGAAAGAAGCTTTCTGAGAAACTACTCAGTGTTCTGTTAATTCATCTCACAGAGTTACATCTGTATTTCGTGGATCTCTTTGCTAGCTTTATTTCTGTGGAATCTGAGAACAGATATTTCGGATCCCTTTGAAGACTATAGGGCCAAAGGAAATATCCTCCTATAACAAAGAGAAAGAAGCTTTCTGAGAAACTTCTTTGTGTTCTGTGAAATCATCTCACAGAGTTACCGCTTTCCCCTCAAGAAGCCTTTCGCTAAGACAGTTTTTTTGGAAATGACAAAGTGTTATTTGGAAGCCCATAGAGGGCTATGGTGAAAAAGGAAATATCCTCCGATGAAATCTGGAAAGAAGCTTTCTGAGAAACTGCTTAGTGTTCTGTTAATTCATCTCACAGAGTTACATCTGTATTTCGTGGATCTCTTTGCTAGCCTTATTTCTGTGGAATCTGAGAATAGATATTTCGGATCCCTTTGAAGACTATAGGGCCAAAGGAAATATCCTCCGATAACAAAGAGAAAGAAGCTTTCTGAGAAACTTCTTTGTGTTCTATGAAATCATCTCACAGAGTTACAGCTTTCCTCTCAAGAAGCCTTTAGCTAAGACAGTTCTTGTGGAATTGGCAAAGGGATATTTGGAAGCTCATAGAGGGCTATGGAGAAAGAGGAAATATCCTCCGATGAAATCTGGAAAGAAGCTTTCTGAGAAACTGCTTAGTGTTCTGTTAATTCATCTCACGGAGTTACATCTTTATTTCGTGGATCTCTTTGCTAGCCTTATTTCTGTGGAATCTGAGAACAGATATTTCCTTTCCCTTTGAAGACTATAGGGCCAAAGGAAATATCCTTCGATAACAAAGAGAAAGAAGCTTTCTGAGAAACTTCTTTGTGTTCTGTGAAATCATCTCACCGAATTACAGATTTCCCCTCAAGAAGCCTTTCGCTAAGACAGTTCTTGTGGAATTGGCAAAGTGATATTTGGAAGCCCGTAGAGGGCTATGGTGAAATAGGAAATATCCTCCGATGAAATCTGGAAAGAAGCTTTCTGAGAAACTGCTTAGTGTTCTGTTAATTCATCTCACAGAGTTACATCTGTATTTCGTGGATCTCTTTGCTAGCCTTATTTCTGTGGAATCTGAGATTAGATATTTCCTTTCCCATTGAAGACTATAGGGCCAACGGAAATATCCTCCGATAACATAAGAAAGAAGCTTTCTGAGAAACTTCTTTGTGTTCTGTGAAATCATCTCACAGAGTTACAGCTTTCCCCTCAAGAATCCTTTCGCTAAGACAATTCTTGTGGAATTGGCAAAGTGATATTTGGAAGCCCATTGAGGGCTATGGTGGAAAAGGAAATATCCTCCGATGAAATCTGGAAAGAAGCTTTCTGAGAAACTGCTCAGTGTTCTGTTAATTCATCTCACAGAGTTACATCTGTATTTCGTGGATCTCTTTGCTAGCTTTATTTCTGTGGAATCTGAGAACAGATATTTCGGATCCCTTTGAAGACTATAGGGCCAAAGGAAATATCCTCCTATAACAAAGAGAAAGAAGCTTTCTGAGAAACTTCTTTGTGTTCTGTGAAATCATCTCACAGAGTTACAGCTTTCCCCTCAAGAAGCCTTTCGCTAAGACAGTTTTTGTGGAATTGACAAAGTGAAATTTGGAAGCCCATAGAGGGCTACGGTGAAAAAGGAAATATCCTCTGATGAAATCTGGAAAGAAGCTTTCTGAGAAACTGCTTAGTGTTCTGTTAATTCATCTCACAGAGTAACATCTGTATTTCGTGGATCTCTTTGATAGCCTTATTTCTGTGGAATCTGAGAATAGATATTTCCTTTCCCTTTGAAGACTATAGGGCCAAAGGAAATATCCTCCGATAACAAAGACAAAGAAGCTTTCTGAGAATCTTGTTTGTGTTCTGTGAAATCATCTCACAGAGTTACAGCTTTCCCCTCAAGAAGCCTTTCGTTAAGACAGTTCTTGTGGAATTGGCAAAGTGATATTTGGAAGCCCATAGAGGGCTACGGTGAAAAAGGAAATATCCTCCGATGAAATCTGGAAAGAAGCTTTCTGAGAAACTTCTTTGTGTTCTGTGAAATCATCTCACAGAGTTACAGCTTTCCCCTCAAGAAGCCTTTCGCTAAGACAGTTCTTGTGGAATTGGCAAAGTGATATTTGGAAGCCCATAGAAGGCTATGGTGAAAAAGGAAATATCCTCCGATGAAATGTGGAAAGAAGCTTTCTGAGAAACTTCTTAGTGTTCTGTTAATTCATCTCACAGAGTTACATCTGTATTTCGTGGATCTCTTTGCTAGCCTTATTTCTGTGGAATCTGAGAACAGATATTTCCTTTCCCTTTGAAGACTATAGGGCCAAAGGAAATATCCTCCGATAACAAAGAGAAAGAAGCTTTCTGAGAAACTTCTTTGTGTTCTGTGAAATCATCTCACAGAGTTACAGCTTTCCCCTCAAGAAGCCTTTCGCTAAGACAGTTCTTGTGGAATCGGCAAAGTAATATTTGGAAGCCCTTTGAGGGCAATGGTGAAAAAGGAAATATCCTCCGATGAAATCTGGAAAGAAGGTTTCTGAGAAACTGTTTAGTGTTCTGTTAATTCATCTCACAGAGTAACATCTGTATTTCGTGGATCTCTTTGATAGCCTTATTTCTGTGGAATCTGAGAACAGATATTTCCTTTCCCTTTGAAGACTATTGGGCCAAAGGAAACATCCTCCGATAACAAAGAGAAAGAAGCTTTCTGAGAAACTTCTTTGTGTTCTGTGAAATCATCTCACAGAGTTACAGCTTTCCCCTCAAGAAGCCTTTCGCTAAGACAGTTATTGTGGAATTGGCAAAGTGATATTTGGAAGCTCATAGAGGGCTATGGAGAAAAAGGAAATATCCTCCGATGAAATCTGGAAAGAAGCTTTCTGAGAAACTGCTTAGTGTTCTGTTAATTCATCTCACAGAGTTACATCTGTATTTCGTGGATCACTTTGATAGCCTTATTTCTGTGGAATCTGAGAACAGATATTTGGGATCCCTCTGAAGACTATAGGGCCAAAGGAAATATCCTCCGATAACAAAGACAAAGAAGCTTTCTGAGAACCTTCTTTGTGTTCTGTGAAATCATCTCACAGAATTACAGCTTTCCCCTCAAGTAGCCTTTCGCTAAGACAGTTATTGTGGAATTGGCAAAGTGATATTTGGAAGCTCATAGAGGGCTATGGAGAAAAAGGAAATATCCTCCGATGAAATCTGGAAAGAAGCTTTTTGAGAAACTGCTTAGTGTTCTGTTAATTCATCTCACAGAGTTACATCTGTATTTCGTGGATCTCTTTGCTAGCCTTATTTCTGTGGAATCTGAGAACAGATATTTCCTTTCCCTTTGAAGACTATGGGGCCAAAGGAAATATCCTCCGATAACAAAGAGAAAGAAGCTTTCTGTGAAACTTCTTTGTGTTCTGTGAAATCATCTCACAGAGTTACAGCTTTCCCCTCAAGAAGCCTTTCGCTAAGACAGTTCTTGTGGAATTGGCAAAGTAATATTTGGAAGCCCTTTGAGGGCAATGGTGAAATAGGAAACACCCTCCGATGAAATCTGGAAAGAAGATTTCTGAGAAACTGTTTAGTGTTCTGTTAATTCATCTCACAGAGTAACATCTGTATTTCGTGGATCTCTTTGATAGCCTAATTTCTGTGGAATCTGAGAACAGATATTTCCTTTCCCTTTGAAGACTATAGGGCCAAAGGAAACTTCCTCCGATAACAAATAGAAAGAAGCTTTCTGAGAAACTTCTTTTTGTTCTGTGAAATCATCTCACAGAGTTACAGCTTTCCCCTCAAGAAGCCTTTCGCTAAGGCAGTTCTTGTGGAATTGGCAAAGTGATATTTGGAAGCTCATAGAGGGCTATGGAGAAAAAGGAAATATCCTCCGATGAAATCTGGAAAGAAGCTTTCTGAGAAACTGCTTAGTGTTCTGTTAATTCATCTCACAGAGTTACATCTGTATTTCGTGGATCACTTTGATAGCCTTATTTCTGTGGAAGCTGAGAAAAGATATTTGGGATCCCTATGAAGACTATAGGGCCAAAGGAAATATCCTCCGATAACAAAGACAAAGAAGCTTTCTGAGAACCTTCTTTGTGTTCTGTGAAATCATCTCACAGAAATACAGCTTTCCCCTCAAGTAGCCTTTCGCTAAGACAGTTATTGTGGAATTGGCAAAGTGATATTTGGAAGCTCATAGAGGGCTATGGAGAAAAAGGAAATATCCTCCGATGAAATCTGGAAAGAAGCTTTCTGAGAAACTGCTTAGTGTTCTGTTAATTCATCTCACAGAGGTATATCTGTATTTCCTGGATCTCTTTGCTAGCCTTATTTCTGTGGAATCTGATATCAGATATTTCCTATCCCTTTAAAGACTGTAGGTCCAAAGGAAATATCCTCCGATAACAAAGAGAAAGAATCTTTCTGAGAAACTTCTTTGTGTTCTGTGAAATCTTCTCACAGAGTTACAGCTTCCCCTGAAGCAGCCTTTCGCTAAGACAGTTCTTGTGGAATTGTAAAGTGATATTTGGAAGCCCTTAGAGCGCTATGGTGAAAAAAGTAATATCCTCCGATGAAATCTGGAAAGAAGCTTTCTGAGAAACTGCTTAGTGTTCTGTTAATTCATCTCACAGAGTTACATCTTTATTTCGTGGATCTCTTTGCTAGCCTTATTTCTGTGGAATCTGAGAACAGATATTTCCTTTCCCTTTGAAGACTATAGGGCTAAAGGAAATATCCTTCGATAACAAAGAGAAAGAAGCTTTCTGAGAAACTTCTTTGTGTTCTGTGAAATCATCTCACCGAATTACAGATTTCCCCTCAAGAAGCCTTTCGCTAAGACAGTTCTTGTGGAATTGGCAAAGTGATATTTGGAAGCCCGTAGAGGGCTATGGTGAAATAGGAAATATCCTCCGATGAAATCTGGAAAGAAGCTTTCTGAGAAACTGCTTAGTGTTCTGTTAATTCATCTCACAGAGTTACATCTGTATTTCGTGGATCTCTTTGCTAGCCTTATTTCTGTGGAATCTGAGATTAGATATTTCCTTTCCCATTGAAGACTATAGGGCCAACGGAACTATCCTCCGATAACATAAGAAAGAAGCTTTCTGAGAAACTTCTTTGTGTTCTGTGAAATCATCTCACAGAGTTACAGCTTTCCCCTCAAGAATCCTTTCGCTAAGACAATTCTTGTGGAATTGGCAAAGTGATATTTGGAAGCCCATTGAGGGCTATGGTGGAAAAGGAAATATCCTCCGATGAAATCTGGAAAGAAGCTTTCTGAGAAACTACTCAGTGTTCTGTTAATTCATCTCACAGAGTTACATCTGTATTTCGTGGATCTCTTTGCTAGCTTTATTTCTGTGGAATCTGAGAACAGATATTTCGGATCCCTTTGAAGACTATAGGGCCAAAGGAAATATCCTCCGATAACAAAGAGAAAGAAGCTTTCTGAGAAACTTCTTTGTGTTCTGTGAAATCATCTCACAGAGTTACCGCTTTCCCCACAAGAAGACTTTCATTAAGACAGTTCTTGTGGAATTGGCAAAGTGATATTTGGAACCCCTAGAGGGCTATGGTGAAAAAGGAAATATCCTCCGATGAAATCTGGAAAGAAGCTTTCTGAGAAACTGCTTAGTGTTCTGTTAATTCATCTCACAGAGTTACATCTGCATTTCGTGGATCTCTTTGCTAGCCTTATTTCTATGGAATCTGAGAACAGATATTTCGGATCCCTTTGAAGACTATAGGGCCAAAGGAAATATCCTCCGATAACAAAGAGAAAGAAGCTTTCTGTGAAACTTCTTTGTGTTCTGTGAAATCATCTCACAAAGTTACAGGTTTCCCCTCAAGATGTATTTCGCTAAGACAATTCTTGTGGAATTGGCAAAGTGATATTTGGAAGCCCATTGAGGGCAATGGTGAAAAAGGAAATATCCTCCGATGAAATCTGGAAAGAAGATTTCTGAGAAACTGTTTAGTGTTCTGTTAATTCATCTCACAGAGTAACATCTGTATTTCGTGGATCACTTTGATAGCCTTATTTTTGTGGAATCTGAGAACAGATATTTCGGATCCCTATGAAGAATATAGGGCCAAAGGAAATATCCTCCGATAACAAAGAGAAAGAAGCTTTCTGAGAAACTTCTTTGCGTTCTGTGAAATCATCTCACAGAGTTACCACTTTCCCCTCAAGAAGCCTTTCGCTAAGACAGTTTTTTTGGAAATGACAAAGTGTTATTTGCAAGCCCATAGAGGGCTATGGTGAAAAAGCAAATATCCTCCGATGAAATCAGGAAAGAAGCTTTCTGAGAAACTGCTTAGTGTTCTGTCAATTCATCTCACAGAGTTACATCTGTATTTCGTGGATCTCTTTGCTAGCCTTATTTCTGTGGAATCTGAAAACAGATATTTCCTTTCCCTTTTAACAATGTAGGGCCAAAGGAAATATCCTCCGATAACAAAGAGAAAGAATCTTTCTGAGAAACTTCTTTGTGTTCTGTGAAATCATCTCACAGAGTTACAGCTTTCCCCTCAAGAAGCCTTTCGCTAAGACAGTTCTGGTGGAATTGGCAAAGTGATATTTGGAAGCTCATAGAGGGCTATGGTGTAAAAAGAAATATCCTCCGAAGAAATATGGAAAGAAGCTTTCTGAGAAACTGCTTAGTGTTCTGTTAATTCATCTCACAGAGTTACATCTGTATTTCGTGGATCTCTTTGCTAGCCTTATTTCTGTAGAATCTGAGAATAGATATTTCGGATCCCTTTGAAGACTATAGGGCCAAAGGAAATATCCTCCGATAACAAAGAGAAAGAAGCTTTCTGAGAAACTTCTTTGTGTTCTTTGAAATCATCTCACAGAGTTACAGCTTTCCCCTCAAGAAGCCTTTAGCTAAGACAGTTCTTGTGGAATTGGAAAAGGGAAATTTGGAAGCTCATAGAGGGCTATGGAGAAAAAGGAAATATCCTCCGATGAAATCTGGAAAGAAGCTTTCTGAGAAACTGCTTACTGTTCTGTTAATTCATCTCACAGAGGTACATCTGTATTTCGTGGATATCTTTGCTAGCCTTATTTCTTTTGAATCTGATAACAGATATTTCCTTTCCCTTTAAAGACTATAGGTCCAAAGGAAATATCCTCCGATAACAAAGAGAAAGAATCTTTCTGAGAAACTTCTTTGTGTTCTGTGAAATCATCTCACAGAGTTACAGCTTCCCCTGAAGCAGCCTTTCGCTAAGACAGTTCTTGTGGAATTGTAAAGTGATATTTGGAAGCCCATAGAGCGCTATGGTGAAAAAAGTAATATCCTCCGATGAAATCTGGAAAGAAGCTTTCTGAGAAACTGCTTAGTGTTCTGTTAATTCATCTCACAGAGTTACATCTGTATTTCGCGGATCTCTATGCTAGTCTTATTTCTGTGGAATGTGAGAACAGATATTTCCTTTCCCTTTGAAGACTATAGGGCCAAAGGAAATATCCTCCGATAACAAAGAGAAAGAAGCTTTCTGAGAAACTTCTTTGTGTTCTGTGAAATCATCTCACAGAGTTACAGCTTTCCCCTCAAGAAGCCTATCGCTAAGACAGTTCTTGTGGAATTCGCAAAGTAATATTTGGAAGCCCTTTGAGGGCAATGGTGAAAAAGGAAATATCCTCCGATGAAATCTGGAAAGAAGATTTCTGAGAAACTGTTTAGTGTTCTGTTAATTCATCTCACAGAGTAACATCTGTATTTCGTGGATCTCTTTGATAGCCTTATTTCTGTGGAATCTGAGAACAGATATTTCCTTTCCCTTTGAAGACTATAGGGCCAAAGGAAACATCCTCCCATAACAAAGAGAAAGAAGCTTTCTGAGAAACTTCTTTGTGTTCTGTGAAATCATCTCACAGAGTTACAGCTTTCCCCTCAAGAAGCCTTTCGCTAAGACAGTTCTTGTGGAATTGGCAAAGTGATATTTGGAAGCTCATAGAGGGCTATGGAGAAAAAGGAAGTATCCTCCGATGAAATCTGGAAAGAAGCTTTCTGAGAAACTGCTTAGTGTTCTGTTAATTCATCTCACAGAGTTACATCTGTATTTCATGGTTCACTTTGATAGCCTTATTTCTGTGGAATCTGAGAACAGATATTTGGGATCCCTATGAAGACTATAGGGCCAATGCAAATATCCTCCGATAACAAAGACAAAGAAGCTTTCTGAGAAACTTCTTTGTGTTCTGTGAAATCATCTCACAGAGTTACCGCTTTCCCCTCAAGAAGCCTTTCGCTAAGACAGTTTTTTTGGAAATGACAAAGTGTTATTTGGAAGCCCATAGAGGGCTATGGTGAAAAAGGAAATATCCTCCGATGAAATCTGGAAAGAAGCTTTCTGAGAAACTGCTTAGTGTTCTGTTAATTCATCTCACAGAGTTACATCTGTATTTCGTGGATCTCTTTGCTAGCCTTATTTCTGTGGAATCTGAGAATAGATATTTCGGATCCCTTTGAAGACTATAGGGCCAAAGGAAATATCCTCCGATAACAAAGAGAAAGAAGCTTTCTGAGAAACTTCTTTGTGTTCTATGAAATCATCTCACAGAGTTACAGCTTTCCTCTCAAGAAGCCTTTAGCTAAGACAGTTCTTGTGGAATTGGCAAAGGAATATTTGGAAGCTCATAGAGGGCTATGGAGAAAGAGGAAATATCCTCCGATGAAATCTGGAAAGAAGCTTTCTGAGAAACTGCTTAGTGTTCTGTTAATTCATCTCACAGAGTTACATCTTTATTTCGTGGTTCTCTTTGCTAGCCTTATTTCTGTGGAATCTGAGAACAGATATTTCCTTTCCCTTTGAAGACTATAGGGCCAAAGGAAATATCCTTCGATAACAAAGAGAAAGAAGCTTTCTGAGAAACTTCTTTGTGTTCTGTGAAATCATCTCACCGAATTACAGATTTCCCCTCAAGAAGCCTTTCGCTAAGACAGTTCTTGTGGAATTGGCAAAGTGATATTTGGAAGCCCGTAGAGGGCTATGGTGAAATAGGAAATATCCTCCGATGAAATCTGGAAAGAAGCTTTCTGAGAAACTGCTTAGTGTTCTGTTAATTCATCTCACAGAGTTACATCTGTATTTCGTGGATCTCTTTGCTAGCCTTATTTCTGTGGAATCTGAGATTAGATATTTCCTTTCCCATTGAAGACTATAGGGCCAACGGAAATATCCTCCGATAACATAAGAAAGAAGCTTTCTGAGAAACTTCTTTGTGTTCTGTGAAATCATCTCACAGAGTTACAGCTTTCCCCTCAAGAATCCTTTCGCTAAGACAATTCTTGTGGAATTGGCAAAGTGATATTTGGAAGCCCATTGAGGGCTATGGTGGAAAAGGAAATATCCTCCGATGAAATCTGGAAAGAAGCTTTCTGAGAAACTGTTTAGTGTTCTGTTAATTCATCTCACAGAGTAACATCTGTATTTCGTGGATCTCTTTGATAGCCTTATTTCTGTGGAATCTGAGAACAGATATTTTCTTTCCCTTTGAAGACTATAGGGCCAAAGGAAACATCCTCCCATAACAAAGAGAAAGAAGCTTTCTGAGAAACTTCTTTTTGTTCTGTGAAATCATCTCACAGAGTTACAGCTTTCCCCTCAAGAAGCCTTTCGCTAAGACAGTTCTTGTGGAATTGGCAAAGTGATATTTGGAAGCTCATAGAGGGCTATGGAGAAAAAGGAAATATCCTCCGATGAAATCTGGAAAGAAGCTTTCTGAGAAACTGCTTAGTGTTCTGTTAATTCATCTCACTGAGTTACATCTGTATTTCATGGTTCACTTTGATAGCCTTATTTCTGTGGAATCTGAGAACAGATATTTGGGATCCCTATGAAGACTATAGGGCCAATGCAAATATCCTCCGATAACAAAGACAAAGAAGCTTTCTGAGAAACTTCTTTGTGTTCTGTGAAATCATCTCACAGAGTTACCGCTTTCCCCTCAAGAAGCCTTTCGCTAAGACAGTTTTTTTGGAAATGACAAAGTGTTATTTGGAAGCCCATAGAGGGCTATGGTGAAAAAGGAAATATCCTCCGATGAAATCTGGAAAGAAGCTTTCTGAGAAACTGCTTAGTGTTCTGTTAATTCATCTCACAGAGTTACATCTGTATTTCGTGGATCTCTTTGCTAGCCTTATTTCTGTGGAATCTGAGAATAGATATTTCGGATCCCTTTGAAGACTATAGGGCCAAAGGAAATGTCCTCCGATAACAAAGAGAAAGAAGCTTTCTGAGAAACTTCTTTGTGTTCTATGAAATCATCTCACAGAGTTACAGCTTTCCTCTCAAGAAGCCTTTAGCTAAGACAGTTCTTGTGGAATTGGCAAAGGGATATTTGGAAGCTCATAGAGGGCTATGGAGAAAGAGGAAATATCCTCCGATGAAATCTGGAAAGAAGCTTTCTGAGAAACTGCTTAGTGTTCTGTTATTTCATCTCACAGAGTTACATCTTTATTTCGTGGATCTCTTTGCTAGCCTTATTTCTGTGGAATCTGAGAACAGATATTTCCTTTCCCTTTGAAGACTATAGGGCCAAAGGAAATATCCTTCGATAACAAAGAGAAAGAAGCTTTCTGAGAAACTTCTTTGTGTTCTGTGAAATCATCTCACCGAATTACAGATTTCCCCTCAAGAAGCCTTTCGCTAAGACAGTTCTTGTGGAATTGGCAAAGTGATATTTGGAAGCCCGTAGAGGGCTATGGTGAAATAGGAAATATCCTCCGATGAAATCTGGAAAGAAGATTTCTGAGAAACTGCTTAGTGTTCTGTTAATTCATCTCACAGAGTTACATCTGTATTTCGTGGATCTCTTTGCTAGCCTTATTTCTGTGGAATCTGAGATTAGATATTTCCTTTCCCATTGAAGACTATAGGGCCAACGGAAATATCCTCCGATAACATAAGAAAGAAGCTTTCTGAGAAACTTCTTTGTGTTCTGTGAAATCATCTCACAGAGTTACAGCTTTCCCCTCAAGAATCCTTTCGCTAAGACAATTCTTGTGGAATTGGCAAAGTGATATTTGGAAGCCCTTTGAGGGCTATGGTGGAAAAGGAAATATCCTCCGATGAAATCTGGAAAGAAGCTTTCTGAGAAACTACTCAGTGTTCTGTTAATTCATCTCACAGAGTTACATCTGTATTTCGTGGATCTCTTTGCTAGCTTTATTTCTGTGGAATCTGAGAACAGATATTTCGGATCCCTTTGAAGACTATAGGGCCAAAGGAAATATCCTCCTATAACAAAGAGAAAGAAGCTTTCTGAGAAACTTCTTTGTGTTCTGTGAAATCATCTCACAGAGTTACAGCTTTCCCCTCAAGAAGCCTTTCGCTAAGACAGTTTTTGTGGAATTGACAAAGTGAAATTTGGAAGCCCATAGAGGGCTACGGTGAAAAAGGAAATATCCTCTGATGAAATCTGGAAAGAAGCTTTCTGAGAAACTGCTTAGTGTTCTGTTAATTCATCTCACAGAGTAACATCTGTATTTCGTGGATCTCTTTGATAGCCTTATTTCTGTGGAATCTGAGAATAGATATTTCCTTTCCCTTTGAAGACTATAGGGCCAAAGGAAATATCCTCCGATAACAAAGACAAAGAAGCTTTCTGAGAATCTTCTTTGTGTTCTGTGAAATCATCTCACAGAGTTACAGCTTTCCCCTCAAGAAGCCTTTCGTTAAGACAGTTCTTGTGGAATTGGCAAAGTGATATTTGGAAGCCCATAGAGGGCTACGGTGAAAAAGGAAATATCCTCCGATGAAATCTGGAAAGAAGCTTTCTGAGAAACTTCTTTGTGTTCTGTGAAATCATCTCACAGAGTTACAGCTTTCCCCTCAAGAAGCCTTTCGCTAAGACAGTTCTTGTGGAATTGGCAAAGTGATATTTGGAAGCCCATAGAAGGCTATGGTGAAAAAGGAAATATCCTCCGATGAAATGTGGAAAGAAGCTTTCTGAGAAACTTCTTAGTGTTCTGTTAATTCATCTCACAGAGTTACATCTGTATTTCGTGGATCTCTTTGCTAGCCTTATTTCTGTGGAATCTGAGAACAGATATTTCCTTTCCCTTTGAAGACTATAGGGCCAAAGGAAATATCCTCCGATAACAAAGAGAAAGAAGCTTTCTGAGAAACTTCTTTGTGTTCTGTGAAATCATCTCACAGAGTTACAGCTTTCCCCTCAAGAAGCCTTTCGCTAAGACAGTTCTTGTGGAATCGGCAAAGTAATATTTGGAAGCCCTTTGAGGGCAATGGTGAAAAAGGAAATATCCTCCGATGAAATCTGGAAAGAAGATTTCTGAGAAACTGTTTAGTGTTCCGTTAATTCATCTCACAGAGTAACATCTGTATTTCGTGGATCTCTTTGATAGCCTTATTTCTGTGGAATCTGAGAACAGATATTTCCTTTCCCTTTGAAGACTATAGGGCCAAAGGAAACATCCTCCGATAACAAAGAGAAAGAAGCTTTCTGAGAAACTTCTTTGTGTTCTGTGAAATCATCTCACAGAGTTACAGCTTTCCCCTCAAGAAGCCTTTCGCTAAGACAGTTATTGTGGAATTGGCAAAGTGATATTTGGAAGCTCATAGAGGGCTATGGAGAAAAAGGAAATATCCTCCGATGAAATCTGGAAAGAAGCTTTCTGAGAAACTGCTTAGTGTTCTGTTAATTCATCTCACAGAGTTACATCTGTATTTCGTGGATCACTTTGATAGCCTTATTTCTGTGGAATCTGAGAACAGATATTTGGGATCCCTCTGAAGACTATAGGGCCAAAGGAAATATCCTCCGATAACAAAGACAAAGAAGCTTTCTGAGAACCTTCTTTGTGTTCTGTGAAATCATCTCACAGAATTACAGCTTTCCCCTCAAGTAGCCTTTCGCTAAGACAGTTATTGTGGAATTGGCAAAGTGATATTTGGAAGCTCATAGAGGGCTATGGAGAAAAAGGAAATATCCTCCGATGAAATCTGGAAAGAAGCTTTTTGAGAAACTGCTTAGTGTTCTGTTAATTCATCTCACAGAGTTACATCTGTATTTCGTGGATCTCTTTGCTAGCCTTATTTCTGTGGAATCTGAGAACAGATATTTCCTTTCCCTTTGAAGACTATGGGGCCAAAGGAAATATCCTCCGATAACAAAGAGAAAGAAGCTTTCTGTGAAACTTCTTTGTGTTCTGTGAAATCATCTCACAGAGTTACAGCTTTCCCCTCAAGAAGCCTTTCGCTAAGACAGTTCTTGTGGAATTGGCAAAGTAATATTTGGAAGCCCTTTGAGGGCAATGGTGAAATAGGAAATACCCTCCGATGAAATCTGGAAAGAAGATTTCTGAGAAACTGTTTAGTGTTCTGTTAATTCATCTCACAGAGTAACATCTGTATTTCGTGGATCTCTTTGATAGCCTAATTTCTGTGGAATCTGAGAACAGATATTTCCTTTCCCTTTGAAGACTATAGGGCCAAAGGAAACTTCCTCCGATAACAAATAGAAAGAAGCTTTCTGAGAAACATCTTTTTGTTCTGTGAAATCATCTCACAGAGTTACAGCTTTCCCCTCAAGAAGCCTTTCGCTAAGACAGTTCTTGTGGAATTGGCAAAGTGATATTTGGAAGCTCATAGAGGGCTATGGAGAAAAAGGAAATATCCTCCGATGAAATCTGGAAAGAAGCTTTCTGAGAAACTGCTTAGTGTTCTGTTAATTCATCTCACAGAGTTACATCTGTATTTCGTGGATCACTTTGATAGCCTTATTTCTGTGGAATCTGAGAACAGATATTTGGGATCCCTATGAAGACTATAGGGCCAAAGGAAATATCCTCCGATAACAAAGACAAAGAAGCTTTCTGAGAACCTTCTTTGTGTTCTGTGAAATCATCTCACAGAAATACAGCTTTCCCCTCAAGTAGCCTTTTGCTAAGACAGTTATTGTGGAATTGGCAAAGTGATATTTGGAAGCTCATAGAGGGCTATGGAGAAAAAGGAAATATCCTCCGATGAAATCTGGAAAGAAGCTTTCTGAGAAACTGCTTAGTGTTCTGTTAATTCATCTCACAGAGGTACATCTGTATTTCCTGGATCTCTTTGCTAGCCTTATTTCTGTGGAATCTGATATCAGATATTTCCTTTCCCTTTAAAGACTGTAGGTCCAAAGGAAATATCCTCCGATAACAAAGAGAAAGAATCTTTCTGAGAAACTTCTTTGTGTTCTGTGAAATCTTCTCACAGAGTTACAGCTTCCCCTGAAGCAGCCTTTCGCTAAGACAGTTCTTGTGGAATTGTAAAGTGATATTTGGAAGCCCATAGAGCGCTATGGTGAAAAAAGTAATACCCTCCGATGAAATCTGGAAAGAAGCTTTCTGAGAAACTGCTTAGTGTTCTGTTAATTCATCTCACAGAGTTACATCTTTATTTCGTGGATCTCTTTGCTAGCCTTATTTCTGTGGAATCTGAGAACAGATATTTCCTTTCCCTTTGAAGACTATAGGGCTAAAGGAAATATCCTTCGATAACAAAGAGAAAGAAGCTTTCTGAGAAACTTCTTTGTGTTCTGTGAAATCATCTCACCGAATTACAGATTTCCCCTCAAGAAGCCTTTCGCTAAGACAGTTCTTCTGGAATTGGCAAAGTGATATTTGGAAGCCCGTAGAGGGCTATGGTGAAATAGGAAATATCCTCCGATGAAATCTGGAAAGAAGCTTTCTGAGAAACTGCTTAGTGTTCTGTTAATTCATCTCACAGAGTTACATCTGTATTTCGTGGATCTCTTTGCTAGCCTTATTTCTGTGGAATCTGAGATTAGATATTTCCTTTCCCATTGAAGACTATAGGGCCAACGGAAATATCCTCCGATAACATAAGAAAGAAGCTTTCTGAGAAACTTCTTTGTGTTCTGTGAAATCATCTCACAGAGTTACAGCTTTCCCCTCAAGAATCCTTTCGCTAAGACAATTCTTGTGGAATTGGCAAAGTGATATTTGGAAGCCCATTGAGGGCTATGGTGGAAAAGGAAATATCCTCCGATGAAGTCTGGAAAGAAGCTTTCTGAGAAACTACTCAGTGTTCTGTTAATTCATCTCACAGAGTTACATCTGTATTTCGTGGATCTCTTTGCTAGCTTTATTTCTGTGGAATCTGAGAACAGATATTTCGGATCCCTTTGAAGACTATAGGGCCAAAGGAAATATCCTCCTATAACAAAGAGAAAGAAGCTTTCTGAGAAACTTCTTTGTGTTCTGTGAAATCATCTCACAGAGTTACAGCTTTCCCCTCAAGAAGCCTTTCGCTAAGACAGTTTTTGTGGAATTGACAAAGTGAAATTTGGAAGCCCATAGAGGGCTACGGTGAAAAAGGAAATATCCTCTGATGAAATCTGGAAAGAAGCTTTCTGAGAAACTGCTTAGTGTTCTGTTAATTCATCTCACAGAGTAACATCTGTATTTCGTGGATCTCTTTGATAGCCTTATTTCTGTGGAATCTGAGAATAGATATTTCCTTTCCCTTTGAAGACTATAGGGCCAAAGGAAATATCCTCCGATAACAAAGACAAAGAAGCTTTCTGAGAATCTTCTTTGTGTTCTGTGAAATCATCTCACAGAGTTACAGCTTTCCCCTCAAGAAGCCTTTCGTTAAGACAGTTCTTGTGGAATTGGCAAAGTGATATTTGGAAGCCCATAGAGGGCTACGGTGAAAAAGGAAATATCCTCCGATGAAATCTGGAAAGAAGCTTTCTGAGAAACTTCTTTGTGTTCTGTGAAATCATCTCACAGAGTTACAGCTTTCCCCTCAAGAAGCCTTTCGCTAAGACAGTTCTTGTGGAATTGGCAAAGTGATATTTGGAAGCCCATAGAAGGCTATGGTGAAAAAGGAAATATCCTCCGATGAAATGTGGAAAGAAGCTTTCTGAGAAACTTCTTAGTGTTCTGTTAATTCATCTCACAGAGTTACATCTGTATTTCGTGGATCTCTTTGCTAGCCTTATTTCTGTGGAATCTGAGAACACATATTTCCTTTCCCTTTGAAGACTATAGGGCCAAAGGAAATATCCTCCGATAACAAAGAGAAAGAAGCTTTCTGAGAAACTTCTTTGTGTTCTGTGAAATCATCTCACAGAGTTACAGCTTTCCCCTCAAGAAGCCTTTCGCTAAGACAGTTCTTGTGGAATCGGCAAAGTAATATTTGGAAGCCCTTTGCGGGCAATGGTGAAAAAGGAAATATCCTCCGATGAAATCTGGAAAGAAGATTTCTGAGAAACTGTTTAGTGTTCTGTTAATTCATCTCACAGAGTAACATCTGTATTTCGTGGATCTCTTTGATAGCCTTATTTCTGTGGAATCTGAGAACAGATATTTGGGATCCCTATGAAGACTATAGGGCCAAAGGAAATATCCTCCGATAACAAAGACAAAGAAGCTTTCTGAGAACCTTCTTTGTGTTCTGTGAAATCATCTCACAGAATTACAGCTTTCCCCTCAAGTAGCCTTTCGCTAAGACAGTTATTGTGGAATTGGAAAAGTGATATTTGGAAGCTCATAGAGGGCTATGGAGAAAAAAAAGAAATATCCTCCGATGAAATCTGGAAAGAAGCTTTTTGAGAAACTGCTTAGTTTTCTGTTAATTCATCTCACAGAGTTACATCTGTATTTCGTGGATCTCTTTGCTAGCCTTATTTCTGTGGAATCTGAGATCAGATATTTCCTTTCCCTTTGAAGACTATGGGGCCAAAGGAAATATCCTCCGATAACAAAGAGAAAGAAGCTTTCTGAGAAACCTCTTTGTGTTCTGTGAAATCATCTCACAGAGTTACAGCTTTCCCCTCAAGAAGCCTTTCGCTAAGACAGTTCTTGTGGAATTGGCAAAGTAATATTTGGAAGCCCTTTGAGGGCAATGGTGAAAAAGGAAATACCCTCCGATGAAATCTGGAAAGAAGATTTCTGAGAAACTGTTTAGTGTTCTGTTAATTCATCTCACAGAGTAACATCTGTATTTCGTGGATCTCTTTGATAGCCTAATTTCTGTGGAATCTGAGAACAGATATTTCCTTTCCCTTTGAAGACTATAGGGCCAAAGGAAACTTCCTCCGATAACAAATAGAAAGAAGCTTTCTGAGAAACTTCTTTTTGTTCTGTGAAATCATCTCACAGAGTTACAGCTTTCCCCTCAAGAAGCCTTTCGCTAAGACAGTTCTTGTGGAATTGGCAAAGTGATATTTGGAAGCTCATAGAGGGCTATGGAGAAAAAGGAAATATCCTCCGATGAAATCTGGAAAGAAGCTTTCTGAGAAACTGCTTAGTGTTCTGTTAATTCATCTCACAGAGTTACATCTGTATTTCGTGGATCACTTTGATAGCCTTATTTCTGTGGAATCTGAGAACAGATATTTGGGATCCCTATGAAGACTATAGGGCCAAAGGAAATATCCTCCGATAACAAAGACAAAGAAGCTTTCTGAGAACCTTCTTTGTGTTCTGTGAAATCATCTCACAGAATTACAGCTTTCCCCTCAAGTAGCCTTTCGCTAAGACAGTTATTGTGGAATTGGCAAAGTGATATTTGGAAGCTCATAGAGGGCTATGGAGAAAAAGGAAATATCCTCCGATGAAATCCGGAAAGAAGCTTTTTGAGAAACTGCTTAGTGTTCTGTTAATTCATCTCACAGAGTTACATCTGTATTTCGTGCATCTCTTTGCTAGCCTTATTTCTGTGGAATCTGAGAACAGATATTTCCTTTCCCTTTGAAGACTATGGGGCCAAAGGAAATATCCTCCGATAACAAAGAGAAAGAAGCTTTCTGAGAAACTTCTTTGTGTTCTGTGAAATCATCTCACAGAGTTACAGCTTTCCCCTCAAGAAGCCTTTCGCTAAGACAGTTCTTGTGGAATTGGCAAAGTAATATTTGGAAGCCCTTTGAGGGCAATGGTGAAAAAGGAAATACCCTCCGATGAAATCTGGAAAGAAGATTTCTGAGAAACTGTTTAGTGTTCTGTTAATTCATCTCACAGAGTAACATCTGTATTTCGTGGATCTCTTTGATAGCCTAATTTCTGTGGAATCTGAGAACAGATATTTCCTTTCCCTTTGAAGACAATAGGGCCAAAGGAAACTTCCTCCGATAACAAAGAGAAAGAAGCTTTCTGAGAAACTTCTTTTTGTTCTGTGAAATCATCTCACAGAGTTACAGCTTTCCCCTCAAGAAGCCTTTCGCTAAGACAGTTCTTGTGGAATTGGCAAAGTGATATTTGGAAGCTCATAGAGTTCTATGGAGAAAAAGGAAATATCCTCCGATGAAATCTGGAAAGAAGCTTTCTGAGAAACTGCTTAGTGTTCTGTTAATTCATCTCACAGAGTTACATCTGTATTTCGTGGATCACTTTGATAGCCTTATTTCTGTGGAATCTGAGAACAGATATTTGGGATCCCTATGAAGACTATAGGACCAAAGGAAATATCCTCCGATAACAAAGACAAAGAAGCTTTCTGAGAACCTTCTTTGTGTTCTGTGAAATCATCTCACAGAAATACAGCTTTCCCCTCAAGTAGCCTTTCGCTAAGACAGTTATTGTGGAATTGGCAAAGTGATATTTGGAAGCTCATAGAGGGCTATGGAGAAAAAGGAAATATCCTCCGATGAAATCTGGAAAGAAGCTTTCTGAGAAACTGCTTAGTGTTCTGTTAATTCATCTCACAGAGGTACATCTGTATTTCCTGGATCTCTTTGCTAGCCTTATTTCTGTGGAATCTGATATCAGATATTTCCTTTCCCTTTAAAGACTGTAGGTCCAAAGGAAATATCCTCCGATAACAAAGAGAAAGAATCTTTCTGAGAAACTTCTTTGTGTTCTGTGAAATCATCTCACAGAGTTACAGCTTCCCCTGAAGCAGCCTTTCGCTAAGACAGTTCTTGTGGAATTGTAAAGTGATATTTGGAAGCCCATAGAGCGCTATGGTGAAAAAAGTAATATCCTCCGATGAAATCTGGAAAGAAGCTTTCTGAGAAACTGCTTAGTGTTCTGTTAATTCATCTCACAGAGTTACATCTTTATTTCGTGGATCTCTTTGCTAGCCTTATTTCTGTGGAATCTGAGAACAGATATTTTCTTTCCCTTTGAAGACTATAGGGCTAAAGGAAATATCCTTCGATAACAAAGAGAAAGAAGCTTTCTGAGAAACTTCTTTGTGTTCTGTGAAATCATCTCACCGAATTACAGATTTCCCCTCAAGAAGCCTTTCGCTAAGACAGTTCTTGTGGAATTGGCAAAGTGATATTTGGAAGCCCGTAGAGGGCTATGGTGAAATAGGAAATATCCTCCGATGAAATCTGGAAAGAAGCTTTCTGAGAAACTGCTTAGTGTTCTGTTAATTCATCTCACAGAGTTACATCTGTATTTCGTGGATCTCTTTGCTAGCCTTATTTCTGTGGAATCTGAGAACAGATATTTCCTTTCCCTTTGAAGACTATAGGGCCAAAGGAAATATCCTCCGATAACAAAGAGAAAGAAGCTTTCTGAGAAACTTCTTTGTGTTCTGTGAAGTCATCTCACAGAGTTACAGCTTTCCCCTCAAGAAGCCTTTCGCTAAGACAGTTCTTGTGGAATTGGCAAAGTAATATTTGGAAGCCCTTTGAGGGCAATGGTGAAAAAAGAAATATCCTCCGATGAACTCTGGAAAGAAGATTTCTGAGAAACTGTTTAGTGTTCTGTTAATTCATCTCACAGAGTAACATCTGTATTTCGTGGATCTCTTTGATAGCCTAATTTCTGTGGAATCTGAGAACAGATATTTCCTTTCCCTTTGAAGACTATAGGGCCAAAGGAATCTTCCTCCGATAACAAATAGAAAGAAGCTTTCTGAGAAACTTCTTTTTGTTCTGTGAAATCATCTCACAGAGTTACAGCTTTCCCCTCAAGAAGCCTTTCGTTAAGACAGTTCTTGTGGAATTGGAAAAGTGATATTTGGAAGCCCATAGAGGGCTACGGTGAAAAAGGAAATATCCTCCGATGAAATCTGGAAAGAAGCTTTCTGAGAAACTACTTAGTGTTCTGTTAATTCATCTCACAGAGTTACATCTGTATTTCGTGGATCTCTTTGCTAGCCTTATTTCTGTGGAATCTGAGAACAGATATTTCGGATCCCTTTGAAGACTATAGGGCCAAAGGAAATATCATCCGATAACAAAGAGAAAGAAGCTTTCTGAGAAACTTCTTTGTGTTCTGTGAAATCATCTCACAGAGTTACCGCTTTCCCCTCAAGAAGCCTTTCGCTAAGACGGTTTTTTTGGAAATGACAAAGTGTTATTTGGAAGCCCATAGAGGGCTATGGAGAAAAAGGAAATATCCTCCGATGAAATCTGGAAAGAAGCTTTCTGAGAAACTGCTTAGTGTTCTGTCAATTCATCTCACAGAGTTACATCTGTATTTCGTGGATCTCTTTGCTAGCCTTATTTCTGTGGAATCTGAAAACAGATATTTCCTTTCCCTTTAAACAATATAGGGCCAAAGGAAATATCCTCCGATAACAAAGAGAAAGAATCTTTCTGAGAAACTTCTTTGTGTTCTGTGAAATCATCTCACAGAGTTACAGCTTTCCCCTCAAGAAGCCTTTCTCTAAGACAGTTCTTGTGGAATTGGCAAAGGGATATTTGGAAGCTCATAGAGGGGTATGGAGAAAAAGGAAATATCCTCCGATGAAATCTGGAAAGAAGCTTTCTGAGAAACTGCTTAGTGTTCTGTTAATTCATCTCACAGAGGTACATCTGTATTTCGTGGATCTCTTTGCTAGCCTTATTTCTGTGGAATCTGATAACAGATATTTCCTTTCCCTTTAAAGACTATAGGTCCAAAGGAAATATCCTCCGATAACAAAGAGAAAGAATCTTTCTGAGAAACTTCTTTGTGTTCTGTGAAATCATCTCACAGAGTTACAGCTTCCCCTGAAGCAGCCTTTAGCTAAGACAGTTCTTGTGGAATTGTAAAGTGATATTTGGAAGCCCATAGAGCGCTATGGTGAAAAAAGTAATATCCTCCGATGAAATCTGTAAAGAAGCTTTCTGAGAAACTGCTTAGTGTTCTGTTAATTCATCTCACAGAGTTACATCTGTATTTCGTGGATCTCTATGCTAGTCTTATTTCTGTGGAATGTGAGAACAGATATTTGGGATCCCTATGAAGACTATAGGGCCAAAGGAAATATCCTCCGATAACAAAGACAAAGAAGCTTTCTGAGAACCTTCTTTGTGTTCTGTGAAATCATCTCACAGAAATACAGCTTTCCCCTCAAGTAGCCTTTCGCTAAGACAGTTATTGTGGAATTGGCAAAGTGATATTTGGAAGCTCATAGAGGGCTATGGAGAAAAAGGAAATATCCTCCGATGAAATCTGGAAAGAAGCTTTCTGAGAAACTGCTTAGTGTTCTGTTAATTCATCTCACAGAGGTACATCTGTATTTCCTGGATCTCTTTGCTAGCCTTATTTCTGTGGAATCTGATATCAGATATTTCCTTTCCCTTTAAAGACTGTAGGTCCAAAGGAAATATCCTCCGATAACAAAGAGAAAGAATCTTTCTGAGAAACTTCTTTGTGTTCTGTGAAATCATCTCACAGAGTTACAGCTTCCCCTGAAGCAGCCTTTCGCTAAGACAGTTCTTGTGGAATTGTAAAGTGATATTTGGAAGCCCATAGAGCGCTATGGTGAAAAAAGTAATATCCTCCGATGAAATCTGGAAAGAAGCTTTCTGAGAAACTGCTTAGTGTTCTGTTAATTCATCTCACAGAGTTACATCTTTATTTCGTGGATCTCTTTGCTAGCCTTATTTCTGTGGAATCTGAGAACAGATATTTCCTTTCCCTTTGAAGACTATAGGGCTAAAGGAAATATCCTTCGATAACAAAGAGAAAGAAGCTTTCTGAGAAACTTCTTTGTGTTCTGTGAAATCATCTCACCGAATTACAGATTTCCCCTCAAGAAGCCTTTCGCTAAGACAGTTCTTGTGGAATTGGCAAAGTGATATTTGGAAGCCCGTAGAGGGCTATGGTGAAATAGGAAATATCCTCCGATGAAATCTGGAAAGAAGCTTTCTGAGAAACTGCTTAGTGTTCTGTTAATTCATCTCACAGAGTTACATCTGTATTTCGTGGATCTCTTTGCTAGCCTTATTTCTGTGGAATCTGAGAACAGATATTTCCTTTCCCTTTGAAGACTATAGGGCCAAAGGAAATATCCTCCGATAACAAAGAGAAAGAAGCTTTCTGAGAAACTTCTTTGTGTTCTGTGAAATCATCTCACAGAGTTACAGCTTTCCCCTCAAGAAGCCTTTCGCTAAGACAGTTCTTGTGGAATTGGCAAAGTAATATTTGGAAGCCCTTTGAGGGCAATGGTGAAAAAGGAAATATCCTCCGATGAAATCTGGAAAGAAGATTTCTGAGAAACTGTTTAGTGTTCTGTTAATTCATCTCACAGAGTAACATCTGTATTTCGTGGATATCTTTGCTAGCCTTATTTCTGTGGAATCTGAGAACAGATATTTCCTTTCCCTTTGAAGACTATAGGGCCAAAGGAAACATCCTCCGATAACTAAGAGAAAGAAGCTTTCTGAGAAACTTCTTTTTGTTCTGTGAAATCATCTCACAGAGTTACAGCTTTCCCCTCAAGAAGCCTTTCGCTAAGACAGTTATTGTGGAATTGGCAAAGTGATATTTGGAAGCTCATAGAGGGCTATGGAGAAAAAGGAAATATCCTCTGATGAAATCTGGAAAGAAGCTTTCTGAGAAACTGCTTAGTGTTCTGTTAATTCATCTCACAGAGTTACATCTGTATTTCGTGGATCACTTTGATAGCCTTATTTCTGTGGAATCTGAGAACAGATATTTGGGATCCCTATGAAGACTATAGGGCCAAAGGAAATATCCTCCGATAACAAAGAGAAAGAAGCTTTCTGAGAAACTTCTTTGTGTTCTGTGAAGTCATCTCACAGAGTTACAGCTTTCCCCTCAAGAAGCCTTTCGCTAAGACAGTTCTTGTGGAATTGGCAAAGTAATATTTGGAAGCCCTTTGAGGGCAATGGTGAAAAAAGAAATATCCTCCGATGAACTCTGGAAAGAAGATTTCTGAGAAACTGTTTAGTGTTCTGTTAATTCATCTCACAGAGTAACATCTGTATTTCGTGGATCTCTTTGATAGCCTAATTTCTGTGGAATCTGAGAACAGATATTTCCTTTCCCTTTGAAGACTATAGGGCCAAAGGAATCTTCCTCCGATAACAAATAGAAAGAAGCTTTCTGAGAAACTTCTTTTTGTTCTGTGAAATCATCTCACAGAGTTACAGCTTTCCCCTCAAGAAGCCTTTCGTTAAGACAGTTCTTGTGGAATTGGAAAAGTGATATTTGGAAGCCCATAGAGGGCTACGGTGAAAAAGGAAATATCCTCCGATGAAATCTGGAAAGAAGCTTTCTGAGAAACTACTTAGTGTTCTGTTAATTCATCTCACAGAGTTACATCTGTATTTCGTGGATCTCTTTGCTAGCCTTATTTCTGTGGAATCTGAGAACAGATATTTCGGATCCCTTTGAAGACTATAGGGCCAAAGGAAATATCATCCGATAACAAAGAGAAAGAAGCTTTCTGAGAAACTTCTTTGTGTTCTGTGAAATCATCTCACAGAGTTACCGCTATCCCCTCAAGAAGCCTTTCGCTAAGACGGTTTTTTTGGAAATGACAAAGTGTTATTTGGAAGCCCATAGAGGGCTATGGAGAAAAAGGAAATATCCTCCGATGAAATCTGGAAAGAAGCTTTCTGAGAAACTGCTTAGTGTTCTGTCAATTCATCTCACAGAGTTACATCTGTATTTCGTGGATCTCTTTGCTAGCCTTATTTCTGTGGAATCTGAAAACAGATATTTCCTTTCCCTTTAAACAATATAGGGCCAAAGGAAATATCCTCCGATAACAAAGAGAAAGAATCTTTCTGAGAAACTTCTTTGTGTTCTGTGAAATCATCTCACAGAGTTACAGCTTTCCCCTCAAGAAGCCTTTCGCTAAGACAGTTCTTGTGGAATTGGCAAAGGGATATTTGGAAGCTCATAGAGGGGTATGGAGAAAAAGGAAATATCCTCCGATGAAATCTGGAAAGAAGCTTTCTGAGAAACTGCTTAGTGTTCTGTTAATTCATCTCACAGAGGTACATCTGTATTTCGTGGATCTCTTTGCTAGCCTTATTTCTGTGGAATCTGATAACAGATATTTCCTTTCCCTTTAAAGACTATAGGTCCAAAGGAAATATCCTCCGATAACAAAGAGAAAGAATCTTTCTGAGAAACTTCTTTGTGTTCTGTGAAATCATCTCACAGAGTTACAGCTTCCCCTGAAGCAGCCTTTAGCTAAGACAGTTCTTGTGGAATTGTAAAGTGATATTTGGAAGCCCATAGAGCGCTATGGTGAAAAAAGTAATATCCTCCGATGAAATCTGTAAAGAAGCTTTCTGAGAAACTGCTTAGTGTTCTGTTAATTCATCTCACAGAGTTACATCTGTATTTCGTGGATCTCTATGCTAGTCTTATTTCTGTGGAATGTGAGAACAGATATTTCCTTTCCCTTTTTAAGACTATAGGGCCAAAGGAAATATCCTCCGATAACAAAGAGAAAGAAGCTTTCTGAGAAACTTCTTTGTGTTCTGTGAAATCATCTCACAGAGTTACAGCTTTCCCCTCAAGAAGCCTTTCGCTAAGACAGTTCTTGTGGAATTGGCAAAGTAATATTTGGAAGCCCTTTGAGGGCAATGGTGAAAAAGGAAATATCCTCCGATGAAATCTGGAAAGAAGATTTCTGAGAAACTGTTTAGTGTTCTGTTAATTCATCTCACAGAGTAACATCTGTATTTCGTGGATCTCTTTGATAGCCTTATTTCTGTGGAATCTGAGAACAGATATTTCCTTTCCCTTTGAAGACTATAGGGCCAAAGGAAACATCCTCCCATAACAAAGAGTAAGAAGCTTTCTGAGAAACTTCTTTGTGTTCTGTGAAATCATCTCACAGAGTTACCGCTTTCCCCTCAAGAAGCCTTTCGCTAAGACAGTTTTTTTGGAAATGACAAAGTGTTATTTGGAAGCCCATAGAGGGCTAGGGTGAAAAAGGAAATATCCTCCGATGAAATCTGGAAAGAAGCTTTCTGAGAAACTGCTTAGTGTTCTGTTAATTCATCTCACAGAGTTACATCTGTATTTCGTGCATCTCTTTGCTAGCCTTATTTCTGTGGAATCTGAGAATAGATATTTCGGATCCCTTTGAAGACTATAGGGCCAAAGGAAATATCCTCCGATAACAAAGAGAAAGAAGCTTTCTGAGAAACTTCTTTGTGTTCTGTGAAATCATCTCACAGAGTTACAGCTTTCCTCTCAAGAAGCCTTTAGCTAAGACAGTTCTTGTGGAATTGGAAAAGGGATATTTGGAAACTCATAGAGGTCTATGGAGAAAAAGGAAATATCCTCCGATGAAATCTGGAAAGAAGCTTTCTGAGAAACTGCTTATTGTTCTTCTAATTCATCTCACAGAGTTACATCTGTATTTCGTGTATCTCTTTGCTAGCCTTATTTCTGTGGAATCTGAGAACAGATATTTTGGATCCCTTTGAAGACTATAGGGCCAAAGGAAATATCCTCCGATAACAAAGAGGAAGAAGCTTTCTGAGAAACTTCTTTGTGTTCTGTGAAATCATCTCACAGAGTTACAGCTTTCCCCTCAAGAAGCCTTTCGCTAAGACAGTTCTTGTGGAATTGGCAAAGTGATATTTGGAAGCCCATAGAAGGCTATGGTGAAAAAGGAAATATCCTCCGATGAAATCTGGAAAGAAGCTTTCTGAGAAACTGCTTAGTGTTCTGTTAATTCATCTCACAGAGTTACATCTGTATTTCGTGCATCTCTTTGCTAGCCTTATTTCTGTGGAATCTGAGAACAGATATTTCCTTTCCCTTTGAAGACGATAGGGCCAAAGGAAATATCCTCCGATAACAAAGAGAAAGAAGCATTCTGAGAAACTTCTTTGTGTTCTGTGAAATCACCTCACAGAGTTACAGCTTTCCCCTCAAGAAGCCTTTCGCTAAGACAGTTTTTTTGGAAATGACAAAGTGTTATTTGGAAGCCCATAGAGGGCTATGGAGAAAAAGGAAATATCCTCCGATGAAATCTGGAAAGAAACTTTCTGAGAAACTGCTTAGTGTTCTGTTAATTCATCTCACAGAGTTACATCTGTATTTCGTGGATCTCTTTGCTAGCCTTATTTCTGTGGAATCTGAAAACAGATATTTCCTTTCCCTTTA
Organism: Macaca nemestrina; assembly: GCF_043159975.1. Lineage (NCBI taxonomy): Eukaryota > Metazoa > Chordata > Mammalia > Primates > Cercopithecidae > Macaca > Macaca nemestrina. Next base: position 25,265,864 of record NC_092141.1, on the reverse strand, counting down.
AACAATATAGGGCCAAAGGAAATATCCTCCGATAACAAAGAGAAAGAATCTTTCTGAGAAACTTCTTTGTGTTCTGTGAAATCATCTCACAGAGTTACAGCTTTCCCCTCAAGAAGCCTTTCGCTAAGACAGTTCTTGTGGAATTGGCAAAGGGATATTTGGAAGCTCATAGAGGGCTATGGAGAAAAAGGAAATATCCTCCGATGAAATCTGGAAAGAAGCTTTCAGAGAAACTGCTTAGTGTTCTGTTAATTCATCTCACAGAGGTACATCTGTATTTCGTGGATCTCTTTGCTAGCCTTATTTCTGTGGAATCTGATAACAGATATTTCCTTTCCCTTTAAAGACTATAGGTCCAAAGGAAATATCCTCCGATAACAAAGAGTAAGAATCTTTCTGAGAAACTTCTTTGTGTTCTGTGAAATCATCTCACAGAGTTACAGCTTCCCCTGAAGCAGCCTTTCGCTAAGACAGTTCTTGTGGAATTTTAAAGTGATATTTGGAAGCCCATAGAGCGCTATGGTGAAAAAAGTAATATCCTCCGATGAAATCTGGAAGGAAGCTTTCTGAGAAACTGCTTAGTGTTCTGTTAATTCATCTCACAGAGTTACATCTGTATTTCTTGGATCTCTATGCTAGTCTTATTTCTGTGGAATGTGAGAACAGATATTTCCTTTCCCTTTGAAGACTATAGGGCCAAAGGAAATATCCTCCGATAACAAAGAGAAAGAAGCTTTCTGAGAAACTTCTTTGTGTTCTGTGAAATCATCTCACAGAGTTACAGCTTTCCCCTCAAGAAGCCTTTCGCTAAGACAGTTCTTGTGGAATTGGCAAAGTAATATTTGGAAGACCTTTGAGGGCAATGGTGAAAAAGGAAATATCCTCCGATGAAATCTGGAAAGAAGATTTCTGCGAAACTGCTTAGTGTTCTGTTAATTCATCTCACAGAGTTACATCTGTATTTCGTGGATATCTTTGATAGCCTTATTTCTGTGGAATCTGAGAACAGATATTTCCTTTCCCTTTGAAGACTATAGGGCCAAAGGAAATATCCTCCGATAACAAAGAGTAAGAAGCTTTCTGAGAAACTTCTTTGTGTTCTGTGAAATCATCTCACAGAGTTACAGCTTTCCCCTCAAGAAGCCTTTCGCTAAGACAGTTCTTGTGGAATTGGCACAGTGATATTTGGAAACTCATAGAGGGCAATGGAGAAAAAGGAAATATCCTCCGATGAAATCTGGAAAGAAGCTTTCTGAGAAACTGCTTAGTGTTCTGTTAATTCATCTCACAGAGTTACATCTGTATTTCGTGGATCACTTTGATAGCCTTATTTCTGTGGAATCTGAGAACAGATATTTGGGATCCCTATGAAGACTATAGGGCCAAAGCAAATATCCTCCGATAACAAAGACAAAGAAGCTTTCTGAGAAACTTCTTTGTGTTCTGTGAAATCATCTCACAGAGTTACCGCTTTCCCCTCAAGAAGCCTTTCGCTAAGACAGTTTTTTTGGAAATGACAAAGTGTTATTTGGAAGCCCATAGAGGGCTAGGGTGAAAAAGGAAATATCCTCCGATGAAATCTGGAAAGAAGCTTTCTGAGAAACTGCTTAGTGTTCTGTTAATTCATCTCACAGAGTTACATCTGTATTTCGTGGATCTCTTTGCTAGTCTTATTTCTGTGGAATCTGAGAATAGATATTTCGGATCCCTTTGAAGACTATAGGGCCAAAGGAAATATCCTCCGATAACAAAGAGAAAGAAGCTTTCTGAGAAACTTCTTTGTGTTCTGTGAAATCATCTCACAGAGTTACAGCTTTCCTCTCAATAAGCCTTTAGCTAAGACAGTTCTTGTGTAATTGGAAAAGGGATATTTGGAAGCTCATAGAGGGCTATGGAGAAAAAGGAAATATCCTCCGATGAAATCTGGAAAGAAGCTTTCTGAGAAACTGCTTAGTGTTCTTCTAATTCATCTCACAGAGTTACATCTGTATTTCGTGGATCTCTTTGCTAGCCTTATTTCTGTGGAATCTGAGAACAGATATTTTGGATCCCTTTGAAGACTATAGGGCCAAAGGAAATATCCTCCGATAACAAAGAGGAAGAAGCTTTCTGAGAAACTTCTTTGTGTTCTGTGAAATCATCTCACAGAGTTACAGCTTTCCCCTCAAGAAGCCTTTCGCTAAGACAGTTCTTGTGGAATTGGCAAAGTGATATTTGGAAGCCCATAGAAGGCTATGGTGAAAAAGGAAATATCCTCCGATGAAATCTGTAAAGAAGCTTTCTGAGAAACTGCTTAGTGTTCTGTTAATTCATCTCACAGAGTTACATCTGTATTTCGTGCATCTCTTTGCTAGCCTTATTTCTGTGGAATCTGAGAACAGATATTTCCTTTCCCTTTGAAGACTATAGGGCCAAAGGAAATATCCTCCGATAACAAAGAGAAAGAAGCATTCTGAGAAACTTCTTTGTGTTCTGTGAAATCACCTCACAGAGTTACAGCTTTCCCCTCAAGAAGCCTTTCGCTAAGACAGTTCTTGTGGAATTGGAAAAGTGATATTTGGAAGCCCATAGAGGGCTATGGTGAAAAAAGAAATATCCTCCGATGAAATCTGGAAAGAAGCTTTCTGAGAAACTGCTTAGTGTTCTGTTAATTCATCTCACAGAGTTACATCTGTATTTCGTGCATCTCTTTGCTAGCCTTATTTCTGTGGAATCTGAGAACAGATATTTCGGATCCCTTTGAAGACTATAGGGCCAAAGGAAATATCATCCGATAACAAAGAGAAAGAAGCTTTCTGAGAAACTTCTTTGTGTTCTGTGAAATCATCTCACAGAGTTACCGCTTTCCCCTCAAGAAGCCTTTCGCTAAGACAGTTTTTTTGGAAATGACAAAGTGTTATTTGGAAGCCCATAGAGGGCTATGGAGAAAAAGGAAATATCCTCCGATGAAATCTGGAAAGAAACTTTCTGAGAAACTGCTTAGTGTTCTGTCAATTCATCTCACAGAGTTACATCTGTATTTCGTGGATCTCTTTGCTAGCCTTATTTCTGTGGAATCTGAAAACAGATATTTCCTTTCCCTTTAAACAATATAGGGCCAAAGGAAATATCCTCCGATAACAAAGAGAAAGAATCTTTCTGAGAAACTTCTTTGTGTTCTGTGAAATCATCTCACAGAGTTACAGCTTTCCCCTCAAGAAGCCTTTCGCTAAGACAGTTCTTGTGGAATTGGCAAAGGGATATTTGGAAGCTCATAGAGGGCTATGGAGAAAAAGGAAATATCCTCCGATGAAATCTGGAAAGAAGCTTTCAGAGAAACTGCTTAGTGTTCTGTTAATTCATCTCACAGAGGTACATCTGTATTTCGTGGATCTCTTTGCTAGCCTTATTTCTGTGGAATCTGATAACAGATATTTCCTTTCCCTTTAAAGACTATAGGTCCAAAGGAAATATCCTCCGATAACAAAGAGAAAGAATCTTTCTGAGAAACTTCTTTGTGTTCTGTGAAATAATCTCACAGAGTTACAGCTTCCCCTGAAGCAGCCTTTCGCTAAGACAGTTCTTGTGGAATTTTAAAGTGATATTTGGAAGCCCATAGAGCGCTATGGTGAAAAAAGTAATATCCTCCGATGAAATCTGGAAGGAAGCTTTCTGAGAAACTGCTTAGTGTTCTGTTAATTCATCTCACAGAGTTACATCTGTATTTCTTGGATCTCTATGCTAGTCTTATTTCTGTGGAATGTGAGAACAGATATTTCCTTTCCCTTTGAAGACTATAGGGCCAAAGGAAATATCCTCCGATAACAAAGAGAAAGAAGCTTTCTGAGAAACTTCTTTGTGTTCTGTGAAATCATCTCACAGAGTTACAGCTTTCCCCTCAAGAAGCCTTTCGCTAAGACAGTTCTTGTGGAATTGGCAAAGTAATATTTGTAAGACCTTTGAGGGCAATGGTGAAAAAGGAAATATCCTCCGATGAAATCTGGAAAGAAGATTTCTGAGAAACTGTTTAGTGTTCTGTTAATTCATCTCACAGAGTAACATCTGTATTTCGTGGATATCTTTGATAGCCTTATTTCTGTGGAATCTGAGAACAGATATTTCCTTTCCCTTTGAAGACTATAGGGCCAAAGGAAACATCCTCCCATAACAAAGAGAAAGAAGCTTTCTGAGAAACTTCTTTGTGTTCTGTGAAATCATCTCACAGAGTTACAGCTTTCCCCTCAAGAAGCCTTTCGCTAAGACAGTTCTTGTGGAATTGGCAAAGTGATATTTGGAAGCTCATAGAGGGCTATGGAGAAAAAGGAAATATCCTCCGATGAAATCTGGAAAGAAGCTTTCTGAGAAACTGCTTAGTGTTCTGTTAATTCATCTCACAGAGTAACATCTGTATTTCGTGGATCTCTTTGATAGCCTTATTTCTGTGGAATCTGAGAATAGATATTTCCTTTCCCTTTGAAGACTATAGGGCCAAAGGAAATATCCTCCGATAACAAAGACAAAGAAGCTTTCTGAGAATCTTCTTTGTGTTCTGTGAAATCATCTCACAGAGTTACAGCTTTCCCCTCAAGAAGCCTTTCGTTAAGACAGTTCTTGTGGAATTGGCAAAGTGATATTTGGAAGCCCATAGAGGGCTACGGTGAAAAAGGAAATATCCTCCGATGAAATCTGGAAAGAAGCTTTCTGAGAAACTTCTTTGTGTTCTGTGAAATCATCTCACAGAGTTACAGCTTTCCCCTCAAGAAGCCTTTCGCTAAGACAGTTCTTGTGGAATTGGCAAAGTGATATTTGGAAGCCCATAGAAGGCTATGGTGAAAAAGGAAATATCCTCCGATGAAATGTGGAAAGAAGCTTTCTGAGAAACTTCTTAGTGTTCTGTTAATTCATCTCACAGAGTTACATCTGTATTTCGTGGATCTCTTTGCTAGCCTTATTTCTGTGGAATCTGAGAACAGATATTTCCTTTCCCTTTGAAGACTATAGGGCCAAAGGAAATATCCTCCGATAACAAAGAGAAAGAAGCTTTCTGAGAAACTTCTTTGTGTTCTGTGAAATCATCTCACAGAGTTACAGCTTTCCCCTCAAGAAGCCTTTCGCTAAGACAGTTCTTGTGGAATTGGCAAAGTAATATTTGGAAGCCCTTTGAGGGCAATGGTGAAAAAGGAAATATCCTCCGATGAAATCTGGAAAGACGATTTCTGAGAAACTGTTTAGTGTTCTGTTAATTCATCTCACAGAGTAACATCTGTATTTCGTGGATCTCTTTGAGAGCCTTATTTCTGTGGAATCTGAGAACAGATATTTCCTTTCCCTTTGAAGACTATAGGGCCAAAGGAAACATCCTCCGATAACAAAGAGAAAGAAGCTTTCTGAGAAACTTCTTTGTGTTCTGTGAAATCATCTCACAGAGTTACAGCTTTCCCCTCAAGAAGCCTTTCGCTAAGACAGTTCTTGTGGAATTGGCAAAGTGATATTTGGAAGCTCATAGAGGGCTATGGAGAAAAAGGAAATATCCTCCGATGAAATCTGGAAAGAAGCTTTCTGAGAAACTGCTTAGTGTTCTGTTAATTCATCTCACAGAGTTACATCTGTATTTCGTGGATCACTTTGATAGCCTTATTTCTGTGGAATCTGAGAACAGATATTTGGGATCCCTCTGAAGACTGTAGGGCCAAAGGAAATATCCTCCGATAACAAAGACAAAGAAGCTTTCTGAGAACCTTCTTTGTGTTCTGTGAAATCATCTCACAGAATTACAGCTTTCCCCTCAAGTAGCCTTTCGCTAAGACAGTTCTTGTGGAATTGGCAAAGTGATATTTGGAAGCTCATAGAGGGCTATGGAGAAAAAGGAAATATCCTCCGATGAAATCTGGAAAGAAGCTTTTTGAGAAACTGCTTAGTGTTCTGTTAATTCATCTCACAGAGTTACATCTGTATTTCGTGGATCTCTTTGCTAGCCTTATTTCTGTGGAATCTGAGAACAGATATTTCCTTTCCCTTTGAAGACTATGGGGCCAAAGGAAATATCCTCCGATAACAAAGAGAAAGAAGCTTTCTGAGAAACTTCTTTGTGTTCTGTGAAATCATCTCACAGAGTTACAGCTTTCCCCTCAAGAAGCCTTTCGCTAAGACAGTACTTGTGGAATTGGCAAAGTAATATTTGGAAGCCCTTTGAGGGCAATGGTGAAAAAGGAAATATCCTCCGATGAAATCTGGAAAGAAGATTTCTGAGAAACTGTTTAGTGTTCTGTTAATTCATCTCACAGAGTAACATCTGTATTTCGTGGATCTCTTTGATAGCCTAATTTCTGTGGAATCTGAGAACAGATATTTCCTTTCCCTTTGAAGACTATAGGGCCAAAGGAAACTTCCTCCGATAACAAAGAGAAAGAAGCTTTCTGAGAAACTTCTTTTTGTTCTGTGAAATCATCTCACAGAGTTACAGCTTTCCCCTCAAGAAGCCTTTCGCTAAGACAGTTCTTGTGGAATTGGCAAAGTGATATTTGGAAGCTCATAGAGGGCTATGGAGAAAAAGGAAATATCCTCCGATGAAATCTGGAAAGAAGCTTTCTGAGAAACTGCTTAGTGTTCTGTTAATTCATCTCACAGAGTTACATCTGTATTTCGTGGATCACTTTGATAGCCTTATTTCTGTGGAATCTGAGAACAGATATTTGGGATCCCTATGAAGACTATAGGGCCAAAGGAAATATCCTCCGATAACAAAGACAAAGAAGCTTTCTGAGAACCTTCTTTGTGTTCTGTGAAATCATCTCACAGAAATACAGCTTTCCCCTCAAGTAGCCTTTCGCTAAGACAGTTATTGTGGAATTGGCAAAGTGATATTTGGAAGCTCATAGAGGGCTATGGAGAAAAAGGAAATATCCTCCGATGAAATCTGGAAAGAAGCTTTCTGAGAAACTGCTTAGTGTTCTGTTAATTCATCTCACAGAGGTACATCTGTATTTCCTGGATCTCTTTGCTAGCCTTATTTCTGTGGAATCTGATAACAGATATTTCCTTTCCCTTTAAAGACTATAGGTCCAAAGGAAATATCCTCCGATAACAAAGAGAAAGAATCTTTCTGAGAAACTTCTTTGTGTTCTGTGAAATCATCTCACAGAGTTACAGCTTCCCCTGAAGCAGCCTTTCGCTAAGACAGTTCTTGTGGAATTGTAAAGTGATATTTGGAAGCCCATAGAGCGCTATGGTGAAAAAAGTAATATCCTCCGATGAAATCTGGAAAGAAGCTTTCTGAGAAACTGCTTAGTGTTCTGTTAATTCATCTCACAGAGTTACATCTGTATTTCGTGGATCTCTATGCTAGTCTTATTTCTGTGGAATGTGAGAACAGATATTTCCTTTCCCTTTGAAGACTATAGGGCCAAAGGAAATATCCTCCGATAACAAAGAGAAAGAAGCTTTCTGAGAAACTTCTTTGTGTTCTGTGAAATCATCTCACAGAGTTACAGCTTTCCCCTCAAGAAGCCTTTCGCTAAGACAGTTCTTGTGGAATTCGCAAAGTAATATTTGGAAGCCCATAGAGGGCTATGGAGAAAAAGGAAATATCCTCCGATGAAATCCGGAAAGAAGATTTCTGAGAAACTGCTTAGTGTTTTGTTAATTCATCACACAGAATTACATCTGTATTTCGTGGATCTCTTTGCTAGCCTTATTTCTGTGGAATCTGAGAACAGATATTTCCTTTCCCTTTGAAGACTATAGGGCCAAAGGAAATATCCTCCGATAACAAAGAGAAAGAAGCTTTCTGAGAAACTTCTTTGTGTTCTGTGAAATCATCCCACAGAGTTACAGCTTACCCCTCAAGAAGCCTTTCGCTAAGACAGTTCTTGTGGAATTGGCAAAGTAATATTTGGAAGCCCTTTGAGGGCAATGGTGAAAAAGGAAATATCCTCCGATGAAATCTGGAAAGAAGATTTCTGAGAAACTGTTTAGTGTTCTGTTAATTCATCTCACAGAGTAACATCTGTATTTCGTGGATCTCCTTGCTAGCCTTATTTCTGTGGAATCTGAGAACAGATATTTCCTTTCCCTTTGAAGACTATAGGGCCAAAGGAAACATCCTCCGATAACAAAGAGAAAGAAGCTTTCTGAGAAACTTCTTTTTGTTCTGTGAAATCATCTCACAGAGTTACAGCTTTCCCCTCAAGAAGCCTTTCGCTAAGACAGTTATTGTGGAATTGGCAAAGTGATATTTGGAAGCTCATAGAGGGCTATGGAGAAAAAGGAAATATCCTCCGATGAAATCTGGAAAGAAGCTTTCTGAGAAACTGCTTAGTGTTCTGTTAATTCATCTCACAGAGTTACATCTGTATTTCGTGGATCACTTTGATAGCCTTATTTCTGTGGAATCTGAGAACAGATATTTGGGATCCCTCTGAAGACTATAGGGCCAAAGGAAATATCCTCCGATAACAAAGACAAAAGAGCTTTCTGAGAACCTTCTTTGTGTTCTGTGAAATCATCTCACAGAATTACAGCTTTCCCCTCAAGTAGCCTTTCGCTAAGACAGTTCTTGTGGAATTGGCAAAGTGATATTTGGAAGCTCATAGAGGGCTATGGAGAAAAAGGAAATATCCTCCGATGAAATCTGGAAAGAAGCTTTCTGAGAAACTGCTTAGTGTTCTGTTAATTCATCTCACAGAGGTACATCTGTATTTCGTGGATCTCTTTGCTAGCCTTATTTCTGTGGAATCTGAGAACAGATATTTCCTTTCCCTTTGAAGACTATGGGGCCAAAGGAAATATCCTCCGATAACAAAGAGAAAGAAGCTTTCTGAGAAACTTCTTTGTGTTCTGTGAAGTCATCTCACAGAGTTACAGCTTTCCCCTCAAGAAGCCTTTCGCTAAGACAGTTCTTGTGGAATTGGCAAATTAATATTTGGAAGCCCTTTGAGGGCAATGGTGAAAAAAGAAATATCCTCCGATGAACTCTGGAAAGAAGATTTCTGAGAAACTGTTTAGTGTTCTGTTAATTCATCTCACAGAGTAACATCTGTATTTCGTGGATCTCTTTGATAGCCTAATTTCTGTGGAATCTGAGAACAGATATTTCCTTTCCCTTTGAAGACTATAGGGCCAAAGGAATCTTCCTCCGATAACAAATAGAAAGAAGCTTTCTGAGAAACTTCTTTTTGTTCTGTGAAATCATCTCACAGAGTTACAGCTTTCCCCTCAAGAAGTCTTTCTCTAAGACAGTTCTTGTGGAATTGGAAAAGTGATATTTGGAAGCCCATAGAGGGCTATGGTGAAAAAGGAAATATCCTCCGATGAAATCTGGAAAGAAGCTTTCTGAGAAACTGCTTAGTGTTCTGTTAATTCATCTCACAGAGTTACATCTGTATTTCGTGGATCTCTTTGCTAGCCTTATTTCTGTGGAATCTGAGAACAGATATTTCGGATCCCTTTGAAGACTATAGGGCCAAAGGAAATATCATCCGATAACAAAGAGAAAGAAGCTTTCTGAGAAACTTCTTTGTGTTCTGTGAAATCATCTCACAGAGTTACCGCTTTCCCCTCAAGAAGCCTTTCGCTAAGACGGTTTTTTTGGAAATGACAAAGTGTTATTTGGAAGCCCATAGAGGGCTATGGAGAAAAAGGAAATATCCTCCGATGAAATCTGGAAAGAAGCTTTCTGAGAAACTGCTTAGTGTTCTGTCAATTCATCTCACAGAGTTACATCTGTATTTCGTGGATCTCTTTGCTAGCCTTATTTCTGTGGAATCTGAAAACAGATATTTCCTTTCCCTTTAAACAATATAGGGCCAAAGGAAATATCCTCCGATAACAAAGAGAAAGAATCTTTCTGAGAAACTTCTTTGTGTTCTGTGAAATCATCTCACAGAGTTACAGCTTTCCCCTCAAGAAGCCTTTCGTTAAGACAGTTCTTGTGGAATTGGCAAAGTGATATTTGGAAGCCCATAGAGGGCTACGGTGAAAAAGGAAATATCCTCCGATGAAATCTGGAAAGAAGCTTTCTGAGATACTTCTTTGTGTTCTGTGAAATCATCTCACAGAGTTACAGCTTTCCCCTCAAGAAGCCTTTCGCTAAGACAGTTCTTGTGGAATTGGCAAAGTGATATTTGGAAGCCCATAGAAGGCTATGGTGAAAAAGGAAATATCCTCCGATGAAATCTGGAAAGAAGCTTTCTGAGAAACTGCTTAGTGTTCTTTTAATTCATCTCATAGAGTTACATCTGTATTTCGTGGATCTCTTTACTAGCTTTATTTCTGTGGAATCTGAGAACAGATATTTCGGATCCCTTTGAAGACTATAAGGCCAAAGGAAATATCCTCCGATAACAAAGAGAAAGAAGCTTTCTGAGAAACTTCTTTGTGTTCTGTGAAATCATCTCACAGAGTTACAGCTTTCCCCTCAAGAAGCCTTTCGCTAAGACAGTTCTTGTGGAACTGGCAAAGAGATATTTTGAAGCTCTAGAGGGCTATGGAGAAAAAGGAAATATCCTCCGATGAAATCTGGAAAGAAGCTTTCTGAGAAACTGCTTAGTGTTCTGTTAATTCATCTCACAGAGTTACATCTGTATTTCGTGGATCTCTTTGCTAGCCTTATTTCTGTGGAATCTGAGAACAGATATTTTGGATCACTTTGAAGACTACAGGGCCAAAGGAAATATCCTCCGATAACAAAGAGAAAGAAGCTTTCTGAGAAACTTCTTTGTGTTCTGTGAAATCATCTCACAGAGTTACAGCTTTCCCCTCAAGAAGCCTTTCGCTACGGCAGTTCTTGTTGAATTGGCAAAGTGATATTTGGAAGCTCATAGAGGGCTATGGAGAAAAAGGAAATATCCTCCGATGAAATCTGGAAAGAAGCTTTCTGGGAAACTGCTTAGTGTTCTGTTAATTCATCTCACAGAGTTACATCTGCATTTCGTGGATCTCTTTGCTAGCCTTATTTCTGTGGAATCTGAGAACAGATATTTCCTTTCCCTTTGAAGACTATAGGGCCAAAGGAAATATCCTCCGATAACAAAGAGAAAGAAGCTTTCTGAGAAACTTCTTTGTGTTCTGTGAAATCATCTCACAGAGTTACAGCTTTCCCCTCAAGAATCCTTTCGCTAAGACAGTTCTTGTGGAATTGGCAAAGTAATATTTGGAAGCCCTTTGACTGCAATGGTGAAAAAGGAAATATCCTCCGATGAAATCTGTAAAGATGATTTTTGAGAAACTGTTTAGTGTTCTGTTAATTCATCTCACAGAGTAACATCTGTATTTCGTAGATCTCTTTGATAGCCTTATTTCTGTGGAATCTGAGAACAGATATTTCCTTTCCCTTTGAAGACTATAGGGCCAAAGGAAATACCCTCCGATAACAAAGAGAAAGAAGCTTTCTGAGAAACTTCTTTGTGTTCTGTGAAATCATCTCACAGAGTTACAGCTTTCCCCTCAAGAAGCCTTTCGCTAAGACAGTTCTTGTGGAATTGGCAAAGTGATATTTGGAAGCTCATAGAGGGCTATGGAGAAAAAGGAAATATCCTCCGATGAAATCTGGAAAGAAGCTTTCTGAGAAACTGCTTAGTTTTCTGTTAATTCATCTCACAGAGTTACATCTGTATTTCGTGGATCTCTTTGCTAGCCTTATTTCTGTGGAATCTGAGAACAGATATTTCCTTTCCCTTTGAAGACTATAGGGCCAAAGGAAATATCCTCCGATAACAAAGAGAAAGAAGCTTTCTGAGAAACTTCTTTTTGTTCTGTGAAATCATCTCACAGAGTTACAGCTTTCCCCTCAAGAAGCCTTTCGCTAAGACAGTACTTGTGGAATTGGCAAAGTGATATTTGGAAGCTCATAGAGGGCTATGGAGAAAAAGGAAATATCCTCCGATGAAATCTGGAAATAAGCTTTCTGAGAAACTGCTTAGTGTTCTGTTAATTCATCTCACAGAGTTACATCTGTATTTCGTGGATCACTTTTATAGCCTTATTTCTGTGGAATCTGAGAACAGATATTTGGGATCCCTATGAAGACTATAGGGCCAAAGGAAATATCCTCCGATAACAAAGACAAAGAAACTTTCTGAGAACCTTTTTTGTGTTCTGTGAAATCATCTCACAGAATTACAGCTTTCCCCTCAAGAAGCCTTTCGCTAGGACAGTTCTTGTGGAATTGGCAAAGTGATATTTGGAAGCTCATAGAGGGCTAGGGAGAAAAAGGAAATATCCTCCGATGAAATCTGGAAAGAAGCTTTCTGAGAAACTGCTTAGTGTTCTGTTAATTCATCTCACAGAGGTACATCTGTAATTCCTGGATCTCTTTGCTAGCCTTATTTCTGTGGAATCTGAGAACAGATATTTCCTTTCCCTTTGAAGACTATAAGGCCAAAGGAAATATCCTCCGATAACAAAGACAAAGAAGCTTTCTGAGAATCTTCTTTGTGTTCTGTGAAATCGTCTCACAGATTTACAGATTTCCCCTCTAGAAGCCTTTCGTTAAGACAGTTCTGGTGGAAATGGCAAAGTGATATTTGGAAGCCCATAGAGGGCTACGGTGAAAAAGGAAACATCCTCCGATGAAATCTGGAAAGAAGATTTCTGAGAAACTGCTTAGTGTTCTGTTAATTCATCTCACAGAGTTACATCTGTATTTCGTTGATCTCTTTGCTAGCCTTATTTCTGTGGAATTTGACAACAGATATCTCCTTTCCCTTTGAAGACTATAGAGCCAAAGGAAATATCCTCCGATAACAAAGACAAAGAAGCTTTCTGAGAAACTTCTTTGTGTTCTGTGAAATCATCTCACAGAATTACAGCTTTCTCCTCAAGAAGCCTTTCGCTAAGACAGTACTTGTGGAATTGGCAAAGTGATATTTGGAAGCTCATAGAGGGCTATGGAGAAACAGGAAATATCCTCCGATGAAATCTGGAAAGAAGCTTTCTGAGAAACTGCTTAGTGTTCTGCTAATTCATCTCACAGAGTTACATCTGTATTTCTGGATCTCTTTGCTGACCTTATTTCTGTGGAATCTGAAAACAGATGTTTCCTTTCCCTTTGAAGACTATACGGCCAAAGGAAATATCCTCCGATAACAAAGAGAAAGAAGCTTTCTTAGAAACTTCTTTGTGTTCTGTGAAATCACCTCACAGAGTTACAGCTTTCCCCTCAAGAAGCCTTTCTCTAAGACAGTTCTTGTGGAATTGGCAAAGTGATATTTGGAAGCCCATAGAGGGCTATGGTGAAAAGAGAAATATCCTCCGATGAAATATGGAAAGAAGCTTTCTGAGAAACTGCTTAGTTTTCTGTTAATTCATCTCACAGAGTTACATCTGTATTTCGTGGATCTCTTTGCTAGCCTTATTTCTGTGAAATCTGAGAACAGATATTTTGGATCACTTTGAAGACTACAGGGCCAAAGGAAATATCCTCCGATAACAAAGAGAAAGAAGCTTTCTGAGAAACTTCTTTGTGTTCTGTGAAATCATCTCACAGAGTTACAGCTTTCCCCTCAAGAAGCCTTTCGCTACGGCAGTTCTTGTGGAATTGGCAAAGTGATATTTGGAAGCTCATAGAGGGCTATGGAGAAAAAGGAAATATCCTCCGATGAAATCTGGAAAGAAGCTTTCTGAGAAACAGCTTAGTGTTCTGTTAATTCATCTCACAGAGTTACATCTTTATTTCGTGGATCTCTTTGCTAGCCTTATTTCTGTGGAATCTGAGAACAGATATTTCCTATCCCTTTGAAGACTGTAGGGCCAAAGGAAATATCCTCCGATAACAAAGAGAAAAAAGCTTTCTGAGAAACTTCTTTGTGTTCTGGAAATCATCTCACAGAGTTACCGCTTTCCCCACAAGAAGACTTTCATTAAGACAGTTCTTGTGGAATTGGTAAAGTGATATTTGGAACCCCTAGAGGGCTATGGTGAAAAAGGAAATATCCTCCGATGAAATCTGGAAAGAAGCTTTCTGAGAAACTGCTTAGTGTTCTGTTAATTCACCTCACAGAGTTACATCTGCATTTCGTGGATCTCTTTGCTAGCCTTATTTCTATGGAATTAGACAACAGATATTTCGGATCCCTTTGAAGACTATAGGGCCAAAGGAAATATCCTCCGATAACAAAGAGAAATAAGCTTTCTGAGAAAGTTCTTTGTGTTCTGTGAAATCATCTCACAGAGTTACAGCTTTCCCCTCAAGAGGTATTTCGCTAAGACAATTCTTGTGGAATTGGCAAAGTGATATTTGGAAGCCCATTGAGGGCAATGGTGAAAAAGGAAATATCCTCCGATGAAATCTGGAAAGAAGATTTCTGAGAAACTGTTTAGTGTTCTGTTAATTCATCTCACAGAGTAACATCTGTAATTCGTGGATCTCTTTGATAGCCTTATTTCTGTGGAATCTGAGAACAGATATTTCCTTTCCCTTTGAAGACTATAGGGCCAAAGGAAATATCCTCCGATAACAAAGAGAAAGAAGCTTTCTGAGAAACTTCTTTGTGTTCTGTGAAATCATCTCACAGAGTTACAGCTTTCCCCTCAAGAAGCCTTTCGCTAAGACAGTTCTTGTGGAATTGGCAAAGTGATATTTGGAAGCTCATAGAGGGCTATGGAGAAAAAGGAAATATCCTCCGATGAAATCTGGAAAGAAGCTTTCTGAGAAACTGCTTAGTGTTCTGTTAATTCATCTCACAGAGTTACATCTGTATTTCGTGGATCTCTTTGCTAGCCTTATTTCTGTGGAATCTGAGAACAGATATTTCCTTTCCCTTTGAAGAATATAGGGCCAAAGGAAATATCCTCCGATAACAAAGAGAAAGAAGCTTTCTGAGAAACTTCTTTGTGTTCTGTGAAATCATCTCACAGAGTTACAGCTTTCCCCTCAAGAAGCCTTTCGCTAAGACAGTTCTTGTGGAATTGGCAAAGTAATATTTGGAAGCCCTTTGAGGGCAATGGTGAAGAAGGAAATATCCTCCGATGAAATCTGGAAAGATGATTTCTGAGAAACTGTTTAGTGTTCTGTTAATTCATCTCACAGAGTAACATCTGTATTTCGTGGATCTCTTTGATAGCCTTATTTCTGTGGAATCTGCCAAGAGATATTTCCTTTCCCTTTGAGGACTATAGGGCCAAAGGAAACATCCTCCGATAACAAAGAGAAAGAAGCTTTCTGGGAAACCTCTTTTTGTTCTGTGAAATCATCTCACAGAGTTACAGCGTTCACCTCAAGAAGCCTTTCGCTAAGACAGTACTTGTGGAATTGGCAAAGTGATATTTGGAAGCTCATAGAGGGCTATGGAGAAAAAGGAAATATCCTCCGATGAAATCTGGAAATAAGCTTTCTGAGAAACTGCTTAGTGTTCTGTTAATTCATCTCACAGAGTTACATCTGTATTTCGTGGATCACTTTGATAGCCTTATTTCTGTGGAATCTGAGAACAGATATTTGGGATCCCTATGAAGACTATAGGGCCAAAGGAAATATCCTCCGATAACAAAGACAAAGAAGCTTTCTGAGAACCTTCTTTGTGTTCTGTGAAATCATCTCACAGAATTACAGCTTTCCCCTCAAGAAGCCTTTCGCTAAGACAGTTCTTGTTGAAATGGCAAAGTGATATTTGGAAGCTCATAGAGGGCTAGGGAGAAAAAGGAAATATCCTCCGATGAAATCTGGAAAGAAGCTTTCTGAGAAACTGCTTAGTGTTCTGTTAATTCATCTCACAGAGGTACATCTGTATTTCCTGGATCTCTTTGCTAGCCTTATTTCTGTGGAATCTGAGAACAGATATTTCCTTTCCCTTTGAAGACTATAAGGCCAAAGGAAATATCCTCCGATAACAAAGACAAAGAAGCTTTCTGAGAATCTTCTTTGTGTTCTGTGAAATCGTCTCACAGATTTACAGATTTCCCCTCTAGAAGCCTTTCGTTAAGACTGTTCTGGTGGAAATGGCAAAGTGATATTTGGAAGCCCATAGAGGGCTACGGTGAAAAAGGAAACATCCTCCGATGAAATCTGGAAAGAAGATTTCTGAGAAACTGCTTAGTGTTCTGTTAATTCATCTCACAGAGTTACATCTGTATTTCGTTGATCTCTTTGCTAGCCTATTTCTGTGGAATTTGACAACAGATATTTCCTTTCCCTTTGAAGACTATAGAGCCAAAGGAAATATCCTCCGATAACAAAGAGAAAGAAGCTTTCTGAGAAACTTCTTTGTGTTCTGTGAAATCATCTCACAGAGTTACCGCTTTCCCCTCAAGAGGTATTTCGCTAAGACAATTCTTGTGGAATAGGCAAAGTGATATTTGGAAGCCCATAGAGGGCTATGGTGAAAAAGGAAATATCCTCCGATGAAATCTGGAAAGAAGCTTTCTGAGAAACTGCTTAGTGTTCTTTTAATTCATCTCATAGAGTTACATCTGTATTTCGTGGATCTCTTTACTAGCTTTATTTCTGTGGAATCTGAGAACAGATATTTCGGATCCCTTTGAAGACTATAAGGCCAAAGGAAATATCCTCCGATAACAAAGAGAAAGAAGCTTTCTGAGAAACTTCTTTGTGTTCTGTGAAATCATCTCATAGAGTTACAGCTTTCCCCTCAAGAAGCCTTTCGCTAAGACAGTTCTTGTGGAATTGGCAAAGTAATATTTGGAAGCCCTTTGAGGGCAATGGTGAAAAAGGAAATATCCTCCGATGAAATCTGGAAAGAAGATTTCTGAGAAACTGTTTAGTGTTCTGTTAATTCATCTCACAGAGTAACATCTGTATTTCGTGGATCTATTTGCTAGCCTTATTTCTGTGGAATCTGAGAACAGATATTTCCTTTCCCTTTGAAGACTATAGGGCCGAAGGAAGCATCCTCCGATAACAAAGAGAAAGAAGCTTTCTGAGAAACTTCTTTTTGTTCTGTGAAATC
This sequence comes from Macaca nemestrina, assembly GCF_043159975.1. Lineage (NCBI taxonomy): Eukaryota > Metazoa > Chordata > Mammalia > Primates > Cercopithecidae > Macaca > Macaca nemestrina. The sequence continues at coordinate 25,248,984 of NC_092141.1, read as the reverse complement.
ATCTCACAGAGTTACAGCTTTCCCCTCAAGAAGCCTTTCGCTAAGACAGTTCTTGTGGAATTGGCAAAGTGATATTTGAAAGCTCATAGAGGGCTAGGGAGATAAAGGAAATATCCTCCGATGAAATCTGGAAAGAAGCTTTCTGAGAAACTGCTTAGTGTTCTGTTAATTCATCTCACAGAGTTACATCTGTATTTCGTGGATCACTTTGATAGCCTTATTTCTGTGGAATCTGAGAACAGATATTTGGGATCCCTATGAAGACTATAGGGCCAAAGGAAATATCCTCCGATAACAAAGACAAAGAAGCTTTCTGAGAACCTTCTTTGTGTTCTGTGAAATCATCTCACAGAATTACAGCTTTCCCCTCAAGAAGCCTTTCGCTAAGACAGTTATTGTGGAATTGGCAAAGTGATATTTGGAAGCTCATAGAGGGCTATGGAGAAAAAGGAAATATCTTCCGATGAAATCTGGAAAGAAGCTTTCTGAGAAACTGCTTAGTGTTCTGTTAATTCATCTCACAGAGTTACATCTGTATTTCGTGGATCTCTTTGCTAGCCTTATTTCTGTGGAATCTGAGAACAGTTATTTCCTTTCCCTTTGAAGACTATAGGGCCAAAGGAAATATCCTCCGATAACAAAGAGAAAGAAGCTTTCTGAGAAACTTCTTTGTGTTCTGTGAAATCGTCTCACAGAGTTACAGATTTCCCCTCTAGAAGCCTTTCGTTAAGACAGTTCTGGTGGAAATGGCAAAGTGATATTTGGAAGCCCATAGAGGGCTACGGTGAAAAAGGAAACATCCTCCGATGAAATCTGGAAAGAAGATTTCTGAGAAACTGCTTAGTGTTCTGTTAATTCATCTCACAGAGTTACATCTGTATTTCGTTGATCTCTTTGCTAGCCTTATTTCTGTGGAATTAGACAACAGATATTTCCTTTCCCTTTGAAGACTATAGAGCCAAAGGAAATATCCTCCGATAACAAAGAGAAAGAAGCTTTCTGAGAAACTTCTTTGTGTTCTGTGAAATCATCTCACAGAGTTACAGCTTTCCCCTCAAGAGGTATTTCGCTAAGACAATTCTTGTGGAATAGGCAAAGTGATATTTGGAAGCCCATAGAGGGCTATGGTGAAAAAGGAAATATCCTCGGATGAAATCTGGAAAGAAGCTTTCTGAGAAACTGCATAGTGTTCTGTTAATTCATCTCACAGAGTTACATCTGTATTTCGTGGATCTCTTTGCTAGCCTTATTTCTGTGGAATCTGAGAACAGATATTTTGGATCCCTTTGAAGACTATAGGGCCAAAGGAAATATCCTCCGATAACAAAGAGGAAGAAGCTTTCTGAGAAACTTCTTTGTGTTCTGTGAAATCATCTCACAGAGTTACAGCTTTCCCCTCAAGAAGCCTTTCGCTAAGACAGTTCTTGTGGAATTGGCAAAGTGATATTTGGAAGCCCATAGAAGGCTATGGTGAAAAAGGAAATATCCTCCGATGAAATGTGGAAAGAAGCTTTCTGAGAAACTGCTTAGTGTTCTGTTAATTCATCTCACAGAGTTACATCTGTATTTCGTGCATCTCTTTGCTAGCCTTATTTCTGTGTAATCTGAGAACAGATATTTCCTTTCCCTTTGAAGACTATAGGGCCAAAGGAAATATCCTCCGATAACAAAGAGAAAGAATCTTTCTGAGAAACTTCTTTGTGTTCTGTGAAATCATCTCACAGAGTTACAGCTTTCCCCTCAAGAAGCCTTTCGCTAAGGCAGTTCTTCTGGAATTGGCAAAGTGATATTTGGAAGCTCATAGAGGGCTATGGTGAAAAGAGAAATATCCTCCGATGAAATATGGAAAGAAGCTTTCTGAGAAACTGCTTAGTTTTCTGTTAATTCATCTCACAGAGTTACATCTGTATTTCGTGGATCTCTTTGCTAGCCTTATTTCTGTGAAATCTGAGAACAGATATTTTGGATCACTTTGACGACTACAGGGCCAAAGGAAATATCCTCCGATAACAAAGAGAAAGAAGCTTTCTGAGAAACTTCTTTGTGTTCTGTGAAATCATCTCACAGAGTTACAGCTTTCCCCTCAAGAAGCCTTTCGCTACGGCAGTTCTTGTGGAATTGGCAAAGTGATATTTGGAAGCTCATAGAGGGCTATGGAGAAAAAGGAAATATCCTCCGATGAAATCTGGAAAGAAGCTTTCTGAGAAACAGCTTAGTGTTCTGTTAATTCATCTCACAGAGTTACATCTTTATTTCGTGGATCTCTTTGCTAGCCTTATTTCTGTGGAATCTGAGAACAGATATTTCCTATCTCTTTGAAGACTGTAGGGCCAAAGGAAATATCCTCCGATAACAAAGAGAAAAAAGCTTTCTGAGAAACTTCTTTGTGTTCTGGAAATCATCTCACAGAGTTACCGCTTTCCCCACAAGAAGACTTTCATTAAGACAGTTCTTGTGGAATTGGTAAAGTGATATTTGGAACCCCTAGAGGGCTATGGTGAAAAAGGAAATATCCTCCGATGAAATCTGGAAAGAAGCTTTCTGAGAAACTGCTTAGTGTTCTGTTAATTCACCTCACAGAGTTACATCTGCATTTCGTGGATCTCTTTGCTAGCCTTATTTCTATGGAATTAGACAACAGATATTTCGGATCCCTTTGAAGACTATAGGGCCAAAGGAAATATCCTCCGATAACAAAGAGAAATAAGCTTTCTGAGAAAGTTCTTTGTGTTCTGTGAAATCATCTCACAGAGTTACAGCTTTCCCCTCAAGAGGTATTTCGCTAAGACAATTCTTGTGGAATTGGCAAAGTGATATTTGGAAGCCCATTGAGGGCAATGGTGAAAAAGGAAATATCCTCCGATGAAATCTGGAAAGAAGATTTCTGAGAAACTGTTTAGTGTTCTGTTAATTCATCTCACAGAGTAACATCTGTAATTCGTGGATCTCTTTGATAGCCTTATTTCTGTGGAATCTGAGAACAGATATTTCCTTTCCCTTTGAAGACTATAGGGCCAAAGGAAATATCCTCCGATAACAAAGAGAAAGAAGCTTTCTGAGAAACTTCTTTGTGTTCTGTGAAATCATCTCACAGAGTTACAGCTTTCCCCTCAAGAAGCCTTTCGCTAAGACAGTTCTTGTGGAATTGGCAAAGTGATATTTGGAAGCTCATAGAGGGCTATGGAGAAAAAGGAAATATCCTCCGATGAAATCTGGAAAGAAGCTTTCTGAGAAACTGCTTAGTGTTCTGTTAATTCATCTCACAGAGTTACATCTGTATTTCGTGGATCTCTTTGCTAGCCTTATTTCTGTGGAATCTGAGAACAGATATTTCCTTTCCCTTTGAAGAATATAGGGCCAAAGGAAATATCCTCCGATAACAAAGAGAAAGAAGCTTTCTGAGAAACTTCTTTGTGTTCTGTGAAATCATCTCACAGAGTTACAGCTTTCCCCTCAAGAAGCCTTTCGCTAAGACAGTTCTTGTGGAATTGGCAAAGTAATATTTGGAAGCCCTTTGAGGGCAATGGTGAAGAAGGAAATATCCTCCGATGAAATCTGGAAAGATGATTTCTGAGAAACTGTTTAGTGTTCTGTTAATTCATCTCACAGAGTAACATCTGTATTTCGTGGATCTCTTTGATAGCCTTATTTCTGTGGAATCTGCCAAGAGATATTTCCTTTCCCTTTGAGGACTATAGGGCCAAAGGAAACATCCTCCGATAACAAAGAGAAAGAAGCTTTCTGAGAAACCTCTTTTTGTTCTGTGAAATCATCTCACAGAGTTACAGCGTTCACCTCAAGAAGCCTTTCGCTAAGACAGTACTTGTGGAATTGGCAAAGTGATATTTGGAAGCTCATAGAGGGCTATGGAGAAAAAGGAAATATCCTCCGATGAAATCTGGAAATAAGCTTTCTGAGAAACTGCTTAGTGTTCTGTTAATTCATCTCACAGAGTTACATCTGTATTTCGTGGATCACTTTGATAGCCTTATTTCTGTGGAATCTGAGAACAGATATTTGGGATCCCTATGAAGACTATAGGGCCAACGGAAATATCCTCCGATAACAAAGACAAAGAAGCTTTCTGAGAACCTTCTTTGTGTTCTGTGAAATCATCTCACAGAATTACAGCTTTCCCCTCAAGAAGCCTTTCGCTACGGCAGTTCTTGTTGAAATGGCAAAGTGATATTTGGAAGCTCATAGAGGGCTAGGGAGAAAAAGGAAATATCCTCCGATGAAATCTGGAAAGAAGCTTTCTGAGAAACTGCTTAGTGTTCTGTTAATTCATCTCACAGAGGTACATCTGTATTTCCTGGATCTCTTTGCTAGCCTTATTTCTGTGGAATCTGAGAACAGATATTTCCTTTCCCTTTGAAGACTATAAGGCCAAAGGAAATATCCTCCGATAACAAAGACAAAGAAGCTTTCTGAGAATCTTCTTTGTGTTCTGTGAAATCGTCTCACAGATTTACAGATTTCCCCTCTAGAAGCCTTTCGTTAAGACTGTTCTGGTGGAAATGGCAAAGTGATATTTGGAAGCCCATAGAGGGCTACGGTGAAAAAGGAAACATCCTCCGATGAAATCTGGAAAGAAGATTTCTGAGAAACTGCTTAGTGTTCTGTTAATTCAACTCACAGAGTTACATCTGTATTTCGTTGATCTCTTTGCTAGCCTATTTCTGTGGAATTTGACAACAGATATTTCCTTTCCCTTTGAAGACTATAGAGCCAAAGGAAATATCCTCCGATAACAAAGAGAAAGAAGCTTTCTGAGAAACTTCTTTGTGTTCTGTGAAATCATCTCACAGAGTTACAGCTTTCCCCTCAAGAGGTATTTCGCTAAGACAATTCTTGTGGAATAGGCAAAGTGATATTTGGAAGCCCATAGAGGGCTATGGTGAAAAAGGAAATATCCTCCGATGAAATCTGGAAAGAAGCTTTCTGAGAAACTGCTTAGTGTTCTTTTAATTCATCTCATAGAGTTACATCTGTATTTCGTGGATCTCTTTACTAGCTTTATTTCTGTGGAATCTGAGAACAGATATTTCGGATCCCTTTGAAGACTATAAGGCCAAAGTAAATATCCTCCGATAACAAAGAGAAAAAAGCTTTCTGAGAAACTTCTTTGTGTTCTGGAAATCATCTCACAGAGTTACCGCTTTCCCCACAAGAAGACTTTCATTAAGACAGTTCTTGTGGAATTGGTAAAGTCATATTTGGAACCCCTAGAGGGCTATGGTGAAAAAGGAAATATCCTCCGATGAAATCTGGAAAGAAGCTTTCTGAGAAACTGCTTAGTGTTCTGTTAATTCATCTCACAGAGTTACATCTGCATTTCGTGGATCTCTTTGCTAGCCTTATTTCTATGGAATCTGAGAACAGATATTTCGGATCCCTTTGAAGACTATAGGGCCAAAGGAAATATCCTCCGATAACAAAGAGAAATAAGCTTTCTGAGAAAGTTCTTTGTGTTCTGTGAAATCATCTCACAGAGTTACAGCTTTCCCCTCAAGAGGTATTTCGCTAAGACAATTCTTGTGGAATTGGCAAAGTGATATTTGGAAGCCCATTGAGGGCAATGGTGAAAAAGGAAATATCCTCCGATGAAATCTGGAAAGAAGATTTCTGAGAAACTGTTTAGTGTTCTGTTAATTCATCTCACAGAGTAACATCTGTATTTCGTGGATATCTTTGATAGCCTTATTTCTGTGGAATCTGAGAACAGATATTTCCTTTCCCTTTGAAGACTATAGGGCCAAAGGAAATACCCTCCGATAACAAAGAGAAAGAAGCTTTCTGAGAAACTTCTTTGTGTTCTGTGAAATCATCTCACAGAGTTACAGCTTTCCCCTCAAGAAGCCTTTCGCTAAGACAGTTCTTGTGGAATTGGCAAAGTGATATTTGGAAGCTCATAGAGGGCTATGGAGAAAAAGGAAATATCCTCCGATGAAATCTGGAAAGAAGCTTTCTGAGAAACTGCTTAGTGTTCTGTTAATTCATCTCACAGAGTTACATCTGTATTTCGTGGATCTCTTTGCTAGCCTTATTTCTGTGGAATCTGAGAACAGATATTTCCTTTCCCTTTGAAGACTATAGGGCCAAAGGAAATATCCTCCGATAACAAAGAGAAAGAAGCTTTCTGATAAACTTCTTTGTGTTCTGTGAAATCATCTCACAGAGTTACAGCTTTCCCCTCAAGAAGCCTTTCGCTAAGACAGTTCTTGTGGAATTGGCAAAGTAATATTTGGAAGCCCTTTGATAGCAATGGTGAAAAAGGAAATATCCTCCGATGAAATCTGGAAAGATGATTTCTGAGAAACTGTTTAGTGTTCTGTTAATTCATCTCACAGAGTAACATCTGTATTTCGTGGATCTCTTTGATAGCCTTATTTCTGTGGAATCTGAGAACAGATATTTCCTTTCCCTTTGAAGACTATAGGGCCAAAGGAAACATCCTCCGATAACAAAGAGAAAGAAGCTTTCTGAGAAACCTCTTTTTGTTCTGTGAAATCATCTCACAGAGTTACAGCTTTCCCCTCAAGAAGCCTTTCGCTAAGACAGTACTTGTGGAATTGGCAAAGTGATATTTGGAAGCTCATAGAGGGCTATGGAGAAAAAGGAAATATCCTCCGATGAAATCTGGAAATAAGCTTTCTGAGAAACTGCTTAGTGTTCTGTTAATTCATCTCGCAGAGTTACATCTGTATTTCGTGGATCACTTTGATAGCCTTATTTCTGTGGAATCTGAGAACAGATATTTGGGATCCCTATGAAGACTATAGGGCCAAAGGAAATATCCTCCGATAACAAAGACAAAGAAGCTTTCTGAGAACCTTCTTTGAGTTCTGTGAATCATCTCACAGAGTTACAGCTTTCCCCTCAAGAAGCCTTTCGCTAAGACAGTTCTTGTGGAATTGGCAAAGTGATATTTGGAAGCCCATAGAAGGCTATGGTGAAAAAGGAAATATCCTCCGATGAAATGTGGAAAGAAGCTTTCTGAGAAACTGCTTAGTGTTCTGTTAATTCATCTCACAGAGTTACATCTGTATTTCGTGCATCTCTTTGCTAGCCTTATTTCTGTGTAATCTGAGAACAGATATTTCCTTTCCCTTTGAAGACTATAGGGCCAAAGGAAATATCCTCCGATAACAAAGAGAAAGAATCTTTCTGAGAAACTTCTTTGTGTTCTGTGAAATCATCTCACAGAGTTACAGCTTTCCCCTCAAGAAGCCTTTCGCTAAGACAGTTCTTCTGGAATTGGCAAAGTGATATTTGGAAGCTCATAGAGGGCTATGGTGAAAAGAGAAATATCCTCCGATGAAATATGGAAAGAAGCTTTCTGAGAAACTGCTTAGTTTTCTGTTAATTCATCTCACAGAGTTACATCTGTATTTCGTGGATCTCTTTGCTAGCCTTATTTCTGTGAAATCTGAGAACAGATATTTTGGATCACTTTGAAGACTACAGGGCCAAAGGAAATATCCTCCGATAACAAAGAGAAAGAAGCTTTCTGAGAAACTTCTTTGTGTTCTGTGAAATCATCTCACAGAGTTACAGCTTTCCCCTCAAGAAGCCTTTCGCTACGGCAGTTCTTGTTGAATTGGCAAAGTGATATTTGGAAGCTCATAGAGGGCTATGGAGAAAAAGGAAATATCCTCCGATGAAATCTGGAAAGAAGCTTTCTGAGAAACAGCTTAGTGTTCTGTTAATTCATCTCACTGAGTTACATCTTTATTTCGTGGATCTCTTTGCTAGCCTTATTTCTGTGGAATCTGAGAACAGATATTTCCTATCCCTTTGAAGACTGTAGGGCCAAAGGAAATATCCTCCGATAACAAAGAGAAAAAAGCTTTCTGAGAAACTTCTTTGTGTTCTGGAAATCATCTCACAGAGTTACCGCTTTCCCCACAAGAAGACTTTCATTAAGACAGTTCTTGTGGAATTGGTAAAGTGATATTTGGAACCCCTAGAGGGCTATGGTGAAAAAGGAAATATCCTCCGATGAAATCTGGAAAGAAGCTTTCTGAGAAACTGCTTAGTGTTCTGTTAATTCACCTCACAGAGTTACATCTGCATTTCGTGGATCTCTTTGCTAGCCTTATTTCTATGGAATTAGACAACAGATATTTCGGATCCCTTTGAAGACTATAGGGCCAAAGGAAATATCCTCCGATAACAAAGAGAAATAAGCTTTCTGAGAAAGTTCTTTGTGTTCTGTGAAATCATCTCACAGAGTTACAGCTTTCCCCTCAAGAAGCCTTTCGCTAAGACAGTTATTCTGGAATTGGCAAAGTGATATTTGGAAGCTCATAGAGGGCTATGGTGAAAAGAGAAATATCCTCCGATGAAATATGGAAAGAAGCTTTCTGAGAAACTGCTTAGTTTTCTGTTAATTCATCTCACAGAGTTACATCTGTATTTCGTGGATCTCTTTGCTAGCCTTATTTCTGTGAAATCTGAGAACAGATATTTTGGATCACTTTGAAGACTACAGGGCCAAAGGAAATATCCTCCGATAACAAAGAGAAAGAAGCTTTCTGAGAAACTTCTTTGTGTTCTGTGAAATCATCTCACAGAGTTACAGCTTTCCCCTCAAGAAGCCTTTCGCTACGGCAGTTCTTGTTGAATTGGCAAAGTGATATTTGGAAGCTCATAGAGGGCTATGGAGAAAAAGGAAATATCCTCCGATGAAATCTGGAAAGAAGCTTTCTGAGAAACAGCTTAGTGTTCTGTTAATTCATCTCACTGAGTTACATCTTTATTTCGTGGATCTCTTTGCTAGCCTTATTTCTGTGGAATCTGAGAACAGATATTTCCTATCCCTTTGAAGACTGTAGGGCCAAAGGAAATATCCTCCGATAACAAAGAGAAAAAAGCTTTCTGAGAAACTTCTTTGTGTTCTGGAAATCATCTCACAGAGTTACCGCTTTCCCCACAAGAAGACTTTCATTAAGACAGTTCTTGTGGAATTGGTAAAGTGATATTTGGAACCCCTAGAGGGCTATGGTGAAAAAGGAAATATCCTCCGATGAAATCTGGAAAGAAGCTTTCTGAGAAACTGCTTAGTGTTCTGTTAATTCACCTCACAGAGTTACATCTGCATTTCGTGGATCTCTTTGCTAGCCTTATTTCTATGGAATTAGACAACAGATATTTCGGATCCCTTTGAAGACTATAGGGCCAAAGGAAATATCCTCCGATAACAAAGAGAAATAAGCTTTCTGAGAAAGTTCTTTGTGTTCTGTGAAATCATCTCACAGAGTTACAGCTTTCCCCTCAAGAGGTATTTCGCTAAGACAATTCTTGTGGAATTGGCAAAGTGATATTTGGAAGCCCATTGAGGGCAATGGTGAAAAAGGAAATATCCTCCGATGAAATCTGGAAAGAAGATTTCTGAGAAACTGTTTAGTGTTCTGTTAATTCATCTCACAGAGTAACATCTGTAATTCGTGGATCTCTTTGATAGCCTTATTTCTGTGGAATCTGAGAACAGATATTTCCTTTCCCTTTGAAGACTATAGGGCCAAAGGAAATATCCTCCGATAACAAAGAGAAAGAAGCTTTCTGAGAAACTTCTTTGTGTTCTGTGAAATCATCTCACAGAGTTACAGCTTTCCCCTCAAGAAGCCTTTCGCTAAGACAGTTCTTGTGGAATTGGCAAAGTGATATTTGGAAGCTCATAGAGGGCTATGGAGAAAAAGGAAATATCCTCCGATGAAATCTGGAAAGAAGCTTTCTGAGAAACTGCTTAGTGTTCTGTTAATTCATCTCACAGAGTTACATCTGTATTTCGTGGATCTCTTTGCTAGCCTTATTTCTGTGGAATCTGAGAACAGATATTTCCTTTCCCTTTGAAGAATATAGGGCCAAAGGAAATATCCTCCGATAACAAAGAGAAAGAAGCTTTCTGAGAAACTTCTTTGTGTTCTGTGAAATCATCTCACAGAGTTACAGCTTTCCCCTCAAGAAGCCTTTCGCTAAGACAGTTCTTGTGGAATTGGCAAAGTAATATTTGGAAGCCCTTTGAGGGCAATGGTGAAGAAGGAAATATCCTCCGATGAAATCTGGAAAGATGATTTCTGAGAAACTGTTTAGTGTTCTGTTAATTCATCTCACAGAGTAACATCTGTATTTCGTGGATCTCTTTGATAGCCTTATTTCTGTGGAATCTGCCAAGAGATATTTCCTTTCCCTTTGAGGACTATAGGGCCAAAGGAAACATCCTCCGATAACAAAGAGAAAGAAGCTTTCTGAGAAACCTCTTTTTGTTCTGTGAAATCATCTCACAGAGTTACAGCGTTCACCTCAAGAAGCCTTTCGCTAAGACAGTACTTGTGGAATTGGCAAAGTGATATTTGGAAGCTCATAGAGGGCTATGGAGAAAAAGGAAATATCCTCCGATGAAATCTGGAAATAAGCTTTCTGAGAAACTGCTTAGTGTTCTGTTAATTCATCTCACAGAGTTACATCTGTATTTCGTGGATCACTTTGATAGCCTTATTTCTGTGGAATCTGAGAACAGATATTTGGGATCCCTATGAAGACTATAGGGCCAAAGGAAATATCCTCCGATAACAAAGACAAAGAAGCTTTCTGAGAACCTTCTTTGTGTTCTGTGAAATCATCTCACAGAATTACAGCTTTCCCCTCAAGAAGCCTTTCGCTACGGCAGTTCTTGTTGAAATGGCAAAGTGATATTTGGAAGCTCATAGAGGGCTAGGGAGAAAAAGGAAATATCCTCCGATGAAATCTGGAAAGAAGCTTTCTGAGAAACTGCTTAGTGTTCTGTTAATTCATCTCACAGAGGTACATCTGTATTTCCTGGATCTCTTTGCTAGCCTTATTTCTGTGGAATCTGAGAACAGATATTTCCTTTCCCTTTGAAGACTATAAGGCCAAAGGAAATATCCTCCGATAACAAAGACAAAGAAGCTTTCTGAGAATCTTCTTTGTGTTCTGTGAAATCGTCTCACAGATTTACAGATTTCCCCTCTAGAAGCCTTTCGTTAAGACTGTTCTGGTGGAAATGGCAAAGTGATATTTGGAAGCCCATAGAGGGCTACGGTGAAAAAGGAAACATCCTCCGATGAAATCTGGAAAGAAGATTTCTGAGAAACTGCTTAGTGTTCTGTTAATTCAACTCACAGAGTTACATCTGTATTTCGTTGATCTCTTTGCTAGCCTATTTCTGTGGAATTTGACAACAGATATTTCCTTTCCCTTTGAAGACTATAGAGCCAAAGGAAATATCCTCCGATAACAAAGAGAAAGAAGCTTTCTGAGAAACTTCTTTGTGTTCTGTGAAATCATCTCACAGAGTTACAGCTTTCCCCTCAAGAGGTATTTCGCTAAGACAATTCTTGTGGAATAGGCAAAGTGATATTTGGAAGCCCATAGAGGGCTATGGTGAAAAAGGAAATATCCTCCGATGAAATCTGGAAAGAAGCTTTCTGAGAAACTGCTTAGTGTTCTTTTAATTCATCTCATAGAGTTACATCTGTATTTCGTGGATCTCTTTACTAGCTTTATTTCTGTGGAATCTGAGAACAGATATTTCGGATCCCTTTGAAGACTATAAGGCCAAAGTAAATATCCTCCGATAACAAAGAGAAAAAAGCTTTCTGAGAAACTTCTTTGTGTTCTGGAAATCATCTCACAGAGTTACCGCTTTCCCCACAAGAAGACTTTCATTAAGACAGTTCTTGTGGAATTGGTAAAGTCATATTTGGAACCCCTAGAGGGCTATGGTGAAAAAGGAAATATCCTCCGATGAAATCTGGAAAGAAGCTTTCTGAGAAACTGCTTAGTGTTCTGTTAATTCATCTCACAGAGTTACATCTGCATTTCGTGGATCTCTTTGGTAGCCTTATTTCTATGGAATCTGAGAACAGATATTTCGGATCCCTTTGAAGACTATAGGGCCAAAGGAAATATCCTCCGATAACAAAGAGAAATAAGCTTTCTGAGAAAGTTCTTTGTGTTCTGTGAAATCATCTCACAGAGTTACAGCTTTCCCCTCAAGAGGTATTTCGCTAAGACAATTCTTGTGGAATTGGCAAAGTGATATTTGGAAGCCCATTGAGGGCAATGGTGAAAAAGGAAATATCCTCCGATGAAATCTGGAAAGAAGATTTCTGAGAAACTGTTTAGTGTTCTGTTAATTCATCTCACAGAGTAACATCTGTATTTCGTGGATATCTTTGATAGCCTTATTTCTGTGGAATCTGAGAACAGATATTTCCTTTCCCTTTGAAGACTATAGGGCCAAAGGAAATACCCTCCGATAACAAAGAGAAAGAAGCTTTCTGAGAAACTTCTTTGTGTTCTGTGAAATCATCTCACAGAGTTACAGCTTTCCCCTCAAGAAGCCTTTCGCTAAGACAGTTCTTGTGGAATTGGCAAAGTGATATTTGGAAGCTCATAGAGGGCTATGGAGAAAAAGGAAATATCCTCCGATGAAATCTGGAAAGAAGCTTTCTGAGAAACTGCTTAGTGTTCTGTTAATTCATCTCACAGAGTTACATCTGTATTTCGTGGATCTCTTTGCTAGCCTTATTTCTGTGGAATCTGAGAACAGATATTTCCTTTCCCTTTGAAGACTATAGGGCCAAAGGAAATATCCTCCGATAACAAAGAGAAAGAAGCTTTCTGATAAACTTCTTTGTGTTCTGTGAAATCATCTCACAGAGTTACAGCTTTCCCCTCAAGAAGCCTTTCGCTAAGACAGTTCTTGTGGAATTGGCAAAGTAATATTTGGAAGCCCTTTGATAGCAATGGTGAAAAAGGAAATATCCTCCGATGAAATCTGGAAAGATGATTTCTGAGAAACTGTTTAGTGTTCTGTTAATTCATCTCACAGAGTAACATCTGTATTTCGTGGATCTCTTTGATAGCCTTATTTCTGTGGAATCTGAGAACAGATATTTCCTTTCCCTTTGAAGACTATAGGGCCAAAGGAAACATCCTCCGATAACAAAGAGAAAGAAGCTTTCTGAGAAACCTCTTTTTGTTCTGTGAAATCATCTCACAGAGTTACAGCTTTCCCCTCAAGAAGCCTTTCGCTAAGACAGTACTTGTGGAATTGGCAAAGTGATATTTGGAAGCTCATAGAGGGCTATGGAGAAAAAGGAAATATCCTCCGATGAAATCTGGAAATAAGCTTTCTGAGAAACTGCTTAGTGTTCTGTTAATTCATCTCGCAGAGTTACATCTGTATTTCGTGGATCACTTTGATAGCCTTATTTCTGTGGAATCTGAGAACAGATATTTGGGATCCCTATGAAGACTATAGGGCCAAAGGAAATATCCTCCGATAACAAAGACAAAGAAGCTTTCTGAGAACCTTCTTTGAGTTCTGTGAATCATCTCACAGAGTTACAGCTTTCCCCTCAAGAAGCCTTTCGCTAAGACAGTTCTTGTGGAATTGGCAAAGTGATATTTGGAAGCCCATAGAAGGCTATGGTGAAAAAGGAAATATCCTCCGATGAAATGTGGAAAGAAGCTTTCTGAGAAACTGCTTAGTGTTCTGTTAATTCATCTCACAGAGTTACATCTGTATTTCGTGCATCTCTTTGCTAGCCTTATTTCTGTGTAATCTGAGAACAGATATTTCCTTTCCCTTTGAAGACTATAGGGCCAAAGGAAATATCCTCCGATAACAAAGAGAAAGAATCTTTCTGAGAAACTTCTTTGTGTTCTGTGAAATCATCTCACAGAGTTACAGCTTTCCCCTCAAGAAGCCTTTCGCTAAGACAGTTCTTCTGGAATTGGCAAAGTGATATTTGGAAGCTCATAGAGGGCTATGGTGAAAAGAGAAATATCCTCCGATGAAATATGGAAAGAAGCTTTCTGAGAAACTGCTTAGTTTTCTGTTAATTCATCTCACAGAGTTACATCTGTATTTCGTGGATCTCTTTGCTAGCCTTATTTCTGTGAAATCTGAGAACAGATATTTTGGATCACTTTGAAGACTACAGGGCCAAAGGAAATATCCTCCGATAACAAAGAGAAAGAAGCTTTCTGAGAAACTTCTTTGTGTTCTGTGAAATCATCTCACAGAGTTACAGCTTTCCCCTCAAGAAGCCTTTCGCTACGGCAGTTCTTGTTGAATTGGCAAAGTGATATTTGGAAGCTCATAGAGGGCTATGGAGAAAAAGGAAATATCCTCCGATGAAATCTGGAAAGAAGCTTTCTGAGAAACAGCTTAGTGTTCTGTTAATTCATCTCACTGAGTTACATCTTTATTTCGTGGATCTCTTTGCTAGCCTTATTTCTGTGGAATCTGAGAACAGATATTTCCTATCCCTTTGAAGACTGTAGGGCCAAAGGAAATATCCTCCGATAACAAAGAGAAAAAAGCTTTCTGAGAAACTTCTTTGTGTTCTGGAAATCATCTCACAGAGTTACCGCTTTCCCCACAAGAAGACTTTCATTAAGACAGTTCTTGTGGAATTGGTAAAGTGATATTTGGAACCCCTAGAGGGCTATGGTGAAAAAGGAAATATCCTCCGATGAAATCTGGAAAGAAGCTTTCTGAGAAACTGCTTAGTGTTCTGTTAATTCACCTCACAGAGTTACATCTGCATTTCGTGGATCTCTTTGCTAGCCTTATTTCTATGGAATTAGACAACAGATATTTCGGATCCCTTTGAAGACTATAGGGCCAAAGGAAATATCCTCCGATAACAAAGAGAAATAAGCTTTCTGAGAAAGTTCTTTGTGTTCTGTGAAATCATCTCACAGAGTTACAGCTTTCCCCTCAAGAAGCCTTTCGCTAAGACAGTTCTTCTGGAATTGGCAAAGTGATATTTGGAAGCTCATAGAGGGCTATGGTGAAAAGAGAAATATCCTCCGATGAAATATGGAAAGAAGCTTTCTGAGAAACTGCTTAGTTTTCTGTTAATTCATCTCACAGAGTTACATCTGTATTTCGTGGATCTCTTTGCTAGCCTTATTTCTGTGAAATCTGAGAACAGATATTTTGGATCACTTTGAAGACTACAGGGCCAAAGGAAATATCCTCCGATAACAAAGAGAAAGAAGCTTTCTGAGAAACTTCTTTGTGTTCTGTGAAATCATCTCACAGAGTTACAGCTTTCCCCTCAAGAAGCCTTTCGCTACGGCAGTTCTTGTTGAATTGGCAAAGTGATATTTGGAAGCTCATAGAGGGCTATGGAGAAAAAGGAAATATCCTCCGATGAAATCTGGAAAGAAGCTTTCTGAGAAACAGCTTAGTGTTCTGTTAATTCATCTCACTGAGTTACATCTTTATTTCGTGGATCTCTTTGCTAGCCTTATTTCTGTGGAATCTGAGAACAGATATTTCCTATCCCTTTGAAGACTGTAGGGCCAAAGGAAATATCCTCCGATAACAAAGAGAAAAAAGCTTTCTGAGAAACTTCTTTGTGTTCTGGAAATCATCTCACAGAGTTACCGCTTTCCCCACAAGAAGACTTTCATTAAGACAGTTCTTGTGGAATTGGTAAAGTGATATTTGGAACCCCTAGAGGGCTATGGTGAAAAAGGAAATATCCTCCGATGAAATCTGGAAAGAAGCTTTCTGAGAAACTGCTTAGTGTTCTGTTAATTCACCTCACAGAGTTACATCTGCATTTCGTGGATCTCTTTGCTAGCCTTATTTCTATGGAATTAGACAACAGATATTTCGGATCCCTTTGAAGACTATAGGGCCAAAGGAAATATCCTCCGATAACAAAGAGAAATAAGCTTTCTGAGAAAGTTCTTTGTGTTCTGTGAAATCATCTCACAGAGTTACAGCTTTCCCCTCAAGAGGTATTTCGCTAAGACAATTCTTGTGGAATTGGCAAAGTGATATTTGGAAGCCCATTGAGGGCAATGGTGAAAAAGGAAATATCCTCCGATGAAATCTGGAAAGAAGATTTCTGAGAAACTGTTTAGTGTTCTGTTAATTCATCTCACAGAGTAACATCTGTAATTCGTGGATCTCTTTGATAGCCTTATTTCTGTGGAATCTGAGAACAGATATTTCCTTTCCCTTTGAAGACTATAGGGCCAAAGGAAATATCCTCCGATAACAAAGAGAAAGAAGCTTTCTGAGAAACTTCTTTGTGTTCTGTGAAATCATCTCACAGAGTTACAGCTTTCCCCTCAAGAAGCCTTTCGCTAAGACAGTTCTTGTGGAATTGGCAAAGTGATATTTGGAAGCTCATAGAGGGCTATGGAGAAAAAGGAAATATCCTCCGATGAAATCTGGAAAGAAGCTTTCTGAGAAACTGCTTAGTGTTCTGTTAATTCATCTCACAGAGTTACATCTGTATTTCGTGGATCTCTTTGCTAGCCTTATTTCTGTGGAATCTGAGAACAGATATTTCCTTTCCCTTTGAAGAATATAGGGCCAAAGGAAATATCCTCCGATAACAAAGAGAAAGAAGCTTTCTGAGAACCTTCTTTGTGTTCTGTGAAATCATCTCACAGAATTACAGCTTTCCCCTCAAGAAGCCTTTCGCTACGGCAGTTCTTGTTGAAATGGCAAAGTGATATTTGGAAGCTCATAGAGGGCTAGGGAGAAAAAGGAAATATCCTCCGATGAAATCTGGAAAGAAGCTTTCTGAGAAACTGCTTAGTGTTCTGTTAATTCATAGCACAGAGGTACATCTGTATTTCCTGGATCTCTTTGCTAGCCTTATTTCTGTGGAATCTGAGAACAGATATTTCCTTTCCCTTTGAAGACTATAAGGCCAAAGGAAATATCCTCCGATAACAAAGACAAAGAAGCTTTCTGAGAATCTTCTTTGTGTTCTGTGAAATCGTCTCACAGATTTACAGATTTCCCCTCTAGAAGCCTTTCGTTAAGACTGTTCTGGTGGAAATGGCAAAGTGATATTTGGAAGCCCATAGAGGGCTACGGTGAAAAAGGAAACATCCTCCGATGAAATCTGGAAAGAAGATTTCTGAGAAACTGCTTAGTGTTCTGTTAATTCATCTCACAGAGTTACATCTGTATTTCGTTGATCTCTTTGCTAGCCTATTTCTGTGGAATTTGACAACAGATATTTCCTTTCCCTTTGAAGACTATAGAGCCAAAGGAAATATCCTCCGATAACAAAGAGAAAGAAGCTTTCTGAGAAACTTCTTTGTGTTCTGTGAAATCATCTCACAGAGTTACAGCTTTCCCCTCAAGAGGTATTTCGCTAAGACAATTCTTGTGGAATAGGCAAAGTGATATTTGGAAGCCCATAGAGGGCTATGGTGAAAAAGGAAATATCCTCCGATGAAATCTGGAAAGAAGCTTTCTGAGAAACTGCTTAGTGTTCTTTTAATTCATCTCATAGAGTTACATCTGTATTTCGTGGATCTCTTTACTAGCTTTATTTCTGTGGAATCTGAGAACAGATATTTCGGATCCCTTTGAAGACTATAAGGCCAAAGGAAATATCCTCCGATAACAAAGAGAAAAAAGCTTTCTGAGAAACTTCTTTGTGTTCTGGAAATCATCTCACAGAGTTACCGCTTTCCCCACAAGAAGACTTTCATTAAGACAGTTCTTGTGGAATTGGTAAAGTCATATTTGGAACCCCTAGAGGGCTATGGTGAAAAAGGAAATATCCTCCGATGAAATCTGGAAAGAAGCTTTCTGAGAAACTGCTTAGTGTTCTGTTAATTCATCTCACAGAGTTACATCTGCATTTCGTGGATCTCTTTGCTAGCCTTATTTCTATGGAATCTGAGAACAGATATTTCGGATCCCTTTGAAGACTATAGGGCCAAAGGAAATATCCTCCGATAACAAAGAGAAATAAGCTTTCTGAGAAAGTTCTTTGTGTTCTGTGAAATCATCTCACAGAGTTACAGCTTTCCCCTCAAGAGGTATTTCGCTAAGACAATTCTTGTGGAATTGGCAAAGTGATATTTGGAAGCCCATTGAGGGCAATGGTGAAAAAGGAAATATCCTCCGATGAAATCTGGAAAGAAGATTTCTGAGAAACTGTTTAGTGTTCTGTTAATTCATCTCACAGAGTAACATCTGTATTTCGTGGATATCTTTGATAGCCTTATTTCTGTGGAATCTGAGAACAGATATTTCCTTTCCCTTTGAAGACTATAGGGCCAAAGGAAATACCCTCCGATAACAAAGAGAAAGAAGCTTTCTGAGAAACTTCTTTGTGTTCTGTGAAATCATCTCACAGAGTTACAGCTTTCCCCTCAAGAAGCCTTTCGCTAAGACAGTTCTTGTGGAATTGGCAAAGTGATATTTGGAAGCTCATAGAGGGCTATGGAGAAAAAGGAAATATCCTCCGATGAAATCTGGAAAGAAGCTTTCTGAGAAACTGCTTAGTGTTCTGTTAATTCATCTCACAGAGTTACATCTGTATTTCGTGGATCTCTTTGCTAGCCTTATTTCTGTGGAATCTGAGAACAGATATTTCCTTTCCCTTTGAAGACTATAGGGCCAAAGGAAATATCCTCCGATAACAAAGAGAAAGAAGCTTTCTGATAAACTTCTTTGTGTTCTGTGAAATCATCTCACAGAGTTACAGCTTTCCCCTCAAGAAGCCTTTCGCTAAGACAGTTCTTGTGGAATTGGCAAAGTAATATTTGGAAGCCCTTTGATAGCAATGGTGAAAAAGGAAATATCCTCCGATGAAATCTGGAAAGATGATTTCTGAGAAACTGTTTAGTGTTCTGTTAATTCATCTCACAGAGTAACATCTGTATTTCGTGGATCTCTTTGATAGCCTTATTTCTGTGGAATCTGAGAACAGATATTTCCTTTCCCTTTGAAGACTATAGGGCCAAAGGAAACATCCTCCGATAACAAAGAGAAAGAAGCTTTCTGAGAAACCTCTTTTTGTTCTGTGAAATCATCTCACAGAGTTACAGCTTTCCCCTCAAGAAGCCTTTCGCTAAGACAGTACTTGTGGAATTGGCAAAGTGATATTTGGAAGCTCATAGAGGGCTATGGAGAAAAAGGAAATATCCTCCGATGAAATCTGGAAATAAGCTTTCTGAGAAACTGCTTAGTGTTCTGTTAATTCATCTCGCAGAGTTACATCTGTATTTCGTGGATCACTTTGGTAGCCTTATTTCTGTGGAATCTGAGAACAGATATTTGGGATCCCTATGAAGACTATAGGGCCAAAGGAAATATCCTCCGATAACAAAGACAAAGAAGCTTTCTGAGAACCTTCTTTGAGTTCTGTGAAATCATCTCACAGAATTACAGCTTTCCCCTCAAGAAGCCTTTCGCTAAGACAGTTCTTGTGGAATAGGCAAAGTAATATTTGGAAGCCCTTTGACTGCAATGGTGAAAAAGGAAATATCCTCCGATGAAATCTGGAAAGATGATTTCTGAGAAACTGTTTAGTGTTCTGTTAATTCATCTCACAGAGTAACATCTGTATTTCGTAGATCTCTTTGATAGCCTTATTTCTGTGGAATCTGAGAACAGATATTTCCTTTCCCTTTGAAGACTATAGGGCCAAAGGAAATACCCTCCGATAACAAAGAGAAAGAAGCTTTCTGAGAAACTTCTTTGTGTTCTGTGAAATCATCTCACAGAGTTACAGCTTTCCCCTCAAGAAGCCTTCGCTAAGACAGTTCTTGTGGAATTGGCAAAGTGATATTTGGAAGCTCATAGAGGGCTATGGTGAAAAAAGAAATATCCTCCGATGAAATATGGAAAGAAGCTTTCTGAGAAACTGCTTAGTTTTCTGTTAATTCATCTCACAGAGTTACATCTGTATTTCGTGGATCTCTTTGCTAGCCTTATTTCTGTGGAATCTGAGAACAGATATTTTGGATCACTTTGAAGACTACAGGGCCAAAGGAAATATCCTCCGATAACAAAGAGAAAGAAGCTTTCTGAGAAACTTCTTTGTGTTCTGTGAAATCATCTCACAGAGTTACAGCTTTCCCCTCAAGAAGCCTTTCGCTAAGACAGTTCTTGTGGAATTGGCAAAGTAATATTTGGAAGCCCTTTGAGGGCAATGGTGAAAAAGGAAATATCCTCCGATGAAATCTGGAAAGATGATTTCTGAGAAACTGTTTAGTGTTCTCTTAATTCATCTCACAGAGTAACATCTGTATTTCGTGGATCTCTTTGATAGCCTTATTTCTGTGGAATCTGAGAACAGATATTTCCTTTCCCATTGAAGACTATAGGGCCAAAGGAAACATCCTCCGATAACAAAGAGAAAGAAGCTTTTTGAGAAACTTGTTTTTGTTCTGTGAAATCATCTCACAGAGTTACAGCTTTCCCCTCAAGAAGCCTTTCGCTAAGACAGTACTTGTGGAATTGGCAAAGTGATATTTGGAAGCTCATAGAGGGCTATGGAGAAAAAGGAAATATCCTCCGATGAAATCTGGAAATAAGCTTTCTGAGAAACTGCTTAGTGTTCTGTTAATTCATCTCACAGAGTTACATGTGTATTTCGTGGATCACTTTGATAGCCTTATTTCTGTGGAATCTGAGAACAGATATTTGGGATCCCTATGAAGTCTATAGGGCCAAAGGAAATATCCTCCGATAACAAAGACAAAGAAGCTTTCTGAGAACCTTTTTTGTGTTCTGTGAAATCATCTCACAGAATTACAGCTTTCCCCTCAAGAAGCCTTTCGCTAAGACAGTTCTTGTGGAATTGGCAAAGTGATATTTGGAAGCTCATAGAGGGCTAGGGAGAAAAAGGAAATATCCTCCGATGAAATCTGGAAAGAAGCTTTCTGAGAAACTGCTTAGTGTTCTGTTAATTCATCTCACAGAGGTACATCTGTAATTCCTGGATCTCTTTGCTAGCCTTATTTCTGTGGAATCTGAGAACAGATATTTCCTTTCCCTTTGAAGACTATAAGGCCAAAGGAAATATCCTCCGATAACAAAGACAAAGAAGCTTTCTGAGAATCTTCTTTGTGTTCTGTGAAATCGTCTCACAGATTTACAGATTTCCCCTCTAGAAGCCTTTCGTTAAGACAGTTCTGGTGGAAATGGCAAAGTGATATTTGGAAGCCCATAGAGGGCTACGGTGAAAAAGGAAACATCCTCCGATGAAATCTGGAAAGAAGATTTCTGAGAAACTGTTTAGTGTTCTGTTAATTCATCTCACAGAGTTACATCTGTATTTCGTTGATCTCTTTGCTAGCCTTATTTCTGTGGAATTTGACAACAGATATTTCCTTTCCCTTTGAAGACTATAGAGCCAAAGGAAATATCCTCCGATAACAAAGAGAAAGAAGATTTCTGAGAAACTTCTTTGTGTTCTGTGAAATCATCTCACAGAGTTACAGCTTTCCCCTCAAGAGGTATTTCACTAAGACAATTCTTGTGGAATAGGCAAAGTGATATTTGGAAGCCCATAGAGGGCTATGGTGAAAAAGGAAATATCCTCCGATGAAATCTGGAAAGAAGCTTTCTGAGAAACGGCTTAGTGTTCTTTTAATTCATCTCATAGAGTTACATCTGTATTTCGTGGATCTCTTTACTAGCTTTATTTCTGTGGAATCTGAGAACAGATATTTCGGATCCCTTTGAAGACTATAAGGCCAAAGGAAATATCCTCCGATAACAAAGAGAAAGAAGCTTTCTGAGAAACTTCTTTGTGTTCTGTGAAATCATCTCACAGAGTTACAGCTTTCCCCTCAAGAAGCCTTTCGCTAAGACAGTTCTTGTGGAACTGGCAAAGAGATATTTTGAAGCTCTAGAGGGCTATGGAGAAAAAGGAAATATCCTCCGATGAAATCTGGAAAGAAGCTTTCTGAGAAACTGCTTAGTGTTCTGTTAATTCATCTCAAAGAGTTACATCTGTATTTCGTGGATCTCTTTGCTAGCCTTATTTCTGTGGAATCTGAGAACAGATATTTTGGATCCCTTTGAAGACTATAGGGCCAAAGGAAATATCCTCCGATAACAAAGAGGAAGAAGCTTTCTGAGAAACTTCTTTGTGTTCTGTGAAATCATCTCACAGAGTTACAGCTTTCCCCTCAAGAATCCTTTCGCTAAGACAGTTCTTGTGGAATTGGCAAAGTGATATTTGGAAGCCCATAGAAGGCTATGGTGAAAAAGGAAATATCCTCCGATGAAATGTGGAAAGAAGCTTTCTGAGAAACTGCTTAGTGTTCTGTTAATTCATCTCACAGAGTTACATCTGTATTTCGTGCATCTCTTTGCTAGCCTTATTTCTGTGTAATCTGAGAACAGATATTTCCTTTCCCTTTGAAGACTATAGGGCCAAAGGAAATATCCTCCGATAACAAAGAGAAAGAATCTTTCTGAGAAACTTCTTTGTGTTCTGTGAAATCATCTCACAGAGTTACAGCTTTCCCCTCAAGAAGCCTTTCGCTAAGACAGTTCTTGTGGAATTGGCAAAGTGATATTTGGAAGCTCATAGAGGGCTATGGTGAAAAAAGAAATATCCTCCGATGAAATATGGAAAGAAGCTTTCTGAGAAACTGCTTAGTTTTCTGTTAATTCATCTCACAGAGTTACATCTGTATTTCGTGGATCTCTTTGCTAGCCTTATTTCTGTGGAATCTGAGAACAGATATTTTGGATCACTTTGAAGACTACAGGGCCAAAGGAAATATCCTCCGATAACAAAGAGAAAGAAGCTTTCTGAGAAACTTCTTTGTGTTCTGTGAAATCATCTCACAGAGTTACAACTTTCCCCTCAAGAAGCCTTTCGCTACGGCAGTTCTTGTTGAATTGGCAAAGTGATATTTGGAAGCTCATAGAGGGCTATGGAGAAAAAGGAAATATCCTCCGATGAAATCTGGAAAGAAGCTTTCTGAGAAACTGCTTGGTGTTCTGTTAATTCACCTCACAGAGTTACATCTTTATTTCGTGGATCTCTTTGCTAGCCTTATTTCTGTGGAATCTGAGAACAGATATTTCCTTTCCCTTTGAAGACTATAGGGCCAAAGGAAATATCCTCCGATAACAAAGAGAAAAAAGCTTTCTGAGAAACTTCTTTGTGTTCTGTGAAATCATCTCACAGAGTTACCGCTTTCCCCACAAGAAGACTTTCATTAAGACAGTTCTTGTGGAATTGGTAAAGTGATATTTGGAACCCCTAGAGGGCTATGGTGAAAAAGGAAATATCCTCCGATGAAATCTGGAAAGAAGCTTTCTGGGAAACTGCTTAGTGTTCTGTTAATTCATCTCACAGAGTTACATCTGCATTTCGTGGATCTCTTTGCTAGCCTTATTTCTATGGAATCTGAGAACAGATATTTCGGATCCCTTTGAAGACTATAGGGCCAAAGGAAATATCCTCCGATAACAAAGACAAAGAAGCTTTCTGATAAACTTCTTTGTGTTCTGTGAAATCATCTCACAGAATTACAGCTTTGCCCTCAAGAAGCCTTTCGCTAAGACAGTTATTGTGGAATTGGCAAAGTGATATTTGGAAGCTCATAGAGGGCTATGGAGAAAAAGGAAATATCCTCCGATGAAATCTGGAAAGAAGCTTTCTGAGAAACTGCTTAGTGTTCTGTTAATTCATCTCACAGAGTTACATCTGTATTTCGTGGATCTCTTTGCTAGCATTATTTCTGTGGAATCTGAGAACAGATATTTCCTTTCCCTTTGAAGACTATAGGGCCAAAGAAAATATCCTCCGATAACAAAGAGAAAGAAGCTTTCTGAGAAACTTCTTTGTGTTCTGTGAAATCATCTCACAGAGTTACAGCTTTCCCCTCAAGAAGCCTTTCGCTAAGACAGTTCTTGTGGAATTGGCAAAGTAATATTTGGAAGCCCTTTGAGGGCAATGGTGAAAAAGGAAATATCCTCCGATGAAATCTGGAAAGATGATTTCTGAGAAACTGTTTAGTGTTCTGTTAATTCATCTCACAGAGTAACATCTGTATTTCGTGGATCTCTTTGATAGCCTTATTTCTGTGGAATCTGAGAACAGATATTTCCTTTCCCTTTGAAGACTATAGGGCCAAAGGAAATATCCTCCGATAACAAAGACAAAGAAGCTTTCTGAGAATCTTCTTTGTGTTCTGTGAAATCATCTCACAGAATTACAGCTTTCCCCTCAAGAAGCCTTTCGCTAAGACAGTACTTGTGGAATTGGCAAAGTGATATTTGGAAGCTCATAGAGGGCTATGGAGAAAAAGGAAATATCCTCCGATGAAATCTGGAAAGAAGCTTTCTGAGAAACTGCTTAGTGTTCTGCTAATTCATCTCACAGAGTTACATCTGTATTTCGTGGATCTCTTTGCTGACCTTATTTCTGTGGAATCTGAAAACAGATGTTTCCTTTCCCTTTGAAGACTATACGGCCAAAGGAAATATCCTCCGATAACAAAGAGAAAGAAGCTTTCTTAGAAACTTCTTTGTGTTCTGTGAAATCACCTCACAGAGTTACAGCTTTCCCCTCAAGAAGCCTTTCTCTAAGACAGTTCTTGTGGAATTGGCAAAGTGATATTTGGAAGCCCATAGAGGGCTATGGTGAAAAAGGAAATATCCTCCGATAAAATCTGGAAAGAAGCTTTCTGAGAAACTGCTTAGTGTTCTGTTAATTCATAGCACAGAGTTACATCTGTATTTCGTGGATCTCTTTGCTAGCCTTATTTCTGTGGAGTCTGAGAACAGATATTTCGGATCCCTTTGAAGACTATAGGGCCAAAGGAAATATCATCCGATAACAAAGAGAAAGAAGCTTTCTGAGAAACTTCTTTTTGTTCTGTGAAATCATCTCACAAAGTTACAGCTTTCCCCTCAAGAAGCCTTTCGCTAAGACAGTTCTTGTGGAATTCGCAAAGTAATATTTGGAAGCCCATAGAGGGCTATGGAGAAAAAGGAAATATCCTCCGATGAAATCTGGAAAGAAGATTTCTGACACACTGCTTAGTGTTCTGTTAATTCATCTCACAGAGTTACATCTGTATTTCGTGGATCTCTTTGCTAGCCTTATTTCTGTGGAATCTGAGAACAGATATTTCCTTTCCCTTTGAAGACTATAGGACCAAAGGAAATATCCTCCGATAACAAAGAGAAAGAAGCTTTCTGAGAAACTTCTTTGTGTTCTGTGAAATCATCTCATAGAGTTACAGCTTTCCCCTCAAGAAGCCTTTCGCTAAGACAGTTCTTGTGGAATTGGCAAAGTAATATTTGGAAGCCCTTTGAGGGCAATGGTGAAAAAGGAAATATCCTCCGATGAAATCTGGAAAGAAGATTTCTGAGAAACTGTTTAGTGTTCTGTTAATTCATCTCACAGAGTAACATCTGTATTTCGTGGATCTATTTGCTAGCCTTATTTCTGTGGAATCTGAGAACAGATATTTCCTTTCCCTTTGAAGACTATAGGGCCGAAGGAAGCATCCTCCGATAACAAAGAGAAAGAAGCTTTCTGAGAAACTTCTTTTTGTTCTGTGAAATCATCTCACAGAGTTACAGCTTTCCCCTCAAGAAGCCTTTCGCTAAGACAGTTCTTGTGGAATTGGCAAAGTGATATTTGAAAGCTCATAGAGGGCTAGGGAGATAAAGGAAATATCCTCCGATGAAATCTGGAAAGAAGCTTTCTGAGAAACTGCTTAGTGTTCTGTTAATTCATCTCACAGAGTTACATCTGTATTTCGTGGATCACTTTGATAGCCTTATTTCTGTGGAATCTGAGAACAGATATTTGGGATCCCTATGAAGACTATAGGGCCAAAGGAAATATCCTCCGATAACAAAGACAAAGAAGCTTTCTGAGAACCTTCTTTGTGTTCTGTGAAATCATCTCACAGAATTACAGCTTTCCCCTCAAGAAGCCTTTCGCAAAGACAGTTATTGTGGAATTGGCAAAGTGATATTTGGAAGCTCATAGAGGGCTATGGAGAAAAAGGAAATATCTTCCGATGAAATCTGGAAAGAAGCTTTCTGAGAAACTGCTTAGTGTTCTGTTAATTCATCTCACAGAGTTACATCTGTATTTCGTGGATCTCTTTGCTAGCCTTATTTCTGTGGAATCTGAGAACAGTTATTTCCTTTCCCTTTGAAGACTATAGGGCCAAAGGAAATATCCTCCGATAACAAAGAGAAAGAAGCTTTCTGAGAAACTTCTTTGTGTTCTGTGAAATCATCTCACAGAGTTACAGCTTTCCCCTCAAGAAGCCTTTCGCTAAGACAGTTCTTGTGGAATTGGCAAAGTAATATTTGGAAGCCCTATGAGGGCAATGGAGAAAAAGGAAATATCCTCCGATGAAATCTGGAAAGAAGCTTTCTGAGAAACTGCTTAGTGTTCAGTTAATTCATCTCACAGAGTTACATCTGTATTTCGTGGATCACTTTGATAGCCTTATTTCTCTGGAATCTGAGAACAGATATTTGGGATCCCTATGAAGACTATAGGGCCAAAGGAAATATCCTCCGATAACAAAGACAAAGAAGCTTTCTGAGAACCTTCTTTGTGTTCTGTGAAATCATCTCACAGAATTACAGCTTTCCTCTCAAGAAGCCTTTCGCTAAGACAGTTCTTGTGGAATTGGCAAAGTGATATTTGGAAGCTCATAGAGGGCTAGGGAGAAAAAGGAAATATCCTCCGATGAAATCTGGAAAGAAGCTTTCTGAGAAACTGCTTAGTGTTCTGTTAATTCATCTCACAGAGGTACATCTGTATTTCGTGGATCTCTTTGCTAGCCTTATTTCTGTGGAATCTGAGAAGAGATATTTCCTTTCCCTTTGAAGACTATAAGGCCAAAGGAAATATCCTCCGATAACAAAGACAAAGAAGCTTTCTGAGAATCTTCTTTGTGTTCTGTGAAATCGTCTCACAGAGTTACAGATTTCCCCTCTAGAAGCCTTTCGTTAAGACAGTTCTGGTGGAAATGGCAAAGTGATATTTGGAAGCCCATAGAGGGCTACGGTGAAAAAGGAAACATCCTCCGATGAAATCTGGAAAGAAGATTTCTGAGAAACTGCTTAGTGTTCTGTTAATTCATCTCACAGAGTTACATCTGTATTTCGTTGATCTCTTTGCTAGCCTTATTTCTGTGGAATTAGACAACAGATATTTCCTTTCCCTTTGAAGACTATAGAGCCAAAGGAAATATCCTCCGATAACAAAGAGAAAGAAGCTTTCTGAGAAACTTCTTTGTGTTCTGTGAAATCATCTCACAGAGTTACAGCTTTCCCCTCAAGAGGTATTTCGCTAAGACAATTCTTGTGGAATAGGCAAAGTGATATTTGGAAGCCCATAGAGGGCTATGGTGAAAAAGGAAATATCCTCCGATGAAATCTGGAAAGAAGCTTTCTGAGAAACTGCTTAGTGTTCTTTTAATTCATCTCATAGAGTTACATCTGTATTTCGTGGATCTCTTTACTAGCTTTATTTCTGTGGAATCTGAGAACAGATATTTCGGATCCCTTTGAAGACTATAAGGCCAAAGGAAATATCCTCCGATAACAAAGAGAAAGAAGCTTTCTGAGAAACTTCTTTGTGTTCTGTGAAATCATCTCACAGAGTTACAGCTTTCCCCTCAAGAAGCCTTTCGCTAAGACAGTTCTTGTGGAACTGGCAAAGAGATATTTTGAAGCTCTAGAGGGCTATGGAGAAAAAGGAAATATCCTCCGATGAAATCTGGAAAGAAGCTTTCTGAGAAACTGCTTAGTTTTCTGTTAATTCATCTCAAAGAGTTACATCTGTATTTCGTGGATCTCTTTGCTAGCCTTATTTCTGTGGAATCTGAGAACAGATATTTTGGATCACTTTGAAGACTACAGGGCCAAAGGAAATATCCTCCGATAACAAAGAGAAAGAAGCTTTCTGAGAAACTTCTTTGTGTTCTGTGAAATCATCTCACAGAGTTACAGCTTTCCCCTCAATAAGCCTTTCGCTACGGCAGTTCTTGTTGAATTGGCAAAGTGATATTTGGAAGCTCATAGAGGGCTATGGAGAAAAAGGAAATATCCTCCGATGAAATCTGGAAAGAAGCTTTCTGAGAAACTGCTTAGTGTTCTGTTAATTCATCTCACAGAGTTACATCTGCATTTCGTGGATCTCTTTGCTAGCCTTATTTCTGTGGAATCTGAGAACAGATATTTCGGATCCCTTTGAAGACTATAGGGCCAAAGGAAATATCCTCCGATAACAAAGAGAAAGAAGCTTTCTGAGAAACTTCTTTGTGTTCTGTGAAATCATCTCACAGAGTTACAGCTTTCCCCTCAAGAAGCCTTTCGCTAAGACAGTTCTTGTGGAATTGGCAAAGTAATATTTGGAAGCCCTTTGACTGCAATGGTGAAAAAGGAAATATCCTCCGATGAAATCTGGAAAGATGATTTCTGAGAAACTGTTTAGTGTTCTGTTAATTCATCTCACAGAGTAACATCTGTATTTCGTAGATCTCTTTGATAGCCTTATTTCTGTGGAATCTGAGAACAGATATTTCCTTTCCCTTTGAAGACTATAGGGCCAAAGGAAATACCCTCCGATAACAAAGAGAAAGAAGCTTTCTGAGAAACTTCTTTGTGTTCTGTGAAATCATCTCACAGAGTTACAGCTTTCCCCTCAAGAAGCCTTTCGCTAAGACAGTTATTGTGGAATTGGCAAAGTGATATTTGGAAGCTCACAGAGGGCTATGGAGAAAAAGGAAATATCCTCCGATGAAATCTGGAAAGAAGCTTTCTGAGAAACTGCTTAGTGTTCTGTTAATTCATCTCACAGAGTTACATCTGTATTTCGTGGATCTCTTTGCTAGTCTTATTTCTGTGTAATCTGAGAACAGATATTTCCTTTCCCTTTGAAGACTCTAGGGCCAAAGGAAATATCCTCCGATAACAAAGAGAAAGAATCTTTCTGAGAAACTTCTTTGTGTTCTGTGAAATCATCTCACAGAGTTACAGCTTTCCCCTCAAGAAGCCTTCGCTAAGACAGTTCTTGTGGAATTGGCAAAGTGATATTTGGAAGCTCATAGAGGGCTATGGTGAAAAAAGAAATATCCTCCGATGAAATATGGAAAGAAGCTTTCTGAGAAACTGCTTAGTTTTCTGTTAATTCATCTCACAGAGTTACATCTGTATTTCGTGGATCTCTTTGCT
Source organism: Macaca nemestrina (assembly GCF_043159975.1). NCBI lineage: Eukaryota > Metazoa > Chordata > Mammalia > Primates > Cercopithecidae > Macaca > Macaca nemestrina. The sequence continues at coordinate 25,219,985 of NC_092141.1, read as the reverse complement.
AGCCTTATTTCTGTGGAATCTGAGAACAGATATTTTGGATCACTTTGAAGACTACAGGGCCAAAGGAAATATCCTCCGATAACAAAGAGAAAGAAGCTTTCTGAGAAACTTCTTTGTGTTCTGTGAAATCATCTCACAGAGTTACAGCTTTCCCCTCAAGAAGCCTTTCGCTAAGACAGTTCTTGTGGAATTGGCAAAGTAATATTTGGAAGCCCTTTGAGGGCAATGGTGAAAAAGGAAATATCCTCCGATGAAATCTGGAAAGATGATTTCTGAGAAACTGTTTAGTGTTCTCTTAATTCATCTCACAGAGTAACATCTGTATTTCGTGGATCTCTTTGATAGCCTTATTTCTGTGGAATCTGAGAACAGATATTTCCTTTCCCATTGAAGACTATAGGGCCAAAGGAAACATCCTCCGATAACAAAGAGAAAGAAGCTTTTTGAGAAACTTGTTTTTGTTCTGTGAAATCATCTCACAGAGTTACAGCTTTCCCCTCAAGAAGCCTTTCGCTAAGACAGTACTTGTGGAATTGGCAAAGTGATATTTGGAAGCTCATAGAGGGCTATGGAGAAAAAGGAAATATCCTCCGATGAAATCTGGAAATAAGCTTTCTGAGAAACTGCTTAGTGTTCTGTTAATTCATCTCACAGAGTTACATGTGTATTTCGTGGATCACTTTGATAGCCTTATTTCTGTGGAATCTGAGAACAGATATTTGGGATCCCTATGAAGACTATAGGGCCAAAGGAAATATCCTCCGATAACAAAGACAAAGAAGCTTTCTGAGAACCTTTTTTGTGTTCTGTGAAATCATCTCACAGAATTACAGCTTTCCCCTCAAGAAGCCTTTCGCTAAGACAGTTCTTGTGGAATTGGCAAAGTGATATTTGGAAGCTCATAGAGGGCTAGGGAGAAAAAGGAAATATCCTCCGATGAAATCTGGAAAGAAGCTTTCTGAGAAACTGCTTAGTGTTCTGTTAATTCATCTCACAGAGGTACATCTGTAATTCCTGGATCTCTTTGCTAGCCTTATTTCTGTGGAATCTGAGAACAGATATTTCCTTTCCCTTTGAAGACTATAAGGCCAAAGGAAATATCCTCCGATAACAAAGACAAAGAAGCTTTCTGAGAATCTTCTTTGTGTTCTGTGAAATCGTCTCACAGATTTACAGATTTCCCCTCTAGAAGCCTTTCGTTAAGACAGTTCTGGTGGAAATGGCAAAGTGATATTTGGAAGCCCATAGAGGGCTACGGTGAAAAAGGAAACATCCTCCGATGAAATCTGGAAAGAAGATTTCTGAGAAACTGCTTAGTGTTCTGTTAATTCATCTCACAGAGTTACATCTGTATTTCGTTGATCTCTTTGCTAGCCTTATTTCTGTGGAATTTGACAACAGATATTTCCTTTCCCTTTGAAGACTATAGAGCCAAAGGAAATATCCTCCGATAACAAAGAGAAAGAAGATTTCTGAGAAACTTCTTTGTGTTCTGTGAAATCATCTCACAGAGTTACAGCTTTCCCCTCAAGAGGTATTTCACTAAGACAATTCTTGTGGAATAGGCAAAGTGATATTTGGAAGCCCATAGAGGGCTATGGTGAAAAAGGAAATATCCTCCGATGAAATCTGGAAAGAAGCTTTCTGAGAAACGGCTTAGTGTTCTTTTAATTCATCTCATAGAGTTACATCTGTATTTCGTGGATCTCTTTACTAGCTTTATTTCTGTGGAATCTGAGAACAGATATTTCGGATCCCTTTGAAGACTATAAGGCCAAAGGAAATATCCTCCGATAACAAAGAGAAAGAAGCTTTCTGAGAAACTTCTTTGTGTTCTGTGAAATCATCTCACAGAGTTACAGCTTTCCCCTCAAGAAGCCTTTCGCTAAGACAGTTCTTGTGGAACTGGCAAAGAGATATTTTGAAGCTCTAGAGGGCTATGAAGAAAAAGGAAATATCCTCCGATGAAATCTGGAAAGAAGCTTTCTGAGAAACTGCTTAGTGTTCTGTTAATTCATCTCAAAGAGTTACATCTGTATTTCGTGGATCTCTTTGCTAGCCTTATTTCTGTGGAATCTGAGAACAGATATTTTGGATCCCTTTGAAGACTATAGGGCCAAAGGAAATATCCTCCGATAACAAAGAGGAAGAAGCTTTCTGAGAAACTTCTTTGTGTTCTGTGAAATCATCTCACAGAGTTACAGCTTTCCCCTCAAGAATCCTTTCGCTAAGACAGTTCTTGTGGAATTGGCAAAGTGATATTTGGAAGCCCATAGAAGGCTATGGTGAAAAAGGAAATATCCTCCGATGAAATGTGGAAAGAAGCTTTCTGAGAAACTGCTTAGTGTTCTGTTAATTCATCTCACAGAGTTACATCTGTATTTCGTGCATCTCTTTGCTAGCCTTATTTCTGTGTAATCTGAGAACAGATATTTCCTTTCCCTTTGAAGACTATAGGGCCAAAGGAAATATCCTCCGATAACAAAGAGAAAGAATCTTTCTGAGAAACTTCTTTGTGTTCTGTGAAATCATCTCACAGAGTTACAGCTTTCCCCTCAAGAAGCCTTTCGCTAAGACAGTTCTTGTGGAATTGGCAAAGTGATATTTGGAAGCTCATAGAGGGCTATGGTGAAAAAAGAAATATCCTCCGATGAAATATGGAAAGAAGCTTTCTGAGAAACTGCTTAGTTTTCTGTTAATTCATCTCACAGAGTTACATCTGTATTTCGTGGATCTCTTTGCTAGCCTTATTTCTGTGGAATCTGAGAACAGATATTTTGGATCACTTTGAAGACTACAGGGCCAAAGGAAATATCCTCCGATAACAAAGAGAAAGAAGCTTTCTGAGAAACTTCTTTGTGTTCTGTGAAATCATCTCACAGAGTTACAGCTTTCCCCTCAAGAAGCCTTTCGCTACGGCAGTTCTTGTTGAATTGGCAAAGTGATATTTGGAAGCTCATAGAGGGCTATGGAGAAAAAGGAAATATCCTCCGATGAAATCTGGAAAGAAGCTTTCTGAGAAACTGCTTGGTGTTCTGTTAATTCACCTCACAGAGTTACATCTTTATTTCGTGGATCTCTTTGCTAGCCTTATTTCTGTGGAATCTGAGAACAGATATTTCCTTTCCCTTTGAAGACTATAGGGCCAAAGGAAATATCCTCCGATAACAAAGAGAAAAAAGCTTTCTGAGAAACTTCTTTGTGTTCTGTGAAATCATCTCACAGAGTTACCGCTTTCCCCACAAGAAGACTTTCATTAAGACAGTTCTTGTGGAATTGGTAAAGTGATATTTGGAACCCCTAGAGGGCTATGGTGAAAAAGGAAATATCCTCCGATGAAATCTGGAAAGAAGCTTTCTGGGAAACTGCTTAGTGTTCTGTTAATTCATCTCACAGAGTTACATCTGCATTTCGTGGATCTCTTTGCTAGCCTTATTTCTATGGAATCTGAGAACAGATATTTCGGATCCCTTTGAAGACTATAGGGCCAAAGGAAATATCCTCCGATAACAAAGACAAAGAAGCTTTCTGATAAACTTCTTTGTGTTCTGTGAAATCATCTCACAGAATTACAGCTTTGCCCTCAAGAAGCCTTTCGCTAAGACAGTTATTGTGGAATTGGCAAAGTGATATTTGGAAGCTCATAGAGGGCTATGGAGAAAAAGGAAATATCCTCCGATGAAATCTGGAAAGAAGCTTTCTGAGAAACTGCTTAGTGTTCTGTTAATTCATCTCACAGAGTTACATCTGTATTTCGTGGATCTCTTTGCTAGCATTATTTCTGTGGAATCTGAGAACAGATATTTCCTTTCCCTTTGAAGACTATAGGGCCAAAGGAAATATCCTCCGATAACAAAGAGAAATAAGCTTTCTGAGAAAGTTCTTTGTGTTCTGTGAAATCATCTCACAGAGTTACAGCTTTCCCCTCAAGAGGTATTTCGCTAAGACAATTCTTGTGGAATTGGCAAAGTGATATTTGGAAGCCCATTGAGGGCAATGGTGAAAAAGGAAATATCCTCCGATGAAATCTGGAAAGAAGATTTCTGAGAAACTGTTTAGTGTTCTGTTAATTCATCTCACAGAGTAACATCTGTATTTCGTGGATCTCTTTGATAGCCTTATTTCTGTGGAATCTGAGAACAGATATTTCCTTTCCCTTTGAAGACTATAGGGCCAAAGGAAATACCCTCCGATAACAAAGAGAAAGAAGCTTTCTGAGAAACTTCTTTGTGTTCTGTGAAATCATCTCACAGAGTTACAGCTTTCCCCTCAAGAAGCCTTTCGCTAAGACAGTTCTTGTGGAATTGGCAAAGTGATATTTGGAAGCTCATAGAGGGCTATGGAGAAAAAGGAAATATCCTCCGATGAAATCTGGAAAGAAGCTTTCTGAGAAACTGCTTAGTGTTCTGTTAATTCATCTCACAGAGTTACATCTGTATTTCGTGGATCTCCTTGCTAGCCTTATTTCTGTGGAATCTGAGAACAGATATTTCCTTTCCCTTTGAAGAATATAGGGCCAAAGGAAATATCCTCCGATAACAAAGAGAAAGAAGCTTTCTGAGAAACTTCTTTGTGTTCTGTGAAATCATCTCACAGAGTTACAGCTTTCCCCTCAAGAAGCCTTTCGCTAAGACAGTTCTTGTGGAATTGGCAAAGTAATATTTGGAAGCCCTTTGAGGGCAATGGTGAAGAAGGAAATATCCTCCGATGAAATCTGGAAAGATGATTTCTGAGAAACTGTTTAGTGTTCTGTTAATTCATCTCACAGAGTAACATCTGTATTTCGTGGATCTCTTTGATAGCCTTATTTCTGTGGAATCTGCCAAGAGATATTTCCTTTCCCTTTGAAGACTATAGGGCCAAAGGAAACATCCTCCGATAACAAAGAGAAAGAAGCTTTCTGAGAAACCTCTTTTTGTTCTGTGAAATCATCTCACAGAGTTACAGCGTTCACCTCAAGAAGCCTTTCGCTAAGACAGTACTTGTGGAATTGGCAAAGTGATATTTGGAAGCTCATAGAGGGCTATGGAGAAAAAGGAAATATCCTCCAATGAAATCTGGAAAGAAGCTTTCTGAGAAACTGCTTAGTGTTCTGTTAATTCATCTCACAGAGTTACATCTGTATTTCATGGATCACTTTGATAGCCTTATTTCTGTGGAATCTGAGAACAGATATTTGGGATCCCTATGAAGACTATAGGGCCAAAGGAAATATCCTCCGATAACAAAGACAAAGAAGCTTTCTGAGAACCTTCTTTGTGTTCTGTGAAATCATCTCACAGAATTACAGCTTTCCCCTCAAGAAGCCTTTCGCTAAGACAGTTCTTGTGGAATTGGCAAAGTGATATTTGGAAGCTCATAGAGGGCTAGGGAGAAAAAGGAAATATCCTCCGATGAAATCTGGAAAGAAGCTTTCTGAGAAACTGCTTAGTGTTCTGTTAATTCATCTCACAGAGGTACATCTGTATTTCCTGGATCTCTTTGCTAGCCTTATTTCTGTGGAATCTGAGAACAGATATTTCCTTTCCCTTTGAAGACTATAAGGCCAAAGGAAATATCCTCCGATAACAAAGACAAAGAAGCTTTCTGAGAATCTTCTTTGTGTTCTGTGAAATCGTCTCACAGATTTACAGATTTCCCCTCTAGAAGCCTTTCGTTAAGACAGTTCTGGTGGAAATGGCAAAGTGATATTTGGAAGCCCATAGAGGGCTACGGTGAAAAAGGAAACATCCTCCGATGAAATCTGGAAAGAAGATTTCTGAGAAACTGCTTAGTGTTCTGTTAATTCATCTCACAGAGTTACATCTGTATTTCGTTGATCGCTTTGCTAGCCTTATTTCTGTGGAATTTGACAACAGATATTTCCTTTCCCTTTGAAGACTATAGAGCCAAAGGAAATATCCTCCGATAACAAAGAGAAAGAAGCTTTCTGAGAAACTTCTTTGTGTTCTGTGAAATCATCTCACAGAGTTACAGCTTTCCCCTCAAGAGGTATTTCGCTAAGACAATTCTTGTGGAATAGGCAAAGTGATATTTGGAAGCCCATAGAGGGCTATGGTGAAAAAGGAAATATCCTCCGATGAAATCTGGAAAGAAGCTTTCTGAGAAACTGCTTAGTGTTCTTTTAATTCATCTCATAGAGTTACATCTGTATTTCGTGGATCTCTTTACTAGCTTTATTTCTGTGGAATCTGAGAACAGATATTTCGGATCCCTTTGAAGACTATAAGGCCAAAGGAAATATCCTCCGATAACAAAGAGAAAGAAGCTTTCTGAGAAACTTCTTTGTGTTCTGTGAAATCATCTCACAGAGTTACAGCTTTCCCCTCAAGAAGCCTTTCGCTAAGACAGTTCTTGTGGAACTGGCAAAGAGATATTTTGAAGCTCTAGAGGGCTATGGAGAAAAAGGAAATATCCTCCGATGAAATCTGGAAAGAAGCTTTCTGAGAAACTGCTTAGTTTTCTGTTAATTCATCTCAAAGAGTTACATCTGTATTTCGTGGATCTCTTTGCTAGCCTTATTTCTGTGGAATCTGAGAACAGATATTTTGGATCACTTTGAAGACTACAGGGCCAAAGGAAATATCCTCCGATAACAAAGAGAAAGAAGCTTTCTGAGAAACTTCTTTGTGTTCTGTGAAATCATCTCACAGAGTTACAGCTTTCCCCTCAAGAAGCCTTTCGCTACGGCAGTTCTTGTTGAATTGGCAAAGTGATATTTGGAAGCTCATAGAGGGCTATGGAGAAAAAGGAAATATCCTCCGATGAAATCTGGAAAGAAGCTTTCTGAGAAACTGCTTAGTGTTCTGTTAATTCATCTCACAGAGTTACATCTGCATTTCGTGGATCTCTTTGCTAGCCTTATTTCTGTGGAATCTGAGAACAGATATTTCCTTTCCCTTTGAAGACTATAGGGCCAAAGGAAATATCCTCCGATAACAAAGAGAAAGAAGCTTTCTGAGAAACTTCTTTGTGTTCTGTGAAATCATCTCACAGAGTTACAGCTTTCCCCTCAAGAAGCCTTTCGCTAAGACAGTTCTTGTGGAATTGGCAAAGTAATATTTGGAAGCCCTTTGACTGCAATGGTGAAAAAGGAAATATCCTCCGATGAAATCTGGAAAGATGATTTCTGAGAAACTGTTTAGTGTTCTGTTAATTCATCTCACAGAGTAACATCTGTATTTCGTAGATCTCTTTGATAGCCTTATTTCTGTGGAATCTGAGAACAGATATTTCCTTTCCCTTTGAAGACTATAGGGCCAAAGGAAATACCCTCCGATATCAAAGAGAAAGAAGCTTTCTGAGAAACTTCTTTGTGTTCTGTGAAATCATCTCACAGAGTTACAGCTTTCCCCTCAAGAAGCCTTTCGCTAAGACAGTTCTTGTGGAATTGGCAAAGTGATATTTGGAAGCTCATAGAGGGCTATGGAGAAAAAGGAAATATCCTCCGATGAAATCTGGAAAGAAGCTTTCTGAGAAACTGCTTAGTGTTCTGTTAATTCATCTCACAGAGTTACATCTGTATTTCGTGGATCTCTTTGCTAGCCTTATTTCTGTGGAATCTGAGAACAGATATTTCCTTTCCCTTTGAAGACTATAGGGCCAAAGGAAATATCCTCTGATAACAAAGAGAAAGAAGCTTTCTGAGAAACTTCTTTGTGTTCTGTGAAATCATCTCACAGAGTTACAGCTTTCCCCTCAAGAAGCTTTTCGCTAAGACAGTTCTTGTGGAATTGGCAAAGTAATATTTGGAAGCCCTTTGAGGGCAAAGGTGAAAAAGGAAATATCCTCCGATGAAATCTGGAAAGAAGATTTCTGAGAAACTGTTTAGTGTTCTGTTAATTCATCTCACAGAGTAACATCTGTATTTCGTGGATCTCTTTGATAGCCTTATTTCTGTGGAATCTGAGAACAGATATTTGGGATCCCTATGAAGACTATAGGGCCAAAGGAAATATCCTCCGATAACAAAGACAAAGAAGCTTTCTGAGAACCTTCTTTGTGTTCTGTGAAATCATCTCACAGAATTACAGCTTTCCCCTCAAGAAGCCTTTCGCTAAGACAGTTATTGTGGAATTGGCAAAGTGATATTTGGAAGCTCACAGAGGGCTATGGAGAAAAAGGAAATATCCTCCGATGAAATCTGGAAAGAAGCTTTCTGAGAAACTGCTTAGTGTTCTGTTAATTCATCTCACAGAGTTACATCTGTATTTCGTGGATCTCTTTGCTAGCCTTATTTCTGTGTAATCTGAGAACAGATATTTCCTTTCCCTTTGAAGACTATAGGGCCAAAGGAAATATCCTCCGATAACAAAGAGAAAGAATCTTTCTGAGAAACTTCTTTGTGTTCTGTGAAATCATCTCACAGAGTTACAGCTTTCCCCTCAAGAAGCCTTTCGCTAAGACAGTTCTTGTGGAATTGGCAAAGTGATATTTGGAAGCTCATAGAGGGCTATGGTGAAAAAAGAAATATCCTCCGATGAAATATGGAAAGAAGCTTTCTGAGAAACTGCTTAGTGTTCTGTTAATCCATCTCACAGAGTTACATCTGTATTTCGTGGATCTCTTTGCTAGCCTTATTTCTGTGGAATCTGAGAACAGATATTTTGGATCACTTTGAAGACTACAGGGCCAAAGGAAATATCCTCCGATAACAAAGAGAAAGAAGCTTTCTGAGAAACTTCTTTGTGTTCTGTGAAATCATCTCACAGAGTTTCAGCTTTCCCCTCAAGAGGCCTTTCGCTACGGCAGTTCTTGTTGAATTGGCAAAGTGATATTTGGAAGCTCATAGAGGGCTATGGAGAAAAAGGAAATATCCTCCGATGAAATCTGGAAAGAAGCTTTCTGAGAAACTGCTTAGTGTTCTGTTAATTCATCTCACAGAGTTACATCTGCATTTCGTGGATCTCTTTGCTAGCCTTATTTCTGTGGAATCTGAGAACAGATATTTCCTTTCCCTTTGAAGACTATAGGGCCAAAGGAAATATCCTCCGATAACAAAGAGAAAGAAGCTTTCTGAGAAACTTCTTTGTGTTCTGTGAAATCATCTCACAGAGTTGCAGCTTTCCCCTCAAGAAGCCTTTCGCTAAGACAGTTCTTGTGGAATTGGCAAAGTAATATTTGGAAGCCCTTTGACTGCAATGGTGAAAAAGGAAATATCCTCCGATGAAATCTGTAAAGATGATTTCTGAGAAACTGTTTAGTGTTCTGTTAATTCATCTCACAGAGTAACATCTGTATTTCTTAGATCTCTTTGATAGCCTTATTTCTGTGGAATCTGAGAACAGATATTTCCTTTCCCTTTGAAGACTATAGGGCCAAAGGAAATACCCTCCGATAACAAAGAGAAAGAAGCTTTCTGAGAAACTTCTTTGTGTTCTGTGAAATCATCTCACAGAGTTACAGCTTTCCCCTCAAGAAGCCTTTCGCTAAGACAGTTCTTGTGGAATTGGCAAAGTGATATTTGGAAGCTCATAGAGGGCTATGGAGAAAAAGGAAATATCATCCGATGAAATCTGGAAAGAAGCTTTCTGAGAAACTGCTTAGTGTTCTGTTAATTCATTTCACAGAGTTACATCTGTATTTCGTGGATCTCTTTGCTAGCCTTATTTCTGTGGAGTCTGAGAACAGATATTTCCTTTCCCTTTGAAGACTATAGGGCCAAAGGAAATATCCTCCGATAACAAACAGAAAGAAGCTTTCTGAGAAACTTCTTTGTGTTCTGTGAAATCATCTCACAGAGTTACAGCTTTCCCCTCAAGAAGCTTTTCGCTAAGACAGTTCTTGTGGAATTGGCAAAGTAATATTTGGAAGCCCTTTGAGGGCAATGGTGAAAAAGGAAATATCCTCCGATGAAATCTGGAAAGAAGATTTCTGAGAAACTGTATAGTGTTCTGTTAATTCATCTCACAGAGTAACATCTGTATTTCGTGGATCTCTTTGATAGCCTTATTTCTGTGGAATCTGAGAACAGATAATTGGGATGCCTATGAAGACTATAGGGCCAAAGGAAATATCCTCCGATAACAAAGAGAAAGAAGCTTTCTGAGAAACTTCTTTGTGTTCTGTGAAATCATCTCACAGAATTACAGCTTTCCCCTCAAGAAGCCTTTCGCTAAGACAGTTATTGTGGAATTGGCAAAGTGATATTTGGAAGCTCACAGAGGGCTATGGAGAAAAAGGAAATATCCTCCGATGAAATCTGGAAAGAAGCTTTCTGAGAAACTGCTTAGTGTTCTGTTAATTCATCTCACAGAGTTACATCTGTATTTCGTGGATCTCTTTGCTAGCCTTATTTCTGTGGAATCTGAGAACAGATATTTCCTTTCCCATTGAAGACTATAGGGCCAAAGGAAATATCCTCCGATAACAAAGAGAAAGAAGCTTTCTGAGAAACTTCTTTGTGTTCTGTGAAATCATCTCACAGAGTTACAGCTTTCCCCTCAAGAAGCCTTTCGCTAAGACAGTTCTTGTGGAATTGGCAAAGTAATATTTGGAAGCCCTTTGAGGGCAATGGTGAAAAAGGAAATATCCTCCGATGAAATCTGGAAAGATGATTTCTGAGAAACTGTTTAGTGTTCTGTTAATTCATCTCACAGAGTAACATCTGTATTTCGTGGATCTCTTTGATAGCCTTATTTCTGTGGAATCTGAGAACAGATATTTCCTTTCCCTTTGAAGACTATAGGGCCAAAGGAAACATCCTCCGATAACAAAGAGAAAGAAGCTTTCTGAGAAACTTCTTTGTGTTCTGTGAAATCATCTCACAGAGTTGCAGCTTTCCCCTCAAGAAGCCTTTCGCTAAGACAGTTCTTGTGGAATTGGCAAAGTAATATTTGGAAGCCCTTTGACTGCAATGGTGAAAAAGGAAATATCCTCCGATGAAATCTGTAAAGATGATTTCTGAGAAACTGTTTAGTGTTCTGTTAATTCATCTCACAGAGTAACATCTGTATTTCGTAGATCTCTTTGATAGCCTTATTTCTGTGGAATCTGAGAACAGATATTTCCTTTCCCTTTGAAGACTATAGGGCCAAAGGAAATACCCTCCGATAACAAAGAGAAAGAAGCTTTCTGAGAAACTTCTTTGTGTTCTGTGAAATCATCTCACAGAGTTACAGCTTTCCCCTCAAGAAGCCTTTCGCTAAGACAGTTCTTGTGGAATTGGCAAAGTGATATTTGGAAGCTCATAGAGGGCTATGGAGAAAAAGGAAATATCCTCCGATGAAATCTGGAAAGAAGCTTTCTGAGAAACTGCTTAGTGTTCTGTTAATTCATTTCACAGAGTTACATCTGTATTTCGTGGATCTCTTTGCTAGCCTTATTTCTGTGGAGTCTGAGAACAGATATTTCCTTTCCCTTTGAAGACTATAGGGCCAAAGGAAATATCCTCCGATAACAAACAGAAAGAAGCTTTCTGAGAAACTTCTTTGTGTTCTGTGAAATCATCTCACAGAGTTACAGCTTTCCCCTCAAGAAGCTTTTCGCTAAGACAGTTCTTGTGGAATTGGCAAAGTAATATTTGGAAGCCCTTTGAGGGCAATGGTGAAAAAGGAAATATCCTCCGATGAAATCTGGAAAGAAGATTTCTGAGAAACTGTATAGTGTTCTGTTAATTCATCTCACAGAGTAACATCTGTATTTCGTGGATCTCTTTGATAGCCTTATTTCTGTGGAATCTGAGAACAGATAATTGGGATGCCTATGAAGACTATAGGGCCAAAGGAAATATCCTCCGATAACAAAGAGAAAGAAGCTTTCTGAGAAACTTCTTTGTGTTCTGTGAAATCATCTCACAGAATTACAGCTTTCCCCTCAAGAAGCCTTTCGCTAAGACAGTTATTGTGGAATTGGCAAAGTGATATTTGGAAGCTCACAGAGGGCTATGGAGAAAAAGGAAATATCCTCCGATGAAATCTGGAAAGAAGCTTTCTGAGAAACTGCTTAGTGTTCTGTTAATTCATCTCACAGAGTTACATCTGTATTTCGTGGATCTCTTTGCTAGCCTTATTTCTGTGGAATCTGAGAACAGATATTTCCTTTCCCATTGAAGACTATAGGGCCAAAGGAAATATCCTCCGATAACAAAGAGAAAGAAGCTTTCTGAGAAACTTCTTTGTGTTCTGTGAAATCATCTCACAGAGTTACAGCTTTCCCCTCAAGAAGCCTTTCGCTAAGACAGTTCTTGTGGAATTGGCAAAGTAATATTTGGAAGCCCTTTGAGGGCAATGGTGAAAAAGGAAATATCCTCCGATGAAATCTGGAAAGATGATTTCTGAGAAACTGTTTAGTGTTCTGTTAATTCATCTCACAGAGTAACATCTGTATTTCGTGGATCTCTTTGATAGCCTTATTTCTGTGGAATCTGAGAACAGATATTTCCTTTCCCTTTGAAGACTATAGGGCCAAAGGAAACATCCTCCGATAACAAAGAGAAAGAAGCTTTCTGAGAAACTTCTTTGTGTTCTGTGAAATCATCTCACAGAGTTACAGCTTTCCCCTCAAGAAGCCTTTCGCTAAGAGAGTACTTGTGGAATTGGCAAAGTGATATTTGGAAGCTCATAGAGGGCTATGGAGAAAAAGGAAATATCCTCCTATGAAATCTGGAAATAAGCTTTCTGAGAAACTGCTTAGTGTTCTGTTAATTCATCTCACAGAGTTACATCTGTATTTCGTGGATCACTTTGATAGCCTTATTTCTGTGGAATCTGAGAACAGATATTTGGGATCCCTATGAAGACTATAGGGCCAAAGGAAATATCCTCCGATAACAAAGACAAAGAAGGTTTCTGAGAACCTTTTTTGTGTTCTGTGAAATCATCTCACAGAATTACAGCTTTCCCCTCAAGAAGCCTTTCGCTAAGACAGTTCTTGTGGAATTGGCAAAGTGATATTTGGAAGCTCATAGAGGGCTAGGGAGAAAAAGGAAATATCCTCCGATGAAATCTGGAAAGAAGCTTTCTGAGAAACTGCTTAGTGTTCTGTTAATTCATCTCACAGAGGTACTTCTGTATTTCCTGGATCTCTTTGCTAGCCTTATTTCTGTGGAATCTGAGAACAGATATTTCCTTTCCCTTTGAAGACTATAAGGCCAAAGGAAATATCCTCCGATAACAAAGACAAAGAAGCATTCTGAGAATCTTCTTTGTGTTCTGTGAAATCGTCTCACAGATTTACAGATTTCCCCTCTAGAAGCCTTTCGTTAAGACAGTTCTGGTGGAAATGGCAAAGTGATATTTGGAAGCCCATAGAGGGCTACGGTGAAAAAGGAAACATCCTCCGATGAAATCTGGAAAGAAGATTTCTGAGAAACTGCTTAGTGTTCTGTTAATTCATCTCACAGAGTTACATCTGTATTTCGTTGATCTCTTTGCTAGCCTTATTTCTGTGGAACTTGACAACAGATATTTCCTTTCCCTTTGAAGACTATAGAGCCAAAGGAAATATCCTCCGATAACAAAGAGAAAGAAGCTTTCTGAGAAACTTCTTTGTGTTCTGTGAAATCATCTCACAGAGTTACAGCTTTCCCCTCAAGAGGTATTTCACTAAGACAATTCTTGTGGAATAGGCAAAGTGATATTTGGAAGCCCATAGAGGGCTATGGTGAAAAAGGAAATATCCTCCGATGAAATCTGGAAAGAAGCTTTCTGAGAAACTGCTTAGTGTTCTTTTAATTCATCTCATAGAGTTACATCTGTATTTCGTGGATCTCTTTACTAGCTTTATTTCTGTGGAATCTGAGAACAGATATTTCGGATCCCTTTGAAGACTATAAGGCCAAAGGAAATATCCTCCGATAACAAAGAGAAAGAAGCTTTCTGAGAAACTTCTTTGTGTTATGTGAAATCATCTCACAGAGTTACAGCTTTCCCCTCAAGAAGCCTTTCGCTAAGACAGTTCTTGTGGAACTGGCAAAGAGATATTTTGAAGCTCTAGAGGGCTATGGAGAAAAAGGAAATATCCTCCGATGAAATCTGGAAAGAAGCTTTCTGAGAAACTGCTTAGTGTTCTGTTAATTCATCTCAAAGAGTTACATCTGTATTTCGTGGATCTCTTTGCTAGCCTTATTTCTGTGGAATCTGAGAACAGATATTTTGGATCCCTTTGAAGACTATAGGGCCAAAGGAAATATCCTCCGATAACAAAGAGGAAGAAGCTTTCTGAGAAACTTCTTTGTGTTCTGTGAAATCATCTCACAGAGTTACAGCTTTCCCCTCAAGAAGCCTTTCGCTAAGACAGTTCTTGTGGAATTGGCAAAGTGATATTTGGAAGCCCATAGAAGGCTATGGTGAAAAAGGAAATATCCTCCGATGAAATGTGGAAAGAAGCTTTCTGAGAAACTGTTTAGTGTTCTGTTAATTCATCTCACAGAGTTACATCTGTATTTCGTGCATCTCTTTGCTAGCCTTATTTCTGTGTAATCTGAGAACAGATATTTCCTTTCCCTTTGAAGACTATAGGGCCAAAGGAAATATCCTCCGATAACAAAGAGAAAGAATCTTTCTGAGAAACTTCTTTGTGTTCTGTGAAATCATCTCACAGAGTTACAGCTTTCCCCTCAAGAAGCCTTTCGCTAAGACAGTTCTTGTGGAATTGGCAAAGTGATATTTGGAAGCTCATAGAGGGCTATGGTGAAAAAAGAAATATCCTCCCATGAAATATGGAAAGAAGCTTTCTGAGAAACTGCTTAGTTTTCTGTTAATTCATCTCACAGAGTTACATCTGTATTTCGTGGATCTCTTTGCTAGCCTTATTTCTGTGGAATCTGAGAACAGATATTTTGGATCACTTTGAAAACTACAGGGCCAAAGGAAATATCCTCCGATAACAAAGAGAAAGAAGCTTTCTGAGAAACTTCTTTGTGTTCTGTGAAATCATCTCACAGAGTTACAGCTTTCCCCTCAAGAAGCCTTTCGCTACGGCAGTTCTTGTTGAATTGGCAAAGTGATATTTGGAAGCTCATAGAGGGCTATGGAGAAAAAGGAAATATCCTCCGATGAAATCTGGAAAGAAGCTTTCTGAGAAACTGCTTGGTGTTCTGTTAACTCATCTCACAGAGTTACATCTTTATTTCGTGGATCTCTTTGCTAGCCTTATTTCTGTGGAATCTGAGAACAGATATTTCCTTTCCCTTTGAAGACTATAGGTCCAAAGGAAATATCCTCCGATAACAAAGAGAAAAAAGCTTTCTGAGAAACTTCTTTGTGTTCTGTGAAATCATCTCACAGAGTTACCGCTTTCCCCACAAGAAGACTTTCATTAAGACAGTTCTTGTGGAATTGGTAAAGTGATATTTGGAACCCCTAGAGGGCTATGGTGAAAAAGGAAATATCCTCCGATGAAATCTGGAAAGAAGCTTTCTGGGAAACTGCTTAGTGTTCTGTTAATTCATCTCACAGAGTTACATCTGCATTTCGTGGATCTCCTTGCTAGCCTTATTTCTATGGAATCTGAGAACAGATATTTCGGATCCCTTTGAAGACTATAGGGCCAAAGGAAATATCCTCCGATAACAAAGACAAAGAAGCTTTCTGATAAACTTCTTTGTGTTCTGTGAAATCATCTCACAGAATTACAGCTTTCCCCTCAAGAAGCCTTTCGCTAAGACAGTTATTGTGGAATTGGCAAAGTGATATTTGGAAGCTCATAGAGGGCTATGGAGAAAAAGGAAATATCCTCCGATGAAATCTGGAAAGAAGCTTTCTGAGAAACTGCTTAGTGTTCTGTTAATTCATCTCACAGAGTTACATCTGTATTTCGTGGATCTCTTTGCTAGCATTATTTCTGTGGAATCTGAGAACAGATATTTCCTTTCCCTTTGAAGACTATAGGGCCAAAGGAAATATCCTCCGATAACAAAGAGAAAGAAGCTTTCTGAGAAACTTCTTTGTGTTCTGTGAAATCATCTCACAGAGTTACAGCTTTCCCCTCAAGAAGCCTTTCGCTAAGACAGTTATTGTGGAATTGGCAAAGTGATATTTGGAAGCTCACAGAGGGCTATGGAGAAAAAGGAAATATCCTCCGATGAAATCTGGAAAGATGATTTCTGAGAAACTGTTTAGTGTTCTGTTAATTCATCTCACAGAGTAACATCTGTATTTCGTGGATCTCTTTGATAGCCTTATTTCTGTGGAATCTGAGAACAGATATTTCCTTTCCCTTTGAAGACTATAGGGCCAAAGGAAATATCCTCCGATAACAAAGACAAAGAAGCTTTCTGAGAATCTTCTTTGTGTTCTGTGAAATCATCTCACAGAATTACAGCTTTCCCCTCAAGAAGCCTTTCGCTAAGACAGTACTTGTGGAATTGGCAAAGTGATATTTGGAAGCTCATAGAGGGCTATGGAGAAAAAGGAAATATCCTCCGATGAAATCTGGAAAGAAGCTTTCTGAGAAACTGCTTAGTGTTCTGCTAATTCATCTCACAGAGTTACATCTGTATTTCGTGGATCTCTTTGCTGACCTTATTTCTGTGGAATCTGAATACAGATGTTTCCTTTCCCTTTGAAGACTATACGGCCAAAGGAAATATCCTCCGATAACAAAGAGAAAGAAGCTTTCTTAGAAACTTCTTTGTGTTCTGTGAAATCACCTCACAGAGTTACAGCTTTCCCCTCAAGAAGCCTTTCTCTAAGACAGTTCTTGTGGAATTGGCAAAGTGATATTTGGAAGCCCATAGAGGGCTATGGTGAAAAAGGAAATATCCTCCGATGAAATCTGGAAAGAAGCTTTCTGAGAAACTGCTTAGTGTTCTGTTAATTCATATCACAGAGTTACATCTGTATTTCGTGGATCTCTTTGCTAGCCTTATTTCTGTGGAGTCTGAGAACAGATATTTCGGATCCCTTTGAAGACTATAGGGCCAAAGGAAATATCGTCCGATAACAAAGAGAAAGAAGCTTTCTGAGAAACTTCTTTGTGTTCTGTGAAATCATCTCACAGAGTTACAGCTTTCCCCTCAAGAAGCCTTTCGCTAAGACAGTTCTTGTGGAATTCGCAAAGTAATATTTGGAAGCCCATAGAGGGCTATGGAGAAAAAGGAAATATCCTCCGATGAAATCTGGAAAGAAGATTTCTGAGAAACTGCTTAGTGTTCTGTTAATTCATCTCACAGAGTTACATCTGAATTTCGTGGATCTCTTTGCTAGCCTTATTTCTGTGGAATCTGAGAACAGATATTTCCTTTCCCTTTGAAGACTATAGGGCCAAAGGAAATATCCTCCGATAACAAAGAGAAAGAAGCTTTCTGAGAAACTTCTTTTTGTTCTGTGAAATCATCTCACAGAGTTACAGCTTTCCCCTCAAGAAGCCTTTCGCTAAGACAGTTCTTGTGGAAATGGCAAAGTGATATTTGAAAGCTCATAGAGGGCTATGGAGATAAAGGAAATATCCTCCGATCAAATCTGGAAAGAAACTTTCTGAGAAACTGCTTAGTGTTCTGTTAATTCATCTCACAGAGTTACATCTGTATTTCGTGGATCACTTTGATAGCCTTATTTCTGTGGAATCTGAGAACAGATATTTGGGATCCCTATGAAGACTATAGGGCCAAAGGAAATATCCTCCGATAACAAAGACAAAGAAGCTTTCTGAGAACCTTCTTTGTGTTCTGTGAAATCATCTCACAGAATTACAGCTTTCCCCTCAAGAAGCCTTTCGCTAAGACAGTTCTTGTGGAATTGGCAAAGTGATATTTGGAAGCTCATAGAGGGCTATGCAGAAAAAGGAATTATCCTCCGATGAAATCTGGAAAGAAGCTTTCTGAGAAACTGCTTAGTGTTCTGTTAATTCATCTCACCGAGTTACATCTGTATTTCGTGGATCTCTTTCCTAACCTTATTTCTGTGGAATCTGAAAACAGATATTTCCTTTCCCTTTGAAGACTATACGGCCAAAGGAAATATCCTCCGATAACAAAGAGAAAGAAGCTTTCTGAGAATCTTCTTTGTGTTCTGTGAAATCATCTCACAGAGTTACCGCTTTCCCCTCAAGAATCCTTTCGCTAAGACAGTTTTTTTGGAAATGACAAAGTGTTATTTGGAAGCCCATAGAGGGCTAGGGTGAAAAAGGAAATATCCTCCGATGAAATCTGGAAAGAAGCTTTCTGAGAAACTGCTTAGTGTTCTGTGAATTCAACTCACAGAGTCACATCTGTATTTCGTGGATCTATTTGCTAGCCTTATTTCTGAGGAATCTGAAAACAGATATTTCCTTTCCCTTTAAACAATATAGGGCCAAAGGAAATATCCTCCGATAACAAAGAGAAAGAATCTTTCTGAGAAACCTCTTTGTGTTCTGTGAAATCATCTCACAGAGTTACAGCTTTCCCCTCAAGAAGCCTTTCGCTAAGACAGTTATTGTGGAATTGGCAAAGTGATATTTGGAAGCTCATAGAGGGCTATGGTGAAAAAAGAAATATCCTCCGATGAAATATGGAAAGAAGCTTTCTGAGAAACTGCTTAGTGTTCTGTTAATTCATCTCACAGAGTTACATCTCTATTTCGTGGATCTCTTTGCTAGCCTTATTTCTGTAGAATCTGAGAATAGATATTTTGGATCCCTTTGAAGACTATAGGGCCAAAGGAAATATCCTTCGATAACAAAGAGGAAGAAGCTTTCTGAGAAACTTCTTTGTGTTCTGTGAAATCATCTCACAGAGTTACAGCTTTCCCCTCAAGAAGCCTTTCGCTACGGCAGTTCTTGTTGAATTGGCAAAGTGATATTTGGAAGCTCATAGAGGGCTATGGAGAAAAAGGAAATATCCTCCGATGAAATCTGGAAAGAAGCTTTCTGAGAAACTGCTTGGTGTTCTGTTAACTCATCTCACAGAGTTACATCTTTATTTCGTGGATCTCTTTGCTATCCTTATTTCTGTGGAATCTGAGAACAGATATTTCCTTTCCCTTTGAAGACTATAGGTCCAAAGGAAATATCCTCCGATAACAAAGAGAAAAAAGCTTTCTGAGAAACTTCTTTGTGTTCTGTGAAATCATCTCACAGAGTTACCGCTTTCCCCACAAGAAGACTTTCATTAAGACAGTTCTTGTGGAATTGGTAAAGTGATATTTGGAACCCCTAGAGGGCTATGGTGAAAAAGGAAATATCCTCCGATGAAATCTGGAAAGAAGCTTTCTGGGAAACTGCTTAGTGTTCTGTTAATTCATCTCACAGAGTTACATCTGCATTTCGTGGATCTCCTTGCTAGCCTTATTTCTATGGAATCTGAGAACAGATATTTCGGATCCCTTTGAAGACTATAGGGCCAAAGGAAATATCCTCCGATAACAAAGACAAAGAAGCTTTCTGATAAACTTCTTTGTGTTCTGTGAAATCATCTCACAGAATTACAGCTTTCCCCTCAAGAAGCCTTTCGCTAAGACAGTTATTGTGGAATTGGCAAAGTGATATTTGGAAGCTCATAGAGGGCTATGGAGAAAAAGGAAATATCCTCCGATGAAATCTGGAAAGAAGCTTTCTGAGAAACTGCTTAGTGTTCTGTTAATTCATCTCACAGAGTTACATCTGTATTTCGTGGATCTCTTTGCTAGCATTATTTCTGTGGAATCTGAGAACAGATATTTCCTTTCCCTTTGAAGACTATAGGGCCAAAGGAAATATCCTCCGATAACAAAGAGAAAGAAGCTTTCTGAGAAACTTCTTTGTGTTCTGTGAAATCATCTCACAGAGTTACAGCTTTCCCCTCAAGAAGCCTTTCGCTAAGACAGTTCTTGTGGAATTGGCAAAGTAATATTTGGAAGCCCTTTGAGGGCAATGGTGAAAAAGGAAATATCCTCCGATGAAATCTGGAAAGATGATTTCTGAGAAACTGTTTAGTGTTCTGTTAATTCATCTCACAGAGTAACATCTGTATTTCGTGGATCTCTTTGATAGCCTTATTTCTGTGGAATCTGAGAACAGATATTTCCTTTCCCTTTGAAGACTATAGGGCCAAAGGAAATATCCTCCGATAACAAAGACAAAGAAGCTTTCTGAGAATCTTCTTTGTGTTCTGTGAAATCATCTCACAGAATTACAGCTTTCCCCTCAAGAAGCCTTTCGCTAAGACAGTACTTGTGGAATTGGCAAAGTGATATTTGGAAGCTCATAGAGGGCTATGGAGAAAAAGGAAATATCCTCCGATGAAATCTGGAAAGAAGCTTTCTGAGAAACTGCTTAGTGTTCTGCTAATTCATCTCACAGAGTTACATCTGTATTTCGTGGATCTCTTTGCTGACCTTATTTCTGTGGAATCTGAATACAGATGTTTCCTTTCCCTTTGAAGACTATACGGCCAAAGGAAATATCCTCCGATAACAAAGAGAAAGAAGCTTTCTTAGAAACTTCTTTGTGTTCTGTGAAATCACCTCACAGAGTTACAGCTTTCCCCTCAAGAAGCCTTTCTCTAAGACAGTTCTTGTGGAATTGGCAAAGTGATATTTGGAAGCCCATAGAGGGCTATGGTGAAAAAGGAAATATCCTCCGATGAAATCTGGAAAGAAGCTTTCTGAGAAACTGCTTAGTGTTCTGTTAATTCATATCACAGAGTTACATCTGTATTTCGTGGATCTCTTTGCTAGCCTTATTTCTGTGGAGTCTGAGAACAGATATTTCGGATCCCTTTGAAGACTATAGGGCCAAAGGAAATATCGTCCGATAACAAAGAGAAAGAAGCTTTCTGAGAAACTTCTTTGTGTTCTGTGAAATCATCTCACAGAGTTACAGCTTTCCCCTCAAGAAGCCTTTCGCTAAGACAGTTCTTGTGGAATTCGCAAAGTAATATTTGGAAGCCCATAGAGGGCTATGGAGAAAAAGGAAATATCCTCCGATGAAATCTGGAAAGAAGATTTCTGAGAAACTGCTTAGTGTTCTGTTAATTCATCTCACAGAGTTACATCTGAATTTCGTGGATCTCTTTGCTAGCCTTATTTCTGTGGAATCTGAGAACAGATATTTCCTTTCCCTTTGAAGACTATAGGGCCAAAGGAAATATCCTCCGATAACAAAGAGAAAGAAGCTTTCTGAGAAACTTCTTTTTGTTCTGTGAAATCATCTCACAGAGTTACAGCTTTCCCCTCAAGAAGCCTTTCGCTAAGACAGTTCTTGTGGAAATGGCAAAGTGATATTTGAAAGCTCATAGAGGGCTATGGAGATAAAGGAAATATCCTCCGATCAAATCTGGAAAGAAACTTTCTGAGAAACTGCTTAGTGTTCTGTTAATTCATCTCACAGAGTTACATCTGTATTTCGTGGATCACTTTGATAGCCTTATTTCTGTGGAATCTGAGAACAGATATTTGGGATCCCTATGAAGACTATAGGGCCAAAGGAAATATCCTCCGATAACAAAGACAAAGAAGCTTTCTGAGAACCTTCTTTGTGTTCTGTGAAATCATCTCACAGAATTACAGCTTTCCCCTCAAGAAGCCTTTCGCTAAGACAGTTCTTGTGGAATTGGCAAAGTGATATTTGGAAGCTCATAGAGGGCTATGCAGAAAAAGGAATTATCCTCCGATGAAATCTGGAAAGAAGCTTTCTGAGAAACTGCTTAGTGTTCTGTTAATTCATCTCACCGAGTTACATCTGTATTTCGTGGATCTCTTTCCTAACCTTATTTCTGTGGAATCTGAAAACAGATATTTCCTTTCCCTTTGAAGACTATACGGCCAAAGGAAATATCCTCCGATAACAAAGAGAAAGAAGCTTTCTGAGAATCTTCTTTGTGTTCTGTGAAATCATCTCACAGAGTTACCGCTTTCCCCTCAAGAATCCTTTCGCTAAGACAGTTTTTTTGGAAATGACAAAGTGTTATTTGGAAGCCCATAGAGGGCTAGGGTGAAAAAGGAAATATCCTCCGATGAAATCTGGAAAGAAGCTTTCTGAGAAACTGCTTAGTGTTCTGTGAATTCAACTCACAGAGTCACATCTGTATTTCGTGGATCTATTTGCTAGCCTTATTTCTGAGGAATCTGAAAACAGATATTTCCTTTCCCTTTAAACAATATAGGGCCAAAGGAAATATCCTCCGATAACAAAGAGAAAGAATCTTTCTGAGAAACCTCTTTGTGTTCTGTGAAATCATCTCACAGAGTTACAGCTTTCCCCTCAAGAAGCCTTTCGCTAAGACAGTTATTGTGGAATTGGCAAAGTGATATTTGGAAGCTCATAGAGGGCTATGGTGAAAAAAGAAATATCCTCCGATGAAATCTGGAAAGAAGCTTTCTGAGAAACTGCTTAGTGTTCTGTTAATTCATCTCACAGAGTTACATCTCTATTTCGTGGATCTCTTTGCTAGCCTTATTTCTGTAGAATCTGAGAATAGATATTTTGGATCCCTTTGAAGACTATAGGGCCAAAGGAAATATCCTTCGATAACAAAGAGGAAGAAGCTTTCTGAGAAACTTCTTTGTGTTCTGTGAAATCATCTCACAGAGTTACAGCTTTCCCCTCAAGAAGCCTTTCGCTAAGACAGTTCTTGTGGAATTGGCAAAGTGATATTTGGAAGCCCATAGAAGGCTATGGTGAAAAAGGAAATATCCTCCGATGAAATGTGGAAAGAAGCTTTCTGAGAAACTGCTTAGTGTTCTGTTAATTCATCTCACAGAGTTACATCTGTATTTCGTGCATCTCTTTGCTAGCCTTATTTCTGTGTAATCTGAGAACAGATATTTCCTTTCCCTTTGAAGACTATAGGGCCAAAGGAAATATCCTCCGATAACAAAGAGAAAGAATCTTTCTGAGAAACTTCTTTGTGTTCTGTGAAATCATCTCACAGAGTTACAGCTTTCCCCTCAAGAAGCCTTTCGCTAAGACAGTTCTTCTGGAATTGGCAAAGTGATATTTGGAAGCTCATAGAGGGCTATGGTGAAAAAAGAAATATCCTCCGATGAAATATGGAAAGAAGATTTCTGAGAAACTGCTTAGTGTTCTGTTAATTCATCTCACAGAGTTACATCTGTATTTCGTGGATCTCTTTGCTAGCCTTATTTCTGTGGAATCTGAGAACAGATATTTTGGATCACTTTGAAGACTACAGGGCCAAAGGAAATATCCTCCGATAACAAAGAGAAAGAAGCTTTCTGAGAAACTTCTTTGTGTTCTGTGAAATCATCTCACAGAGTTACAGCTTTCCCCTCAAGAAGCCTTTCGCTACGGCAGTTCTTGTTGAATTGGCAAAGTGATATTTGGAAGCTCATAGAGGGCTATGGAGAAAAAGGAAATATCCTCCGATGAAATCTGGAAAGAAGCTTTCTGAGAAACAGCTTAGTGTTCTGTTAATTCATCTCACAGAGTTACATCTTTATTTCGTGGATCTCTTTGCTAGCCTTATTTCTGTGGAATCTGAGAACAGATATTTCCTTTCCCTTTGAAGACTGTAGGGCCAAAGGAAATATCCTCCCATAACAAAGAGAAAAAAGCTTTCTGAGAAAGTTCTTTGTGTTCTGGAAATCATCTCACAGAGTTACCGCTTTCCCCACAAGAAGACTTTCATTAAGACAGTTCTTGTGGAATTGGTAAAGTGATATTTGGAACCCCTAGAGGGCTATGGTGAAAAAGGAAATATCCTCCGATGAAATCTGGAAAGAAGCTTTCTGAGAAACTGCTTAGTGTTCTGTTAATTCACCTCACAGAGTTACATCTGCATTTCGTGGATCTCTTTGCTAGCCTTATTTCTATGGAATCTGAGAACAGATATTTCGGATCCCTTTGAAGACTATAGGGCCAAAGGAAATATCCTCCGATAACAAAGAGAAATAAGCTTTCTGAGAAAGTTCTTTGTGTTCTGTGAAATCATCTCACAGAGTTACAGCTTTCCCCTCAAGAGGTATTTCGCTAAGACAATTCTTGTGGAATTGGCAATGTGATATTTGGAAGCCCATTGAGGGCAATGGTGAAAAAGGAAATATCCTCCGATGAAATCTGGAAAGAAGATTTCTGAGAAACTGTTTAGTGTTCTGTTAATTCATCTCACAGAGTAACATCTGTATTTCGTGGATCTCTTTGATAGCCTTATTTCTGTGGAATCTGAGAACAGATATTTCCTTTCCCTTTGAAGACTATAGGGCCAAAGGAAATATCCTCCGATAACAAAGAGAAAGAAGCTTTCTGAGAAACTTCTTTGTGTTCTGTGAAATCATCTCACAGAGTTACAGCTTTCCCCTCAAGAAGCCTTTCGCTAAGACAGTTCTTGTGGAATTGGCAAAGTGATATTTGGAAGCTAATAGAGGGCTATGGAGAAAAAGGAAATATCCTCCGATGAAATCTGGAAAGAAGCTTTCTGAGAAACTGCTTAGTGTTCTGTTAATTCATCTCACAGAGTTACATCTGTATTTCGTGGATCTCTTTGCTAGCCTTATTTCTGTGGAATCTGAGAACAGATATTTCCTTTCCCTTTGAAGAATATAGGGCCAAAGGAAATATCCTCCGATAACAAAGAGAAAGAAGCTTTCTGAGAAACTTCTTTGTGTTCTGTGAAATCATCTCACAGAGTTACAGCTTTCCCCTCAAGAAGCCTTTCGCTAAGACAGTTCTTGTGGAATTGGCAAAGTAATATTTGGAAGCCCTTTGAGGGCAATGGTGAAGAAGGAAATATCCTCCGATGAAATCTGGAAAGATGATTTCTGAGAAACTGTTTAGTGTTCTGTTAATTCATCTCACAGAGTAACACCTGTATTTCGTGGATCTCTTTGATAGCCTTATTTCTGTGGAATCTGCCAAGAGATATTTCCTTTCCCTTTGAAGACTATAGGGCCAAAGGAAACATCCTCCGATAACAAAGAGAAAGAAGCTTTCTGAGAAACCTCTTTTTGTTCTGTGAAATCATCTCACAGAGTTACAGCGTTCACCTCAAGAAGCCTTTCGCTAAGACAGTACTTGTGGAATTGGCAAAGTGATATTTGGAAGCTCATAGAGGGCTATGGAGAAAAAGGAAATATCCTCCAATGAAATCTGGAAAGAAGCTTTCTGAGAAACTGCTTAGTGTTCTGTTAATTCATCTCACAGAGTTACATCTGTATTTCATGGATCACTTTGATAGCCTTATTTCTGTGGAATCTGAGAACAGATATTTGGGATCCCTATGAAGACTATAGGGCCAAAGGAAATATCCTCCGATAACAAAGACAAAGAAGCTTTCTGAGAACCTTCTTTGTGTTCTGTGAAATCATCTCACAGAATTACAGCTTTCCCCTCAAGAAGCCTTTCGCTAAGACAGTTCTTGTGGAATTGGCAAAGTGATATTTGGAAGCTCATAGAGGGCTAGGGAGAAAAAGGAAATATCCTCCGATGAAATCTGGAAAGAAGCTTTCTGAGAAACTGCTTAGTGTTCTGTTAATTCATCTCACAGAGGTACATCTGTATTTCCTGGATCTCTTTGCTAGCCTTATTTCTGTGGAATCTGAGAACAGATATTTCCTTTCCCTTTGAAGACTATAAGGCCAAAGGAAATATCCTCCGATAACAAAGACAAAGAAGCTTTCTGAGAATCTTCTTTGTGTTCTGTGAAATCGTCTCACAGATTTACAGATTTCCCCTCTAGAAGCTTTTCGTTAAGACAGTTCTGGTGGAAATGGCAAAGTGATATTTGGAAGCCCATAGAGGGCTACGGTGAAAAAGGAAACATCCTCCGATGAAATCTGGAAAGAAGATTTCTGAGAAACTGCTTAGTGTTCTGTTAATTCATCTCACAGAGTTACATCTGTATTTCGTTGATCTCTTTGCTAGCCTTATTTCTGTGGAATTTGACAACAGATATTTCCTTTCCCTTTGAAGACTATAGAGCCAAAGGAAATATCCTCCGATAACAAAGAGAAAGAAGCTTTCTGAGAAACTTCTTTGTGTTCTGTGAAATCATCTCACAGAGTTACAGCTTTCCCCTCAAGAGGTATTTCGCTAAGACAATTCTTGTGGAATAGGCAAAGTGATATTTGGAAGCCCATAGAGGGCTATGGTGAAAAAGGAAATATCCTCCGATGAAATCTGGAAAGAAGCTTTCTGAGAAACTGCTTAGTGTTCTTTTAATTCATCTCATAGAGTTACATCTGTATTTCGTGGATCTCTTTACTAGCTTTATTTCTGTGGAATCTGAGAACAGATATTTCGGATCCCTTTGAAGACTATAAGGCCAAAGGAAATATCCTCCGATAACAAAGAGAAAGAAGCTTTCTGAGAAACTTCTTTGTGTTCTGTGAAATCATCTCACAGAGTTACAGCTTTCCCCTCAAGAAGCCTTTCGCTAAGACAGTTCTTGTGGAACTGGCAAAGAGATATTTTGAAGCTCTAGAGGGCTATGGAGAAAAAGGAAATATCCTCCGATGAAATCTGGAAAGAAGCTTTCTGAGAAACTGCTTAGTTTTCTGTTAATTCATCTCAAAGAGTTACATCTGTATTTCGTGGATCTCTTTGCTAGCCTTATTTCTGTGGAATCTGAGAACAGATATTTTGGATCACTTTGAAGACTACAGGGCCAAAGGAAATATCCTCCGATAACAAAGAGAAAGAAGCTTTCTGAGAAACTTCTTTGTGTTCTGTGAAATCATCTCACAGAGTTACAGCTTTCCCCTCAAGAAGCCTTTCGCTACGGCAGTTCTTGTTGAATTGGCAAAGTGATATTTGGAAGCTCATAGAGGGCTATGGAGAAAAAGGAAATATCCTCCGATGAAATCTGGAAAGAAGCTTTCTGAGAAACTGCTTAGTGTTCTGTTAATTCATCTCACAGAGTTACATCTGCATTTCGT
This sequence comes from Macaca nemestrina, assembly GCF_043159975.1. Classification (NCBI taxonomy): domain Eukaryota; kingdom Metazoa; phylum Chordata; class Mammalia; order Primates; family Cercopithecidae; genus Macaca; species Macaca nemestrina. The sequence goes on along the minus strand of NC_092141.1, from coordinate 25,193,253 downwards.
GGATCTCTTTGCTAGCCTTATTTCTGTGGAATCTGAGAACAGATATTTCCTTTCCCTTTGAAGACTATAGGGCCAAAGGAAATATCCTCCGATAACAAAGAGAAAGAAGCTTTCTGAGAAACTTCTTTGTGTTCTGTGAAATCATCTCACAGAGTTACAGCTTTCCCCTCAAGAAGCCTTTCGCTAAGACAGTTCTTGTGGAATTGGCAAAGTAATATTTGGAAGCCCTTTGACTGCAATGGTGAAAAAGGAAATATCCTCCGATGAAATCTGGAAAGATGATTTCTGAGAAACTGTTTAGTGTTCTGTTAATTCATCTCACAGAGTAACATCTGTATTTCGTAGATCTCTTTGATAGCCTTATTTCTGTGGAATCTGAGAACAGATATTTCCTTTCCCTTTGAAGACTATAGGGCCAAAGGAAATACCCTCCGATATCAAAGAGAAAGAAGCTTTCTGAGAAACTTCTTTGTGTTCTGTGAAATCATCTCACAGAGTTACAGCTTTCCCCTCAAGAAGCCTTTCGCTAAGACAGTTCTTGTGGAATTGGCAAAGTGATATTTGGAAGCTCATAGAGGGCTATGGAGAAAAAGGAAATATCCTCCGATGAAATCTGGAAAGAAGCTTTCTGAGAAACTGCTTAGTGTTCTGTTAATTCATCTCACAGAGTTACATCTGTATTTCGTGGATCTCTTTGCTAGCCTTATTTCTGTGGAATCTGAGAACAGATATTTCCTTTCCCTTTGAAGACTATAGGGCCAAAGGAAATATCCTCTGATAACAAAGAGAAAGAAGCTTTCTGAGAAACTTCTTTGTGTTCTGTGAAATCATCTCACAGAGTTACAGCTTTCCCCTCAAGAAGCTTTTCGCTAAGACAGTTCTTGTGGAATTGGCAAAGTAATATTTGGAAGCCCTTTGAGGGCAAAGGTGAAAAAGGAAATATCCTCCGATGAAATCTGGAAAGAAGATTTCTGAGAAACTGTTTAGTGTTCTGTTAATTCATCTCACAGAGTAACATCTGTATTTCGTGGATCTCTTTGATAGCCTTATTTCTGTGGAATCTGAGAACAGATATTTCCTTTCCCTTTGAAGACTCTAGGGCCAAAGGAAACATCCTCCGATAACAAAGAGAAAGAAGCTTTCTGAGAAACTTCTTTTTGTTCTGTGAAATCATCTCACAGAGTTACAGCTTTCCCCTCAAGAAGCCTTTCGCTAAGTCAGTTCTTGTGGAATTGGCAAAGTGATATTTGGAAGCTCATAGAGGGCTATGGAGAAAAAGGAAATATCCTCCGATGAAATCTGGAAAGAAGCTTTCTGAGAAACTGCTTAGTGTTTTGTTAATTCATCTCACAGAGTTACATCTGTATTTCGTCGATCACTTTGATAGCCTTATTTCTGTGGAATCTGAGAACAGATATTTGGGATCCCTATGAAGACTATAGGGCCAAAGGAAATATCCTCCGATAACAAAGACAAAGAAGCTTTCTGAGAACCTTCTTTGTGTTCTGTGAAATCATCTCACAGAATTACAGCTTTCCCCTCAAGAAGCCTTTCGCTAAGACAGTTATTGTGGAATTGGCAAAGTGATATTTGGAAGCTCACAGAGGGCTATGGAGAAAAAGGAAATATCCTCCGATGAAATCTGGAAAGAAGCTTTCTGAGAAACTGCTTAGTGTTCTGTTAATTCATCTCACAGAGTTACATCTGTATTTCGTGGATCTCTTCGCTAGCCTTATTTCTGTGTAATCTGAGAACAGATATTTCCTTTCCCTTTGAAGACTATAGGGCCAAAGGAAATATCCTCCGATAACAAAGAGAAAGAATCTTTCTGAGAAACTTCTTTGTGTTCTGTGAAATCATCTCACAGAGTTACAGCTTTCCCCTCAAGAAGCCTTTCGCTAAGACAGTTCTTGTGGAATTGGCAAAGTGATATTTGGAAGCTCATAGAGGGCTATGGTGAAAAAAGAAATATCCTCCGATGAAATATGGAAAGAAGCTTTCTGAGAAACTGCTTAGTTTTCTGTTAATCCATCTCACAGAGTTACATCTGTATTTCGTGGATCTCTTTGCTAGCCTTATTTCTGTGGAATCTGAGAACAGATATTTTGGATCACTTTGAAGACTACAGGGCCAAAGGAAATATCCTCCGATAACAAAGAGAAAGAAGCTTTCTGAGAAACTTCTTTGTGTTCTGTGAAATAATCTCACAGAGTTTCAGCTTTCCCCTCAAGAAGCCTTTCGCTACGGCAGTTCTTGTTGAATTGGCAAAGTGATATTTGGAAGCTCATAGAGGGCTATGGAGAAAAAGGAAATATCCTCCGATGAAATCTGGAAAGAAGCTTTCTGAGAAACTGCTTAGTGTTCTGTTAATTCATCTCACAGAGTTACATCTGCATTTCGTGGATCTCTTTGCTAGCCTTATTTCTGTGGAATCTCAGAACAGATATTTCCTTTCCCTTTGAAGACTATAGGGCCAAAGGAAATATCCTCCGATAACAAAGAGAAAGAAGCTTTCTGAGAAACTTCTTTGTGTTCTGTGAAATCATCTCACAGAGTTGCAGCTTTCCCCTCAAGAAGCCTTTCGCTAAGACAGTTCTTGTGGAATTGGCAAAGTAATATTTGGAAGCCCTTTGACTGCAATGGGGAAAAGGAAATATCCTCCGATGAAATCTGTAAAGATGATTTCTGAGAAACTGTTTAGTGTTCTGTTAATTCATCTCACAGAGTAACATCTGTATTTCGTAGATCTCTTTGATAGCCTTATTTCTGTGGAATCTGAGAACAGATATTTCCTTTCCCTTTGAAGACGATAGGGCCAAAGGAAATACCCTCCGATAACAAAGAGAAAGAAGCTTTCTGAGAAACTTCTTTGTGTTCTGTGAAATCATCTCACAGAGTTACAGCTTTCCCCTCAAGAAGCCTTTCGCTAAGACAGTTCTTGTGGAATTGGCAAAGTGATATTTGGAAGCTCATAGAGGGCTATGGAGAAAAAGGAAATATCCTCCGATGAAATCTGGAAAGAAGCTTTCTGAGAAACTGCTTAGTGTTCTGTTAATTCATTTCACAGAGTTACATCTGTATTTCATGGATCTCTTTGCTAGCCTTATTTCTGTGGAATCTGAGAACAGATATTTCCTTTCCCTTTGAAGACTATAGGGCCAAAGGAAATATCCTCCGATAACAAACAGAAAGAAGCTTTCTGAGAAACTTCTTTGTGTTCTGTGAAATCATCTCACAGAGTTACAGCTTTCCCCTCAAGAAGCTTTTCGCTAAGACAGTTCTTGTGGAATTGGCAAAGTAATATTTGGAAGCCCTTTGAGGGCAATGGTGAAAAAGGAAATATCCTCCGATGAAATCTGGAAAGAAGATTTCTGAGAAACTGTATAGTGTTCTGTTAATTCATCTCACAGAGTAACATCTGTATTTCGTGGATCTCTTTGATAGCCTTATTTCTGTGGAATCTGAGAACAGATAATTGGGATGCCTATGAAGACTATAGGGCCAAAGGAAATATCCTCCGATAACAAAGAGAAAGAAGCTTTCTGAGAAACTTCTTTGTGTTCTGTGAAATCATCTCACAGAATTACAGCTTTCCCCTCAAGAAGCCTTTCGCTAAGACAGTTATTGTGGAATTGGCAAAGTGATATTTGGAAGCTCACAGAGGGCTATGGAGAAAAAGGAAATATCCTCCGATGAAATCTGGAAAGAAGCTTTCTGAGAAACTGCTTAGTGTTCTGTTAATTCATCTCACAGAGTTACATCTGTATTTCGTGGATCTCTTTGCTAGCCTTATTTCTGTGGAATCTGAGAACAGATATTTCCTTTCCCTTTGAAGACTATAGGGCCAAAGGAAATATCCTCCGATAACAAAGAGAAAGAAGCTTTCTGAGAAACTTCTTTGTGTTCTGTGAAATCATCTCACAGAGTTACAGCTTTCCCCTCAAGAAGCCTTTCGCTAAGACAGTTCTTGTGGAATTGGCAAAGTAATATTTGGAAGCCCTTTGAGGGCAATGGTGAAAAAGGAAATATCCTCCGATGAAATCTGGAAAGATGATTTCTGAGAAACTGTTTAGTGTTCTGTTAATTCATCTCACAGAGTAACATCTGTATTTCGTGGATCTCTTTGATAGCCTTATTTCTGTGGAATCTGAGAACAGATATTTCCTTTCCCTTTGAAGACTATAGGGCCAAAGGAAACATCCTCCGATAACAAAGAGAAAGAAGCTTTCTGAGAAACTTCTTTGTGTTCTGTGAAATCATCTCACAGAGTTACAGCTTTCCCCTCAAGAAGCCTTTCGCTAAGACAGTACTTGTGGAATTGGCAAAGTGATATTTGGAAGCTCATAGAGGGCTATGGAGAAAAAGGAAATATCCTCCTATGAAATCTGGAAATAAGCTTTCTGAGAAACTGCTTAGTGTTCTGTTAATTCATCTCACAGAGTTACATCTGTATTTCGTGGATCACTTTGATAGCCTTATTTCTGTGGAATCTGAGAACAGATATTTGGGATCCCTATGAAGACTATAGGGCCAAAGGAAATATCCTCCGATAACAAAGACAAAGAAGCTTTCTGAGAACCTTTTTTGTGTTCTGTGAAATCATCTCACAGAATTACAGCTTTCCCCTCAAGAAGCCTTTCGCTAAGACAGTTCTTGTGGAATTGGCAAAGTGATAGTTGGAAGCTCTTAGAGGGCTAGGGAGAAAAAGGAAATATCCTCCGATGAAATCTGGAAAGAAGCTTTCTGAGAAACTGCTTAGTGTTCTGTTAATTCATCTCACAGAGGTACTTCTGTATTTCCTGGATCTCTTTGCTAGCCTTATTTCTGTGGAATCTGAGAACAGATATTTCCTTTCCCTTTGAAGACTATAAGGCCAAAGGAAATATCCTCCGATAACAAAGACAAAGAAGCTTTCTGAGAATCTTCTTTGTGTTCTGTGAAATCGTCTCACAGATTTACAGATTTCCCCTCTAGAAGCCTTTCGTTAAGACAGTTCTGGTGGAAATGGCAAAGTGATATTTGGAAGCCCATAGAGGGCTACGGTGAAAAAGGAAACATCCTCCGATGAAATCTGGAAAGAAGATTTCTGAGAAACTGCTTAGTGTTCTGTTAATTCATCTCACAGAGTTACATCTGTATTTCGTTGATCTCTTTGCTAGCCTTATTTCTGTGGAACTTGACAACAGATATTTCCTTTCCCTTTGAAGACTATAGAGCCAAAGGAAATATCCTCCGATAACAAAGAGAAAGAAGCTTTCTGAGAAACTTCTTTGTGTTCTGTGAAATCATCTCACAGAGTTACAGCTTTCCCCTCAAGAGGTATTTCACTAAGACAATTCTTGTGGAATAGGCAAAGTGATATTTGGAAGCCCATAGAGGGCTATGGTGAAAAAGGAAATATCCTCCGATGAAATCTGGAAAGAAGCTTTCTGAGAAACTGCTTAGTGTTCTTTTAATTCATCTCATAGAGTTACATCTGTATTTCGTGGATCTCTTTACTAGCTTTATTTCTGTGGAATCTGAGAACAGATATTTCGGATCCCTTTGAAGACTATAAGGCCAAAGGAAATATCCTCCGATAACAAAGAGAAAGAAGCTTTCTGAGAAACTTCTTTGTGTTCTGTGAAATCATCTCACAGAGTTACAGCTTTCCCCTCAAGAAGCCTTTCGCTAAGACAGTTCTTGTGGAACTGGCAAAGAGATATTTTGAAGCTCTAGAGGGCTATGGAGAAAAAGGAAATATCCTCCGATGAAATCTGGAAAGAAGCTTTCTGAGAAACTGCTTAGTGTTCTGTTAATTCATCTCAAAGAGTTACATCTGTATTTCGTGGATCTCTTTGCTAGCCTTATTTCTGTGGAATCTGAGAACAGATATTTTGGATCCCTTTGAAGACTATAGGGCCAAAGGAAATATCCTCCGATAACAAAGAGGAAGAAGCTTTCTGAGAAACTTCTTTGTGTTCTGTGAAATCATCTCACAGAGTTACAGCTTTCCCCTCAAGAAGCCTTTCGCTAAGACAGTTCTTGTGGAATTGGCAAAGTGATATTTGGAAGCCCATAGAAGGCTATGGTGAAAAAGGAAATATCCTCCGATGAAATGTGGAAAGAAGCTTTCTGAGAAACTGTTTAGTGTTCTGTTAATTCATCTCACAGAGTTACATCTGTATTTCGTGCATCTCTTTGCTAGCCTTATTTCTGTGTAATCTGAGAACAGATATTTCCTTTCCCTTTGAAGACTATAGGGCCAAAGGAAATATCCTCCGATAACAAAGAGAAAGAATCTTTCTGAGAAACTTCTTTGTGTTCTGTGAAATCATCTCACAGAGTTACAGCTTTCCCCTCAAGAAGCCTTTCGCTAAGACAGTTCTTGTGGAATTGGCAAAGTGATATTTGGAAGCTCATAGAGGGCTATGGTGAAAAAAGAAATATCCTCCCATGAAATATGGAAAGAAGCTTTCTGAGAAACTGCTTAGTTTTCTGTTAATTCATCTCACAGAGTTACATCTGTATTTCGTGGATCTCTTTGCTAGCCTTATTTCTGTGGAATCTGAGAACAGATATTTTGGATCACTTTGAAGACTACAGGGCCAAAGGAAATATCCTCCGATAACAAAGAGAAAGAAGCTTTCTGAGAAACTTCTTTGTGTTCTGTGAAATCATCTCACAGAGTTACAGCTTTCCCCTCAAGAAGCCTTTCGCTACGGCAGTTCTTGTTGAATTGGCAAAGTGATATTTGGAAGCTCATAGAGGGCTATGGAGAAAAAGGAAATATCCTCCGATGAAATCTGGAAAGAAGCTTTCTGAGAAACTGCTTGGTGTTCCGTTAACTCATCTCACAGAGTTACATCTTTATTTCGTGGATCTCTTTGCTAGCCTTATTTCTGTGGAATCTGAGAACAGATATTTCCTTTCCCTTTGAAGACTATAGGTCCAAAGGAAATATCCTCCGATAACAAAGAGAAAAAAGCTTTCTGAGAAACTTCTTTGTGTTCTGTGAAATCATCTCACAGAGTTACCGCTTTCCCCACAAGAAGACTTTCATTAAGACAGTTCTTGTGGAATTGGTAAAGTGATATTTGGAACCCCTAGAGGGCTATGGTGAAAAAGGAAATATCCTCCGATGAAATCTGGAAAGAAGCTTTCTGAGAAACTGCTTAGTGTTCTTTTAATTCATCTCATAGAGTTACATCTGTATTTCGTGGATCTCTTTACTAGCTTTATTTCTGTGGAATCTGAGAACAGATATTTCGGATCCCTTTGAAGACTATAAGGCCAAAGGAAATATCCTCCGATAACAAAGAGAAAGAAGCTTTCTGAGAAACTTCTTTGTGTTCTGTGAAATCATCTCACAGAGTTACAGCTTTCCCCTCAAGAAGCCTTTCGCTAAGACAGTTCTTGTGGAACTGGCAAAGAGATATTTTGAAGCTCTAGAGGGCTATGGAGAAAAAGGAAATATCCTCCGATGAAATCTGGAAAGAAGCTTTCTGAGAAACTGCTTAGTTTTCTGTTAATTCATCTCAAAGAGTTACATCTGTATTTCGTGGATCTCTTTGCTAGCCTTATTTCTGTGGAATCTGAGAACAGATATTTTGGATCACTTTGAAGACTACAGGGCCAAAGGAAATATCCTCCGATAACAAAGAGAAAGAAGCTTTCTGAGAAACTTCTTTGTGTTCTGTGAAATCATCTCACAGAGTTACAGCTTTCCCCTCAAGAAGCCTTTCGCTACGGCAGTTCTTGTTGAATTGGCAAAGTGATATTTGGAAGCTCATAGAGGGCTATGGAGAAAAAGGAAATATCCTCCGATGAAATCTGGAAAGAAGCTTTCTGAGAAACTGCTTAGTGTTCTGTTAATTCATCTCACAGAGTTACATCTGCATTTCGTGGATCTCTTTGCTAGCCTTATTTCTGTGGAATCTGAGAACAGATATTTCCTTTCCCTTTGAAGACTATAGGGCCAAAGGAAATATCCTCCGATAACAAAGAGAAAGAAGCTTTCTGAGAAACTTCTTTGTGTTCTGTGAAATCATCTCACAGAGTTACAGCTTTCCCCTCAAGAAGCCTTTCGCTAAGACAGTTCTTGTGGAATTGGCAAAGTAATATTTGGAAGCCCTTTGACTGCAATGGTGAAAAAGGAAATATCCTCCGATGAAATCTGGAAAGATGATTTCTGAGAAACTGTTTAGTGTTCTGTTAATTCATCTCACAGAGTAACATCTGTATTTCGTAGATCTCTTTGATAGCCTTATTTCTGTGGAATCTGAGAACAGATATTTCCTTTCCCTTTGAAGACTATAGGGCCAAAGGAAATACCCTCCGATATCAAAGAGAAAGAAGCTTTCTGAGAAACTTCTTTGTGTTCTGTGAAATCATCTCACAGAGTTACAGCTTTCCCCTCAAGAAGCCTTTCGCTAAGACAGTTCTTGTGGAATTGGCAAAGTGATATTTGGAAGCTCATAGAGGGCTATGGAGAAAAAGGAAATATCCTCCGATGAAATCTGGAAAGAAGCTTTCTGAGAAACTGCTTAGTGTTCTGTTAATTCATCTCACAGAGTTACATCTGTATTTCGTGGATCTCTTTGCTAGCCTTATTTCTGTGGAATCTGAGAACAGATATTTCCTTTCCCTTTGAAGACTATAGGGCCAAAGGAAATATCCTCTGATAACAAAGAGAAAGAAGCTTTCTGAGAAACTTCTTTGTGTTCTGTGAAATCATCTCACAGAGTTACAGCTTTCCCCTCAAGAAGCTTTTCGCTAAGACAGTTCTTGTGGAATTGGCAAAGTAATATTTGGAAGCCCTTTGAGGGCAAAGGTGAAAAAGGAAATATCCTCCGATGAAATCTGGAAAGAAGATTTCTGAGAAACTGTTTAGTGTTCTGTTAATTCATCTCACAGAGTAACATCTGTATTTCGTGGATCTCTTTGATAGCCTTATTTCTGTGGAATCTGAGAACAGATATTTCCTTTCCCTTTGAAGACTCTAGGGCCAAAGGAAACATCCTCCGATAACAAAGAGAAAGAAGCTTTCTGAGAAACTTCTTTTTGTTCTGTGAAATCATCTCACAGAGTTACAGCTTTCCCCTCAAGAAGCCTTTCGCTAAGTCAGTTCTTGTGGAATTGGCAAAGTGATATTTGGAAGCTCATAGAGGGCTATGGAGAAAAAGGAAATATCCTCCGATGAAATCTGGAAAGAAGCTTTCTGAGAAACTGCTTAGTGTTTTGTTAATTCATCTCACAGAGTTACATCTGTATTTCGTCGATCACTTTGATAGCCTTATTTCTGTGGAATCTGAGAACAGATATTTGGGATCCCTATGAAGACTATAGGGCCAAAGGAAATATCCTCCGATAACAAAGACAAAGAAGCTTTCTGAGAACCTTCTTTGTGTTCTGTGAAATCATCTCACAGAATTACAGCTTTCCCCTCAAGAAGCCTTTCGCTAAGACAGTTATTGTGGAATTGGCAAAGTGATATTTGGAAGCTCACAGAGGGCTATGGAGAAAAAGGAAATATCCTCTGATGAAATCTGGAAAGAAGCTTTCTGAGAAACTGCTTAGTGTTCTGTTAATTCATCTCACAGAGTTACATCTGTATTTCGTGGATCTCTTCGCTAGCCTTATTTCTGTGTAATCTGAGAACAGATATTTCCTTTCCCTTTGAAGACTATAGGGCCAAAGGAAATATCCTCCGATAACAAAGAGAAAGAATCTTTCTGAGAAACTTCTTTGTGTTCTGTGAAATCATCTCACAGAGTTACAGCTTTCCCCTCAAGAAGCCTTTCGCTAAGACAGTTCTTGTGGAATTGGCAAAGTGATATTTGGAAGCTCATAGAGGGCTATGGTGAAAAAAGAAATATCCTCCGATGAAATATGGAAAGAAGCTTTCTGAGAAACTGCTTAGTTTTCTGTTAATCCATCTCACAGAGTTACATCTGTATTTCGTGGATCTCTTTGCTAGCCTTATTTCTGTGGAATCTGAGAACAGATATTTTGGATCACTTTGAAGACTACAGGGCCAAAGGAAATATCCTCCGATAACAAAGAGAAAGAAGCTTTCTGAGAAACTTCTTTGTGTTCTGTGAAATCATCTCACAGAGTTTCAGCTTTCCCCTCAAGAAGCCTTTCGCTACGGCAGTTCTTGTTGAATTGGCAAAGTGATATTTGGAAGCTCATAGAGGGCTATGGAGAAAAAGGAAATATCCTCCGATGAAATCTGGAAAGAAGCTTTCTGAGAAACTGCTTAGTGTTCTGTTAATTCATCTCACAGAGTTACATCTGCATTTCGTGGATCTCTTTGCTAGCCTTATTTCTGTGGAATCTCAGAACAGATATTTCCTTTTCCTTTGAAGACTATAGGGCCAAAGGAAATATCCTCCGATAACAAAGAGAAAGAAGCTTTCTGAGAAACTTCTTTGTGTTCTGTGAAATCATCTCACAGAGTTGCAGCTTTCCCCTCAAGAAGCCTTTCGCTAAGACAGTTCTTGTGGAATTGGCAAAGTAATATTTGGAAGCCCTTTGACTGCAATGGTGAAAAAGGAAATATCCTCCGATGAAATCTGTAAAGATGATTTCTGAGAAACTGTTTAGTGTTCTGTTAATTCATCTCACAGAGTAACATCTGTATTTCGTAGATCTCTTTGATAGCCTTATTTCTGTGGAATCTGAGAACAGATATTTCCTTTCCCTTTGAAGACTATAGGGCCAAAGGAAATACCCTCCGATAACAAAGAGAAAGAAGCTTTCTGAGAAACTTCTTTGTGTTCTGTGAAATCATCTCACAGAGTTACAGCTTTCCCCTCAAGAAGCCTTTCGCTAAGACAGTTCTTGTGGAATTGGCAAAGTGATATTTGGAAGCTCATAGAGGGCTATGGAGAAAAAGGAAATATCCTCCGATGAAATCTGGAAAGAAGCTTTCTGAGAAACTGCTTAGTGTTCTGTTAATTCATTTCACAGAGTTACATCTGTATTTCGTGGATCTCTTTGCTAGCCTTATTTCTGTGGAATCTGAGAACAGATATTTCCTTTCCCTTTGAAGACTATAGGGCCAAAGGAAATATCCTCCGATAACAAACAGAAAGAAGCTTTCTGAGAAACTTCTTTGTGTTCTGTGAAATCATCTCACAGAGTTACAGCTTTCCCCTCAAGAAGCTTTTCGCTAAGACAGTTCTTGTGGAATTGGCAAAGTAATATTTGGAAGCCCTTTGAGGGCAATGGTGAAAAAGGAAATATCCTCCGATGAAATCTGGAAAGAAGATTTCTGAGAAACTGTATAGTGTTCTGTTAATTCATCTCACAGAGTAACATCTGTATTTCGTGGATCTCTTTGATAGCCTTATTTCTGTGGAATCTGAGAACAGATAATTGGGATGCCTATGAAGACTATAGGGCCAAAGGAAATATCCTCCGATAACAAAGAGAAAGAAGCTTTCTGAGAAACTTCTTTGTGTTCTGTGAAATCATCTCACAGAATTACAGCTTTCCCCTCAAGAAGCCTTTCGCTAACACAGTTATTGTGGAATTGGCAAAGTGATATTTGGAAGCTCACAGAGGGCTATGGAGAAAAAGGAAATATCCTCCGATGAAATCTGGAAAGAAGCTTTCTGAGAAACTGCTTAGTGTTCTGTTAATTCATCTCACAGAGTTACATCTGTATTTCGTGGATCTCTTTGCTAGCCTTATTTCTGTGGAATCTGAGAACAGATATTTCCTTTCCCTTTGAAGACTATAGGGCCAAAGGAAATATCCTCCGATAACAAAGAGAAAGAAGCTTTCTGAGAAACTTCTTTGTGTTCTGTGAAATCATCTCACAGAGTTACAGCTTTCCCCTCAAGAAGCCTTTCGCTAAGACAGTTCTTGTGGAATTGGCAAAGTAATATTTGGAAGCCCTTTGAGGGCAATGGTGAAAAAGGAAATATCCTCCGATGAAATCTGGAAAGATGATTTCTGAGAAACTGTTTAGTGTTCTGTTAATTCATCTCACAGAGTAACATCTGTATTTCGTGGATCTCTTTGATAGCCTTATTTCTGTGGAATCTGAGAACAGATATTTCCTTTCCCTTTGAAGACTATAGGGCCAAAGGAAACATCCTCCGATAACAAAGAGAAAGAAGCTTTCTGAGAAACTTCTTTGTGTTCTGTGAAATCATCTCACAGAGTTACAGCTTTCCCCTCAAGAAGCCTTTCGCTAAGACAGTACTTGTGGAATTGGCAAAGTGATATTTGGAAGCTCATAGAGGGCTATGGAGAAAAAGGAAATATCCTCCTATGAAATCTGGAAATAAGCTTTCTGAGAAACTGCTTAGTGTTCTGTTAATTCATCTCACAGAGTTACATCTGTATTTCGTGGATCACTTTGATAGCCTTATTTCTGTGGAATCTGAGAACAGATATTTGGGATCCCTATGAAGACTATAGGGCCAAAGGAAATATCCTCCGATAACAAAGACAAAGAAGCTTTCTGAGAACCTTTTTTGTGTTCTGTGAAATCATCTCACAGAATTACAGCTTTCCCCTCAAGAAGCCTTTCGCTAAGACAGTTCTTGTGGAATTGGCAAAGTGATAGTTGGAAGCTCATAGAGGGCTAGGGAGAAAAAGGAAATATCCTCCGATGAAATCTGGAAAGAAGCTTTCTGAGAAACTGCTTAGTGTTCTGTTAATTCATCTCACAGAGGTACTTCTGTATTTCCTGGATCTCTTTGCTAGCCTTATTTCTGTGGAATCTGAGAACAGATATTTCCTTTCCCTTTGAAGACTATAAGGCCAAAGGAAATATCCTCCGATAACAAAGACAAAGAAGCTTTCTGAGAATCTTCTTTGTGTTCTGTGAAATCGTCTCACAGATTTACAGATTTCCCCTCTAGAAGCCTTTCGTTAAGACAGTTCTGGTGGAAATGGCAAAGTGATATTTGGAAGCCCATAGAGGGCTACGGTGAAAAAGGAAACATCCTCCGATGAAATCTGGAAAGAAGATTTCTGAGAAACTGCTTAGTGTTCTGTTAATTCATCTCACAGAGTTACATCTGTATTTCGTTGATCTCTTTGCTAGCCTTATTTCTGTGGAACTTGACAACAGATATTTCCTTTCCCTTTGAAGACTATAGAGCCAAAGGAAATATCCTCCGATAACAAAGAGAAAGAAGCTTTCTGAGAAACTTCTTTGTGTTCTGTGAAATCATCTCACAGAGTTACAGCTTTCCCCTCAAGAGGTATTTCACTAAGACAATTCTTGTGGAATAGGCAAAGTGATATTTGGAAGCCCATAGAGGGCTATGGTGAAAAAGGAAATATCCTCCGATGAAATCTGGAAAGAAGCTTTCTGAGAAACTGCTTAGTGTTCTTTTAATTCATCTCATAGAGTTACATCTGTATTTCGTGGATCTCTTTACTAGCTTTATTTCTGTGGAATCTGAGAACAGATATTTCGGATCCCTTTGAAGACTATAAGGCCAAAGGAAATATCCTCCGATAACAAAGAGAAAGAAGCTTTCTGAGAAACTTCTTTGTGTTCTGTGAAATCATCTCACAGAGTTACAGCTTTCCCCTCAAGAAGCCTTTCGCTAAGACAGTTCTTGTGGAACTGGCAAAGAGATATTTTGAAGCTCTAGAGGGCTATGGAGAAAAAGGAAATATCCTCCGATGAAATCTGGAAAGAAGCTTTCTGAGAAACTGCTTAGTGTTCTGTTAATTCATCTCAAAGAGTTACATCTGTATTTCGTGGATCTCTTTGCTAGCCTTATTTCTGTGGAATCTGAGAACAGATATTTTGGATCCCTTTGAAGACTATAGGGCCAAAGGAAATATCCTCCGATAACAAAGAGGAAGAAGCTTTCTGAGAAACTTCTTTGTGTTCTGTGAAATCATCTCACAGAGTTACAGCTTTCCCCTCAAGAAGCCTTTCGCTAAGACAGTTCTTGTGGAATTGGCAAAGTGATATTTGGAAGCCCATAGAAGGCTATGGTGAAAAAGGAAATATCCTCCGATGAAATGTGGAAAGAAGCTTTCTGAGAAACTGTTTAGTGTTCTGTTAATTCATCTCACAGAGTTACATCTGTATTTCGTGCATCTCTTTGCTAGCCTTATTTCTGTGTAATCTGAGAACAGATATTTCCTTTCCCTTTGAAGACTATAGGGCCAAAGGAAATATCCTCCGATAACAAAGAGAAAGAATCTTTCTGAGAAACTTCTTTGTGTTCTGTGAAATCATCTCACAGAGTTACAGCTTTCCCCTCAAGAAGCCTTTCGCTAAGACAGTTCTTGTGGAATTGGCAAAGTGATATTTGGAAGCTCATAGAGGGCTATGGTGAAAAAAGAAATATCCTCCCATGAAATATGGAAAGAAGCTTTCTGAGAAACTGCTTAGTTTTCTGTTAATTCATCTCACAGAGTTACATCTGTATTTCGTGGATCTCTTTGCTAGCCTTATTTCTGTGGAATCTGAGAACAGATATTTTGGATCACTTTGAAGACTACAGGGCCAAAGGAAATATCCTCCGATAACAAAGAGAAAGAAGCTTTCTGAGAAACTTCTTTGTGTTCTGTGAAATCATCTCACAGAGTTACAGCTTTCCCCTCAAGAAGCCTTTCGCTACGGCAGTTCTTGTTGAATTGGCAAAGTGATATTTGGAAGCTCATAGAGGGCTATGGAGAAAAAGGAAATATCCTCCGATGAAATCTGGAAAGAAGCTTTCTGAGAAACTGCTTGGTGTTCCGTTAACTCATCTCACAGAGTTACATCTTTATTTCGTGGATCTCTTTGCTAGCCTTATTTCTGTGGAATCTGAGAACAGATATTTCCTTTCCCTTTGAAGACTATAGGTCCAAAGGAAATATCCTCCGATAACAAAGAGAAAAAAGCTTTCTGAGAAACTTCTTTGTGTTCTGTGAAATCATCTCACAGAGTTACCGCTTTCCCCACAAGAAGACTTTCATTAAGACAGTTCTTGTGGAATTGGTAAAGTGATATTTGGAACCCCTAGAGGGCTATGGTGAAAAAGGAAATATCCTCCGATGAAATCTGGAAAGAAGCTTTCTGGCAAACTGCTTAGTGTTCTGTTAATTCATCTCACAGAGTTACATCTGCATTTCGTGGATCTCCTTGCTAGCCTTATTTCTATGGAATCTGAGAACAGATATTTCGGATCCCTTTGAAGACTATAGGGCCAAAGGAAATATCCTCCGATAACAAAGACAAAGAAGCTTTCTGATAAACTTCTTTGTGTTCTGTGAAATCATCTCACAGAATTACAGCTTTCCCCTCAAGAAGCCTTTCGCTAAGACAGTTATTGTGGAATTGGCAAAGTGATATTTGGAAGCTCATAGAGGGCTATGGAGAAAAAGGAAATATCCTCCGATGAAATCTGGAAAGAAGCTTTCTGAGAAACTGCTTAGTGTTCTGTTAATTCATCTCACAGAGTTACATCTGTATTTCGTGGATCTCTTTGTTAGCATTATTTCTGTGGAATCTGAGAACAGATATTTCCTTTCCCTTTGAAGACTATAGGGCCAAAGGAAATATCTTCCGATAACAAAGACAAAGAAGCTTTCTGAGAATCTTCTTTGTGTTCTGTGAAATCATCTCACAGAATTACAGCTTTCCCCTCAAGAAGCCTTTCGCTAAGACAGTACTTGTGGAATTGGCAAAGTGATATTTGGAAGCTCATAGAGGGCTATGGAGAAAAAGGAAATATCCTCCGATGAAATCTGGAAAGAAGCTTTCTGAGAAACTGCTTAGTGTTCTGCTAATTCATCTCACAGAGTTACATCTGTATTTCGTGGATCTCTTTGCTGACCTTATTTCTGTGGAATCTGAATACAGATGTTTCCTTTCCCTTTGAAGACTATACGGCCAAAGGAAATATCCTCCGATAACAAAGAGAAAGAAGCTTTCTTAGAAACTTCTTTGTGTTCTGTGAAATCACCTCACAGAGTTACAGCTTTCCCCTCAAGAAGCCTTTCTCTAAGACAGTTCTTGTGGAATTGGCAAAGTGATATTTGGAAGCCCATAGAGGGCTATGGTGAAAAAGGAAATATCCTCCGATGAAATCTGGAAAGAAGCTTTCTGAGAAACTGCTTAGTGTTCTGTTAATTCATATCACAGAGTTACATCTGTATTTCGTGGATCTCTTTGCTAGCCTTATTTCTGTGGAGTCTGAGAACAGATATTTCGGATCCCTTTGAAGACTATAGGGCCAAAGGAAATATCATCCGATAACAAAGAGAAAGAAGCTTTCTGAGAAACTTCTTTGTGTTCTGTGAAATCATCTCACAGAGTTACAGCTTTCCCCTCAAGAAGCCTTTCGCTAAGACAGTTCTTGTGGAATTCGCAAAGTAATATTTGGAAGCCCATAGAGGGCTATGGAGAAAAAGGAAATATCCTCCGATGAAATCTGGAAAGAAGATTTCTGAGAAACTGCTTAGTGTTCTGTTAATTCATCTCACAGAGTTACATCTGTATTTCGTGGATCTCTTTGCTAGCCTTATTTCTGTGGAATCTGAGAACAGATATTTCCTTTCCCTTTGAAGACTATAGGGACAAAGGAAATATCCTCCGATAACAAAGAGAAAGAAGCTTTCTGAGAAACTTCTTTTTGTTCTGTGAAATCATCTCACAGAGTTACAGCTTTCCCCTCAAGAAGCCTTTCGCTAAGACAGTTCTTGTGGAATTGGCAAAGTGATATTTGAAAGCTCATAGAGGGCTATGGAGATAAAGGAAATATCCTCCGATCAAATCTGGAAAGAAACTTTCTGAGAAACTGCTTAGTGTTCTGTTAATTCATCTCACAGAGTTACATCTGTATTTCGTGGATCACTTTGATAGCCTTATTTCTGTGGAATCTGAGAACAGATATTTGGGATCCCTATGAAGACTATAGGGCCAAAGGAAATATCCTCCGATAACAAAGACAAAGAAGCTTTCTGAGAACCTTCTTTGTGTTCTGTGAAATCATCTCACAGAATTACAGCTTTCCCCTCAAGAAGCCTTTCGCTAAGACAGTTCTTGTGGAATTGGCAAAGTGATATTTGGAAGCTCATAGAGGGCTATGCAGAAAAAGGAATTATCCTCCGATGAAATCTGGAAAGAAGCTTTCTGAGAAACTGCTTAGTGTTCTGTTAATTCATCTCACCGAGTTACATCTGTATTTCGTGGATCTCTTTCCTAACCTTATTTCTGTGGAATCTGAAAACAGATATTTCCTTTCCCTTTGAAGACTATACGGCCAAAGGAAATATCCTCCGATAACAAAGAGAAAGAAGCTTTCTGAGAATCTTCTTTGTGTTCTGTGAAATCATCTCACAGAGTTACCGCTTTCCCCTCAAGAATCCTTTCGCTAAGACAGTTTTTTTGGAAATGACAAAGTGTTATTTGGAAGCCCATAGAGGGCTAGGGTGAAAAAGGAAATATCCTCCGATGAAATCTGGAAAGAAGCTTTCTGAGAAACTGCTTAGTGTTCTGTGAATTCAACTCACAGAGTCACATCTGTATTTCGTGGATCTATTTGCTAGCCTTATTTCTGTGGAATCTGAAAACAGATATTTCCTTTCCCTTTAAACAATATAGGGCCAAAGGAAATATCCTCCGATAACAAAGAGAAAGAATCTTTCTGAGAAACTTCTTTGTGTTCTGTGAAATCATCTCACAGAGTTACAGCTTTCCCCTCAAGAAGCCTTTCGCTAAGACAGTTCTTGTGGAATTGGCAAAGTGATATTTGGAAGCTCATAGAGGGCTATGGTGAAAAAAGAAATATCCTCCGATGAAATATGGAAAGAAGCTTTCTGAGAAACTGCTTAGTGTTCTGTTAATTCATCTCACAGAGTTACATCTCTATTTCGTGGATCTCTTTGCTAGCCTTATTTCTGTAGAATCTGAGAATAGATATTTAGGATCCCTTTGAAGACTATAGGGCCAAAGGAAATATCCTCCGATAACAAAGAGAAAGAAGCTTTCAGAGAAACTTCTTTGTGTTGTGTGAAATCATCTCACAGAGTTACAGCTTTCCTCTCAAGAAGCCTTTAGCTAAGACAGTTCTTGTGGAATTGGCAAAGGGATATTTGGAAGCTCATAGAGGGCTATGGAGAAAAAGGAAATATCCTCCGATGAAATCTGGAAAGAAGCTTTCTGAGAAACTGCTTAGTGTTCTTCTAATTCATCTCACAGAGTTACATCTGTATTTCGTGGATCTCTTTGCTAGCCTTATTTCTGTGGAATCTGAGAACAGATATTTCCTTTCCCTTTAAAGACTATAGGGCCAAAGGAAATATCCTCCGATAACAAAGAGAAAGAATCTTTCTGAGAAACTTCTTTGTGTTCTGTGAAATCATCTCACAGAGTTACAGCTTTCCCCTCAAGAAGCCTTTCGCTAAAACAGTTCTTGTGGAATTGAAAAAGTGATATTTGGAAGCCCATAGAGGGCTATGGGGAAAAAGGAAATATCCTCCGATGAAATCTGGAAAGAAGCTTTCTGAAAACTGCTTAGTGCTCTGTGAATTCATTTCACAGAGTTACATCTGTATTTCGTGGATCTCTTTGCTAGCCTTATTTCTGTTGGATCGGAGAACAGATATTTCGGATCCCTTTGAAGACTATAGGGCCAAAGGAAATATTCTACGATAACAAAGAGAAAGAAGCTTTCTGAGAAACTTCTTTGTGTTCTGTGAAATCATCTCACAGAGTTACAGCTTTCCCCACAAGAAGCCTTTCGCTAAGACTGTTCTTGTGGAATTGGCAGAGTGATATTTGGAAGCCCTTAGAGGGCTATGGTTGAAAAGGAAATATCCTCCGACGAAATCTGCAAGGAAGCTTTTTGAGAAACTGCTTAGTGTTCTGTTAATTCATCTCACAGAGTTACATTTGTATTTCGTCGATCTCTTTGCTAGCCTTATTTTTGTGGAATCTGAGAACAGATATTTCCTTTCCCTTTGAAGACTATAGGGCCAAAGGAAATATCCTCCGATAACAAAGAGAAAGAAGCTTTCTGAGAAACTTCTTTGTGTTCTGTGAAATCATCTCACAGAGCTATAGCTTTCCCCTCCAGAAGCCTTTCGCTAAAACAGTTCTTGTGGAAAGGGCAAAGTGATATTTGGAAGCCCTTAGAGGGCTATGGTGAAAAAGGAAATATCCTCCGATGAAATCTGAAAAGAAGCTTTCTGAGAAACTGCTTAGTGTCCTGTTAATTCATCTCACAGCGTTACATCTGTATTTCGTGGATCTCTTTGCTAGCCTTATTTGTGTGGAATATGAAAAAAGATATTTCGGATCCCTTTGAAGACTAAAGGGCCAAAGGGAATATCCTCCAATAACAAAGAGAAAGAAGCTTTTTGAGAAACTTCTTTGTGTTCTGTGAAATCATCTCACAGAGTTACAGCTTTCCCCTCAAGAAGCCTTTCGCTAAGACAGTTCTTGTGGAATGGGCAAAGTGATATTTGGAAGCCCATAGAGGGCTATGGTGAAAAAGGAAATATCCTCCAATGAAATCTCGAAAGAAGCATTCTGAGAAACTGCTTAGTGTATGTGAATTCATTTCACAGAGTTACATCTGTATTTCGTGGATATCTTTGCTAGTCTTATTTCTGTTGGATCGGAGAACAGATATTTCGGATCCCTTTGAAGACTACAGGGCCAAAGGAAATATTCTCCGATAACAAAGAGAAAGAAGCTTTCTGAGAAACTTCTTTGTGTTCTGTGAAATCGTCTCACAGGGTTACAGCTTTCCCCACAAGAAGCCTTTCGCTAAGACAGTTCTTGTGGGATTGGCAAAGTGATATTTGGAAGCCCTTAGAGGGCTATGGTAAAAAAGTAAATATCCTCCGATGAAATCTGGAAGGAAGCTTTCTGAGAAACTGCTTAGTGTTCTGTTAATTCATCTCAGAGAGTTACATCTGTATTTCGTCGATCTTTTGCTAGCCTTATTTTTGTGGAATCTGAGAACAGATATTTCCTTTCCCTTTGAAGACTATAGGGCCAAAGGAAATATCCTCCGATAACAAAGAGAAAGAAGCTTTCTGAGAAACTTCTTTGTGTTCTGTGAATTCATCTCACAGAGTTACAGCTTTCCCCTCCAGAAGCCTTTCGCTAAAACAGTTCTTGTGGAATGGGCAAAGTGATATTTGGAAGCCCTTAGAGGGGTCTGGTGAAAAAGGAAATGTCCCCGATGAAATCTGGAAAGAAGCTTTCTGAGAAAGTGCTTAGTGTTCTGTTAATTCATCTCACAGAGTTACATCTGTATTTCGTGGATCTCTTTGCGAGCCTTATTTCTGTGGAATCTGAGAAAAGACATTTCGGATCCCTTTGAAGACTATAGGGCCAAATGAAATATCCTCCGATAACAAAGAGAAAGAAGCTTTCTGAGAAACTTCTTTGTGTTCTGTGAAATCATCTCACAGAGTTACAGCTTTCCCCTCAAGAAGCCTTTCGCTAAGACAGTTCTTGTGGAATTGTAAAGTGATAATTGGAAGCCCATAGAGCGCTATCGTGAAAAAAGTAATATCCTCCGATGAAATCTGGAAAGAAGCTTTCTGAGAAACTGCTTAGTGTTCTGTTAATTCATCTCACAGAGTTACATCTGTATTTCTTGGATCTCTATGCTAGTCTTATTTCTGTGGAATGTGAGAACAGATATTTCCTTTCCCTTTGAAGACTATAGGGCCAAAGGAAATATCCTCCGATAACAAAGAGAAAGAAGCTTTCTGAGAAACTTCTTTGTGTTCTGTGAAATCATCTCACAGAGTTACAGCTTTCCCCTCAAGAAGCCTTTCGCTAAGAAAGTTCTTGTGGAATTGGCAAAGTAATATTTGGAAGCCCTTTGAGGGCAATGGTGAAAAAGGAAATATCCTCCGATGAAATCTGGAAAGAAGATTTCTGAGAAACTGTTTAGTGTTCTGTTAATTCATCTCACAGAGTAACATCTGTATTTCGTGGATATCTTTGATAGCCTTTTTTCTGTGGAATCTGAGAACAGATATTTCCTTTCCCTTTGAAGACTATAGGGCCATAGGAAACATCCTCCCATAACAAAGAGAAAGAAGCTTTCTGAGAAACTTCTTTTTGTTCTGTGAAATCATCTCACAGAGTTACAGCTTTCCCCTCAAGAAGCCTTTCGCTAAGACAGTTCTTGTGGAATTGGCAAAGTGATATTTGGAAGCTCATAGAGGGCTATGGAGAAAAAGGAAATATCCTCCGATGAAATCTGGAAAGAAGCTTTCTGAGAAACTGCTTAGTGTTCTGTTAATTCATCTCACAGAGTTACATCTGTATTTCGTGGATCACTTTGATAGCCTTATTTCTGTGGAATCTGAGAACAGATATTTGGGATCCCTATGAAGACTATAGGGCCAAAGCAAATATCCTCCGATAACAAAGACAAAGAAGCTTTCTGAGAAACTTCTTTGTGTTCTGTGAAATCATCTCACAGAGTTACCGCTTTCCCCTCAAGAAGCCTTTCGCTAAGACAGTTTTTTTGGAAATGACAAAGTGTTATTTGGAAGCCCATAGAGGGCTATGGTGAAAAAGGAAATATCCTCCGATGAAATCTGGAAAGAAGCTTTCTGAGAAACTGCTTAGTGCTCTGTGAATTCATTTCACAGAGTTACATCTGTATTTCGTGGATCTCTTTGCTAGCCTTATTTCTGTTGGATCGGAGAACAGATATTTCAGATCCCTTTGAAGACTATAGGGCCAAAGGAAATATTCTACGATAACAAAGAGAAAGAAGCTTTCTGAGAAACTTCTTTGTGTTCTGTGAAATCATCTCACAGAGTTACAGCTTTCCCCACAAGAAGCCTTTCGCTAAGACAGTTCTTGTGGAATTGGCAAAGTGATATTTGGAAGCCCTTAGAGGGCTATGGTGAAAAAGGAAATATGCTCCGACGAAATCTGCAAGGAAGCTTTTTGAGAAACTGCTTAGTGTTCTGTTAATTCATCTTACAGAGTAACATTTGTATTTCGTCGATCTCTTTGCTAGCCTTATTTTTGTGGAATCTGAGAACAAATATTTCCTTTCCCTTTGAAGACTATAGGGCCAAAGGAAATATCCTCCGATAACAAAGAGAAAGAAGCTTTCTGAGAAACTTCTTTTTGTTCTGTGAAATCATCTCACAGAGTTACAGCTTTCCCCTCAAGAAGCCTTTCGCTAAGACAGTTCTTGTGGAATTGGCAAAGTGATATTTGAAAGCTCATAGAGGGCTATGGAGATAAAGGAAATATCCTCCGATCAAATCTGGAAAGAAACTTTCTGAGAAACTGCTTAGTGTTCTGTTAATTCATCTCACAGAGTTACATCTGTATTTCGTGGATCACTTTGATAGCCTTATTTCTGTGGAATCTGAGAACAGATATTTGGGATCCCTATGAAGACTATAGGGCCAAAGGAAATATCCTCCGATAACAAAGACAAAGAAGCTTTCTGAGAACCTTCTTTGTGTTCTGTGAAATCATCTCACAGAATTACAGCTTTCCCCTCAAGAAGCCTTTCGCTAAGACAGTTCTTGTGGAATTGGCAAAGTGATATTTGGAAGCTCATAGAGGGCTATGCAGAAAAAGGAATTATCCTCCGATGAAATCTGGAAAGAAGCTTTCTGAGAAACTGCTTAGTGTTCTGTGAATTCAACTCACAGAGTCACATCTGTATTTCGTGGATCTATTTGCTAGCCTTATTTCTGTGGAATCTGAAAACAGATATTTCCTTTCCCTTTGAAGACTATACGGCCAAAGGAAATATCCTCCGATAACAAAGAGAAAGAAGCTTTCTGAGAATCTTCTTTGTGTTCTGTGAAATCATCTCACAGAGTTACCGCTTTCCCCTCAAGAATCCTTTCGCTAAGACAGTTTTTTTGGAATTGACAAAGTATTATTTGGAAGCCCATAGAGGGCTAGGGTGAAAAAGGAAATATCCTCCGATGAAATCTGGAAAGAAGCTTTCTGAGAAACTGCTTAGTGTTCTGTGAATTCAACTCACAGAGTCACATCTGTATTTCGTGGATCTATTTGCTAGCCTTATTTCTGTGGAATCTGAAAACAGATATTTCCTTTCCCTTTAAACAATATAGGGCCAAAGGAAATATCCTCCGATAACAAAGAGAAAGAATCTTTCTGAGAAACTTCTTTGTGTTCTGTGAAATCATCTCACAGAGTTACAGCTTTCCCCTCAAGAAGCCTTTCGCTAAGACAGTTCTTGTGGAATTGGCAAAGTGATATTTGGAAGCTCATAGAGGGCTATGGTGAAAAAAGAAATATCCTCCGATGAAATATGGAAAGAAGCTTTCTGAGAAACTGCTTAGTGTTCTGTTAATTCATCTCACAGAGTTACATCTCTATTTCGTGGATCTCTTTGCTAGCCTTATTTCTGTAGAATCTGAGAATAGATATTTAGGATCCCTTTGAAGACTATAGGGCCAAAGGAAATATCCTCCGATAACAAAGAGAAAGAAGCTTTCAGAGAAACTTCTTTGTGTTGTGTGAAATCATCTCACAGAGTTACAGCTTTCCTCTCAAGAAGCCTTTAGCTAAGACAGTTCTTGTGGAATTGGCAAAGGGATATTTGGAAGCTCATAGAGGGCTATGGAGAAAAAGGGAATATCCTCCGATGAAATCTGGAAAGAAGCTTTCTGAGAAACTGCTTAGTGTTCTTCTAATTCATCTCACAGAGTTACATCTGTATTTCGTGGATCTCTTTGCTAGCCTTATTTCTGTGGAATCTGAGAACAGATATTTCCTTTCCCTTTAAAGACTATAGGGCCAAAGGAAATATCCTCCGATAACAAAGAGAAAGAATCTTTCTGAGAAACTTCTTTGTGTTCTGTGAAATCATCTCACAGAGTTACAGCTTTCCCCTCAAGAAGCCTTTCGCTAAAACAGTTCTTGTGGAATTGAAAAAGTGATATTTGGAAGCCCATAGAGGGCTATGGGGAAAAAGGAAATATCCTCCGATGAAATCTGGAAAGAAGCTTTCTGAAAACTGCTTAGTGCTCTGTGAATTCATTTCATAGAGTTACATCTGTATTTCGTGGATCTCTTTGCTAGCCTTATTTCTGTTGGATCGGAGAACAGATATTTCGGATCCCTTTGAAGACTATAGGGCCAAAGGAAATATTCTACGATAACAAAGAGAAAGAAGCTTTCTGAGAAACTTCTTTGTGTTCTGTGAAATCATCTCACAGAGTTACAGCTTTCCCCACAAGAAGCCTTTCGCTAAGACTGTTCTTGTGGAATTGGCAGAGTGATATTTGGAAGCCCTTGGAGGGCTATGGTTGAAAAGGAAATATCCTCCGACGAAATCTGCAAGGAAGCTTTTTGAGAAACTGCTTAGTGTTCTGTTAATTCATCTCACAGAGTTACATTTGTATTTCGTCGATGTCTTTGCTAGCCTTATTTTTGTGGAATCTGAGAACAGATATTTCCTTTCCCTTTGAAGACTATAGGGCCAAAGGAAATATCCTCCGATAACAAAGAGAAAGAAGCTTTCTGAGAAACTTCTTTGTGTTCTGTGAAATCATCTCACAGAGCTATAGCTTTCCCCTCCAGAAGCCTTTCGCTAAAACAGTTCTTGTGGAAAGGGCAAAGTGATATTTGGAAGCCCTTAGAGGGCTATGGTGAAAAAGGAAATATCCTCCGATGAAATCTGAAAAGAAGCTTTCTGAGAAAGTGCTTAGTGTCCTGTTAATTCATCTCACAGCGTTACAGCTGTATTTCGTGGATCTCTTTGCTAGCCTTATTTGTGTGGAATATGAAAAAAGATATTTCGGATCCCTTTGAAGACTAAAGGGCCAAAGGGAATATCCTCCAATAACAAAGAGAAAGAAGCTTTTTGAGAAACTTCTTTGTGTTCTGTGAAATCATCTCACAGAGTTACAGCTTTCCCCTCAAGAAGCCTTTCGCTAAGACAGTTCTTGTGGAATGGGCAAAGTGATATTTGGAAGCCCATAGAGGGCTATGGTGAAAAAGGAAATATCCTCCAATGAAATCTCGAAAGAAGCATTCTGAGAAACTGCTTAGTGTATGTGAATTCATTTCACAGAGTTACATCTGTATTTCGTGGATATCTTTGCTAGTCTTATTTCTGTTGGATCGGAGAACAGATATTTCGGATCCCTTTGAAGACTACAGGGCCAAAGGAAATATTCTCCGATAACAAAGAGAAAGAAGCTTTCTGAGAAACTTCTTTGTGTTCTGCGAAATCGTCTCACAGGGTTACAGCTTTCCCCACAAGAAGCCTTTCGCTAAGACAGTTCTTGTGGGATTGGCAAAGTGATATTTGGAAGCCCTTAGAGGGCTATGGTAAAAAAGTAAATATCCTCCGATGAAATCTGGAAGGAAGCTTTCTGAGAAACTGCTTAGTGCTCTGTTAATTCATCTCAGAGAGTTACATCTGTATTTCGTCGATCTTTTGCTAGCTTTATTTTTGTGGAATCTGAGAACAGATATTTCCTTTCCC
Organism: Macaca nemestrina; assembly: GCF_043159975.1. Classification (NCBI taxonomy): domain Eukaryota; kingdom Metazoa; phylum Chordata; class Mammalia; order Primates; family Cercopithecidae; genus Macaca; species Macaca nemestrina. The sequence continues at coordinate 25,167,829 of NC_092141.1, read as the reverse complement.
TTTGAAGACTATAGGGCCAAAGGAAATATCCTCCGATAACAAAGAGAAAGAAGCTTTCTGAGAAACTTCTTTGTGTTCTGTGAATTCATCTCACAGAGTTACAGCTTTCCCCTCCAGAAGCCTTTCGCTAAAACAGTTCTTGTGGAATGGGCAAAGTGATATTTGGAAGCCCTTAGAGGGGTATGGTGAAAAAGGAAATGTCCCCGATGAAATCTGGAAAGAAGCTTTCTGAGAAAGTGCTTAGTGTTCTGTTAATTCATCTCACAGAGTTACATCTGTATTTCGTGGATCTCTTTGCGAGCCTTATTTCTGTGGAATCTGAGAAAAGATATTTCGGATCCCTTTGAAGACTATAGGGCCAAAGGAAATATCCTCCGATAACAAAGAGAAAGAAGCTTTCTGAGAAACTTCTTTGTGTTCTGTGAAATCACCTCCCAGTGTTGCAGCTTTCCCCTCAAGAAGCCTTTCGCTAAGGCAGTTCCTGTAGAATTGGCAAAGTGATATTTGGAAGCCCATAGAAGGCTAAGGTGAAAAAGGAACTATCCTCCGATGAAATCTGGAAAGAAGCTTTCTGAGAAACTGCTTAGTGTTCTGTTAATTCATCTCACAGAGTTACATCTGTATTTCGTGGATCTCTTTGCTAGCCTTATTTCTGTGGAATCTGAGAACAGATATTTCCTTTCCCTTTGAAGACTATAGGGCCAAAGGAAATATCCTCCGATAACAAACAGAAAGAAGCTTTCTGAGAAACTTCTTTGTGTTCTGTGAAATCACCTCACAGTGTTACAACTTTCCCCTCAAGAAGCCTTTCGCTAAGACAGTTCTTGTGGAATTGGCAAAGAGATATTTGGAAGCCCAAAGAGGGCTACGGTGAAAAAGGAAATATCCTCCGATGAAATGTGGAAAGAGGCTTTCTGAGAAACTGCTTAGTGTTCTGCTAATTCATCTCAACAGAGTTACATCTGTATTTCGTGGATCTCTTTGCTAGCCTTATTTCTGTGAAATCTGAGAACAGATATTTCGGATCCCTTTGAAGACTATAGGGCCAAAGGAAATATCCTCCGATAACAAAGAGAAAGAAGCTTTCTGAGAAACTTCTTTGTGTTCTGTGAAATCATCTCTCGGAGTTACAGCTTTCCCCTCAATAAGCCTTTCTCTAAGATAGTTCTTGTGGAATTGGCAAAGTGATATATGGAAGCCCCTAGAGGGCTATGTTGAAAAAGGAAATATCCTCCGATGAAATCTGGAAAGAAGCTTTCTGAGAAACTGCTTAGTGTTCTGTTAATTCATCTCCCAGATTTACATCTGTGTTTGGTGGATCTCTTTGCTAGCCTTATTTCTGTGGAATCTGAGGACAGATATTTCCTTTCCATTTGAAGACTATAAGGCCAAAGGAAATATGCTCCGATAACAAAGACAAAGAAGCTTTTTGAGAAACTTCTTTGTGTTCTGTGAAATCATCTCACAGAGTTACAGCTTTCCCCTCAAGAAGCCTTTCGCTAAGACAGTTCTTGTGGAATGGGCAAAGTGATATTTGGAAGCCCATAGAGGGCTATGGTGAAAAAGGAAATATCCTCCAATGAAATCTGGAAAGAAGCTTTCTGAAAAACTGCTTAGTGTTCTGTTAATTCATCACACAGAATTACATCTGTATTTCCTGGATCTCTTTGCTAGCGTTATTTCTTTGGAATCTGAGAACGGATATTTCGGATCCCTTTGAAGACTATAGGGCCAAAGGAAATATCCTCCGATAACAAAGAGAAAGAAGCTTTCTTACAAACTTCTTTGTGTTCTGTGAAATCATCTCCCAGAGTTACAGCTTTCCCCTCAAGAAGCCCTTCGCTAAGACAGTTCTTGTGGAATTGGCAAAGTGATATTTGGAAGCCCATAGAGGGCTATGGTGAAAAAGGAAATATCCTCCGATGAAATCTCGAAAGAAGCTTTCTGAGAAACTGCTTAGTGTCTGTGAATTCATTTCACAGAGTTACATCTGTATTTCGTGGATATCTTTGCTAGCCTTATTTCTGTTGGATCTGAGAACAGATATTTCGGATCCCTTTGAAGACTATAGGGCCAAAGGAAATATTCTCCGATAACAAAGAGAAAGAAGCTTTCTGAGAAACTTCTTTGTGTTCTGTGAAATCATCTCACAGAGATACGGCTTTCCCCACAAGAAGACTTTCGCTAAGACTGTTCTTGTGGTATTCACAAAGTGATATTTGGAAGCCCATAGAGGGTTATGGTAAAAAAGTAAATATCCTCCGATGAAATCTGGAAGGAAGCTTTCTGAGAAACTGCTTAGTGTTCTGTTAATTCATCTCACAGAATTACATCTGTATTTCTTCGATCTCTTTGCTAGCCTTATTTTTGTGGAATCTGAGAACAGATATTTCCTTTCCCTTTGAAGTCTATAGGGCCAAAGGAAATATCCTCCGATAACAAAGAGAAAGAAGCCTTCTGAGAAACTTCTTTGTGTTCTGTGAAATAATCTCACAGAGTTACAGCTTTCCCCTCCAGAAGCCTTTCGTTAAAACAGTTCTTGTGGAATTGGCAAAGTGATATTTGGAAGCTCATAGAGGGCTATGGAGAAAAAGGAAATATTCTCCGATGAAATCTGGAAAGAAGCTTTCTGAGAAACTGCTTAGTGTTCTGTTAATTCATCTCACAGAGTTATATCTGTATTTCGTGGATCTCTTTACTAGCCTTACTTCTGTGGAATCTGAGAACAGATATTTCCTTTCCCTTTAAAGCCTATAGGTCCAATGGAAATATCCTCCGATAACAAAGAGAAAGAATCATTCTGAGAATCTTCTTAGTGTTCTGTGAAATCATTTCACAGAGTTACAGCTTCCCCTCAAGAAGCCTTTCGCTAAGACAGTTCTTGTGGAATTGGCAAAGTGATATTTGGATGCCCATAGAGGGCTATGGTGAAAAAAGAAATATCCTCCGATGAAATCTGGAAAGAAGCTCTCTGAGAAACTGCTTAGTGTTCTGTTAATTCATCTCCCAGAGTTACATCTGTATTTCGTGGATCTCTTTGCTAGCCTTATTTCTGTGGAATCTGAGAACAGATATTTCCTTTCCCTTTGAAGACTATAGGGCCAAAGGAAATATCCTCCGATAACAAAGACAAAGAATCTTTCTGAGAAACTTCTTTGTGTTCTGTGAAATCATCTCACAGAGTTACAGCTTTCCCCTCAAGAAGCCTTTCGCAAAGACAGTTCTTGTGGAATTGGCAAAGTGATATTTGGAAGCCCATAGAGGGCTATGGTGAAAAAGGAAATATCCTCCAATGAAATCTCGAAAGAAGCATTCTGAGAAACTGCTTAGTGCATGTGAATTCATTTCACAGAGTTACATCTGTATTTCGTGGATATCTTTGCTAGTCTTATTTCTGTTGGATCGGAGAACAGATATTTCGGATCCCTTTGAAGACTACAGGGCCAAAGGAAATATTCTCCGATAACAAAGAGAAAGAAGCTTTCTGAGAACCTTCTTTGTGTTCTGTGAAATCGTCTCACAGAGTTACAGCTTTCCCCACAAGAAGCCTTTCGCTAAGACAGTTCTTGTGGGATTGGCAAAGTGATATTTGGAAGCCCTTAGAGGGCTATGGTAAAAAAGTAAATATCCTCCGATGAAATCTGGAAGGAAGCTTTCTGAGAAACTGCTTAGTGTTCTGTTAATTCATCTCAGAGAGTTACATCTGTATTTCGTCGATCTTTTGCTAGCCTTATTTTTGTGGAATCTGAGAACAGATATTTCCTTTCCCTTTGAAGACTATAGGGCCAAAGGAAATATCCTCCGATAACAAAGAGAAAGAAGCTTTCTGAGAAACTTCTTTGTGTTCTGTGAAATCATCTCACAGAGTTACAGCTTTCCCCTCCAGAAGCCTTTCGCTAAAACAGTTCTTGTGGAATGGGCAAAGTGATATTTGGAAGCCCTTAGAGGGGTATGGTGAAAAAGGAAATGTCCCCGATGAAATCTGGAAAGAAGCTTTCTGAGAAAGTGCTTAGTGTTCTGTTAATTCATCTCACAGAGTTACATCTGTATTTCGTGGATCTCTTTGCGAGCCTTATTTCTGTGGAATCTGAGAAAAGACATTTCGGATCCCTTTGAAGACTATAGGGCCAAATGAAATATCCTCCGATAACAAAGAGAAAGAAGCTTTCTGAGAAACTTCTTTGTGTTCTGTGAAATCATCTCACAGAGTTACAGCTTTCCCCTCAAGAAGCCTTTCGCTAAGACAGTTCTTGTGGAATTGTAAAGTGATAATTGGAAGCCCATAGAGCGCTATCGTGAAAAAAGTAATATCCTCCGATGAAATCTGGAAAGAAGCTTTCTGAGAAACTGCTTAGTGTTCTGTTAATTCATCTCACAGAGTTACATCTGTATTTCTTGGATCTCTATGCTAGACTTATTTCTGTGGAATGTGAGAACAGATATTTCCTTTCCCTTTGAAGACTATAGGGCCAAAGGAAATATCCTCCGATAACAAAGAGAAAGAAGCTTTCTGAGAAACTTCTTTGTGTTCTGTGAAATCATCTCACAGAGTTACAGCTTTCCCCTCAAGAAACCTTTCGCTAAGAAAGTTCTTGTGGAATTGGCAAAGTAATATTTGGAAGCCCTTTGAGGGCAATGGTGAAAAAGGAAATATCCTCCGATGAAATCTGGAAAGAAGATTTCAGAGAAACTGTTTAGTGTTCTGTTAATTCATCTCACAGAGTAACATCTGTATTTCGTGGATCTCTTTGATAGCCTTATTTCTGTGGAATTGAGAACAGATATTTCCTTTCCCTTTGAAGACTATAGGGCCATAGGAAACATCCTCCCATAACAAAGAGAAAGAAGCTTTCTGAGAAACTTCTTTTTGTTCTGTGAAATCATCTCACAGAGTTACAGCTTTCCCCTCAAGAAGCCTTTCGCTAAGACAGTTCTTGTGGAATTGGCAAAGTGATATTTGGAAGCTCATAGAGGGCTATGGAGAAAAAGGAAATATCCTCCGATGAAATCTGGAAAGAAGCTTTCTGAGAAACTGCTTAGTGTTCTGTTAATTCATCTCACAGAGTTACATCTGTATTTCGTGGATCACATTGATAGCCTTATTTCTGTGGAATCTGAGAACAGATATTTGGGATCCCTATGAAGACTATAGGGCCAAAGCAAATATCCTCCGATAACAAAGACAAAGAAGCTTTCTGAGAAACTTCTTTGTGTTCTGTGAAATCATCTCACAGAGTTACCGCTTTCCCCTCAAGAAGCCTTTCGCTAAGACGGTTTTTTTGGAAATGACAAAGTGTTATTTGGAAGCCCATAGAGGGCTATGGTGAAAAAGGAAATATCCTCCGATGAAATCTGGAAAGAAGCTTTCTGAGAAACTGCTTAGTGCTCTGTGAATTCATTTCACAGAGTTACATCTGTATTTCGTGGATCTCTTTGCTAGCCTTATTTCTGTTGGATCGGAGAACAGATATTTCGGATCCCTTTGAAGACTATAGGGCCAAAGGAAATATTCTACGATAACAAAGAGAAAGAAGCTTTCTGAGAAACTTCTTTGTGTTCTGTGAAATCATCTCACAGAGTTACAGCTTTCCCCACAAGAAGCCTTTCGCTAAGACAGTTCTTGTGGAATTGGCAAAGTGATATTTGGAAGCCCTTAGAGGGCTATGGTGAAAAAGGAAATATGCTCCGACGAAATCTGCAAGGAAGCTTTTTGAGAAACTGCTTAGTGTTCTGTTAATTCATCTTACAGAGTTACATATGTATTTCGTCGATCTCTTTGCTAGCCTTATTTTTGTGGAATCTCAGAACAAATATTTCCTTTCCCTTTGAAGACTATAGGGCCAAAGGAAATATCCTCCGATAACAAAGAGAAAGAAGCTTTCTGAGAAACTTCTTTGTGTTCTGTGAAATCATCTCACAGAGTTATAGCTTTCCCCTCCAGAAGCCTTTCGCTAAAACAGTTCTTGTGGAAAGGGCAAAGTGATATTTGGAAGCCCTTAGAGGGCTACGGTGAAAAAGGAAATATCCTCCGATGAAATCTGAAAAGAAGCTTTCTGAGAAACTGCTTAGTGTCCTGTTAATTCATCTCACAGCGTTACATCTGTATTTCGTGGATCTCTTTGCTAGCCTTATTTGTGTGGAATATGAAAAAAGATATTTCGGATCCCTTTGAAGACTAAAGGGCCAAAGGGAATATCCTCCAATAAAAAAGAGAAAGAAGCTTTTTGAGAAACTTCTTTGTGTTCTGTGAAATCATCTCACAGAGTTACAGCTTTCCTCTCAAGAAGCCTTTCGCTAAGACAGTTCTTGTGTAATGGGCAAAGTGATATTTGGAAGCCCATAGAGGGCTATGGTGAAAAAGGAAATATCCTCCAATGAAATCTCGAAAGAAGCTGTCTGACAAACTGCTTAGTGTCTGTGAATTCATTTCACAGAGTTACATCTGTATTTCGTGGATATCTTTGCTAGCCTTTTTTCTGTTGGATCGGAGAACAGATATTTCGGATCCCTTTGAAGACTACAGGGCCAAAGGAAATATTCTCTGATAACAAAGAGAAAGAAGCTTTCTGAGAAACTTCTATGTGTTCTGTGAAATCGTCTCACAGAGTTACAGCTTTCCCCACAAGAAGCCTTTCGCTAAGACAGTTCTTGTGGGATTGGCAAAGTGATATTTGGAAGCCCTTAGAGGGCTATGGTAAAAAAGTAAATATCCTTCGATGAAATCTGGAAGGAAGCTTTCTGAGAAACTGCTTAGTGTTCTATTAATTCATCTCAGAGAGTTACATCTGTATTTCGTCGATCTTTTGCTAGCCTTATTTTTGTGGAATCTGAGAACAGATATTTCCTTTCCCTTTGAAGACTATAGGGCCAAAGGAAATATCCTCCGATAACAAAGAGAAAGAAGCTTTCTGAGAAACTTCTTTGTGTTCTGTGAAATCATCTCACAGAGTTACAGCTTTCCCCTCCAGAAGCCTTTCGCTAAAACAGTTCTTGTGGAATGGGCAAAGTGATATTTGGAAGCCCTTAGAGGGGTATGGTGAAAAAGGAAATGTCCCCGATGAAATATGGAAAGAAGCTTTCTGAGAAAGTGCTTAGTGTTCTGTTAATTCATCTCACAGAGTTACATCTGTATTTCGTGGATCTCTTTGCGAGCCTTGTTTCTGTGGAATCTGAGAAAAGATATTTCGGATCCCTTTGAAGACTATAGGGCCAAAGGAAATATCCTCCGATAACAAAGAGAAAGAAGCTTTCTGAGAAACTTCTTTGTGTTCTGTGAAATCACCTCCCAGTGTTACAGCTTTCCCCTCAAGAAGCCTTTCGCTAAGGCAGTTCCTGTAGAATTGGCAAAGTGATATTTGGAAGCCCAGAGAGGGCTAAGGTGAAAAAGGAACTATCCTCCGATGAAATCTGGAAAGAAGCTTTCTGAGAAACTGCTTAGTGTTCTGTTAATTCGTCTCACAGAGTTACATCTGTATTTCGTGGATCTCTTTGCTAGCCTGATTTCTGTGGAATCTGAGAACAGATATTTCCTTTCCCTTTGAAGACTCTAGGGCCAAAGGAAATATCCTCCGATAACAAACAGAAAGAAGCTTTCTGAGAAACTTCTTTGTGTTCTGTGAAATCACCTCACAGTGTTACAACTTTCCCCTCAAGAAGCCTTTCGCTAAGACAGTTCTTGTGGAATTGGCAAAGTGATATTTGGAAGCCCAAAGAGGGCTACGGTGAAAAAGGAAATATCCTCCGATGAAATGTGGAAAGAGGCTTTCTGAGAAACTGCTTAGTGTTCTGCTAATTCATCTCAACAGAGTTACATCTGTATTTCGTGGATCTCTTTGCTAGCCTTATTTCTGTGAAATCTGAGAACAGATATTTCGGATCCCTTTGAAGACTATAGGGCCAAAGGAAATATCCTCCGATAACAAAGAGAAAGAAGCTTTCTGAGAAACTTCTTTGTGTTCTGTGAAATCATCTCTCGGAGTTACAGCTTTCCCCTCAATAAGCCTTTCTCTAAGACAGTTCTTGTGGAATTGGCAAAGTGATATATGGAAGCCCCTAGAGGGCTATGTTGAAAAAGGAAATATCCTCCGATGAAATCTGGAAAGAAGCTTTCTGAGAAAATGCTTAGTGTTCTGTTAATTCATCTCCCAGATTTACATCTGTGTTTGGTGGATCTCTTTGCTAGCCTTATTTCTGTGGAATCTGAGGACAGATATTTCCTTTCCATTTGAAGAGTATAAGGCCAAAGGAAATATGCCCCGATAACAAAGACAAAGAAGCTTTTTGAGAAACTTCTTTGTGTTCTGTGAAATCATCTCACAGAGTTACAGCTTTCCCCTCAAGAAGCCTTTCGCTAAGACAGTTCTTGTGGAATGGGCAAAGTGATATTTGGAAGCCCATAGAGGGCTATGGTGAAAAAGGAAATATCCTCCAATGAAATCTGGAAAGAAGCTTTCTGAAAAACTGCTTAGTGTTCTGTTAATTCATCACACAGAATTACATCTGTATTTCCTGGATCTCTTTGCTAGCGTTATTTCTTTGGAATCTGAGAACGGATATTTCGGATCCCTTTGAAGACTATAGGGCCAAAGGAAATATCCTCCGATAACAAAGAGAAAGAAGCTTTCTTACAAACTTCTTTGTGTTCTGTGAAATCATCTCCCAGAGTTACAGCTTTCCCCTCAAGAAGCCCTTCGCTAAGACAGTTCTTGTGGAATTGGCAAAGTGATATTTGGAAGCCCATAGAGGGCTATGGTGAAAAAGGAAATATCCTCCGATGAAATCTCGAAAGAAGCTTTCTGAGAAACTGCTTAGTGTCTGTGAATTCATTTCACAGAGTTACATCTGTATTTCGTGGATATCTTTGCTAGCCTTATTTCTGTTGGATCGGAGAACAGATATTTCGGATCCCTTTGAAGACTATAGGGCCAAAGGAAATATTCTCCGATAACAAAGAGAAAGAAGCTTTCTGAGAAACTTCTTTGTGTTCTGTGAAATCATCTCACAGAGATACGGCTTTCCCCACAAGAAGACTTTCGCTAAGACTGTTCTTGTGGTATTCACAAAGTGATATTTGGAAGCCCATAGAGGGCTATGGTAAAAAAGTAAATATCCTCCGATGAAATCTGGAAGGAAGCTTTCTGAGAAACTGCTTAGTGTTCTGTTAATTCATCTCACAGAGTTACATCTGTATTTCGTCGATCTCTTTGCTAGCCTTATTTTTGTGGAATCTGAGAACAGATATTTCCTTTCCCTTTGAAGTCTATAGGGCCAAAGGAAATATCCTCCGATAACAAAGAGAAAGAAGCCTTCTGAGAAACTTCTTTGTGTTCTGTGAAATCATCTCACAGAGTTACAGCTTTCCCCTCCAGAAGCCTTTCGTTAAAACAGTTCTTGTGGAATTGGCAAAGTGATATTTGGAAGCTCATAGAGGGCTATGGAGAAAAAGGAAATATTCTCCGATGAAATCTGGAAAGAAGCTTTCTGAGAAACTGCTTAGTGTTCTGTTAATTCATCTCACAGAGTTATATCTGTATTTCGTGGATCTCTTTACTAGCGTTACTTCTGTGGAATCTGAGAACAGATATTTCCTTTCCCTTTAAAGACTATAGGTCCAAAGGAAGTATCCTCCGATAAAAAAGAGAAAGAATCTTTCTGAGAAACTTCTTTATGTTCTGTGAAATCATCTCACAGAGTTACAGCTTCCCCTCAAGCAGCCTTCCGCTAAGACAGTTCTTGTTGAATTGGCAAAGTGATATGTGGAAGCCCATAGAGGACTATGGTGAAAAAAGAAATATCCTCCGATGAAATCTGGAAAGAAGCTTTCTGAGAAACTGCTTAGTGTTCTGTTAATTCATCTCCCAGAGTTACCTCTGTATTTCGTGGATCTCTTTGCTAGCCTTATTTCTGTTGGATCGGAGAACAGATATTTCGGATCCCTTTGAAGACTATAGGGCCAAAGGAAATATTCTCCGATAACAAAGAGAAAGAAGCTTTCTGAGAAACTTCTTTGTGTTCTGTGAAATTATCTAACAGAGTTACAGCTTTCCCCTCAAGAAGCCTTTCGCTAAGACTGTTCTTGTGGAATTGGCAAAGTGATATTTGGAAGCCCATAGAGGGCTAAGGTGAAAAAGGAAATATCCTCCGACGAAATCTGGAAGGAAGCTTTTTGAGAAAGCGCTTAGTGTTCTGTTAATTCATCTCACAGAGTTACATCTGTATTTCGTCGATCTCTTTGCTAGCCTTGTTTTTGTGGAATCTGAGAACAGATACTTCCTTTCCCTTTGAAGACTATAGGGCCAAAGGAAATATCCTAAGATAACAAAGAGAAAGAAGCTTTCTGAGAAACTTCTTTGTGTTCTGTGAAATCATCTCACAGAGTTTTAGCTTTCCCCTCCAGAAGCCTTTCGCTAAAACAGTTCTTGTGGAAAGGGCAAAGTGATATTTGGAAGCCCTTAGAGGGCTATGGTGAAAAAGGAAATATCCTCCGATGAAATCTGGAAAGAAGCTTTCTGAGAAACTGCTTAGTGTTCTGTTAATTCATCTCACAGAGTTACATCTGTATTTCGTGGATCTCTTTGCTCTCCTTATTTCTGTGGAATCTGAGAAAAGATATTTCCTTTCCCTTTGAAGACTATAGGGCAAAAGGAAATATCCTCCGATAACAAAGAGTAAGAAGCGTTCTGAGAAACTTCTTTGTGTTCTGTGAAATCATCTCACAGAGTTACAGCTTTCCACTCAAGAAGCCTTTCGCTAAGACAGTTCTTGTGGAATTGGCAAAGTGATATTTGGAAGCCCATAGAGGGCTATGGTGAAAAAGGAAATATCCTCCGATGAAATCTGGAAGGAAGCTTTCTGAGAAACTGCTTAGTGTTCTGTTAATTCATTTCACAGAGTTACATCTGTATTTCGTGGATCTCTTTTCTAGCCTTATTTCTGTGGAATCTGAGAACAGATATTTCCTTTCCCTTTGAAGACTATGGGGCCAAAGGAAATATCCTCCGAAAACAAAGAGAAAGAAGCTTTCTGAGAAACTTCTTTGTGTTCTGTGAAATCATCTCACAGAGTTACAGCTTTCCCCTCAAGAAGCCTTTCGCTAAGAGAGTTCTTTTGGAATTGGCAAAGTGATATTTGGAAGCCCATAGAGGGCTATGGTGAAAAAGGAAATATCCTCCGATGAAATCTGGAAAGAAGCTTTCTGAGAAACTTCTTAGTGTTCTTTTAATTCATCTCACAGAGTTACATCTGTATTTCGTGGATCTCTTTGCTAGCCTTATTTCTGTGGAATCTGAGAACAGATATTTGCTTTCCATTTGAAGACTATAGGGCCAAAGGAAATATGCTCCGATAACAAAGACAAAGAAGCTTTTTGAGAATCTTCTTTGTGTTCTGTGAAATCATCTCACAGAGTTACAGCTTTCCCCTGAAGAAGCCTTTCGCTAAGACAGTTGTCGTGGAATTGGCAAATGATATTTGGAATACCCTAGAGGGCTATGGTGAAAAAGGAAATATCCTCCGATGAAATCTGGAAAGAAGATTTCTGAGAAACTGCTTAGTGTTCTGTTAATTCATCTCACAGAGTTACATCTATATTTCGTGGATCTCTTTGCTAGCCTTATTTGTGTGGAATATGAAAAAAGATATTTCGGATCCCTTTGAAGACTATAGGGCCAAAGGGAATATCCTCCAAAAACAAAGAGAAAGAAGCTTTTTGAGAAACTTCTTTGTGTTCTGTGAAATCATCTCACAGAGTTACAGCTTTCCCCTCAAGAAGCCTTTCGCTAAGACAGTTCTTGTGGAACGGGCAAAGTGATATTTGGAAGCCCATAGAGGGCTATGGTGAAAAAGGAAATATCCTCCAATGAAATCTGGAAAGAAGCTTTCTGAAAAACTGCTTAGTGTTCTGTTAATTCATCACACAGAATTACATCTGTATTTCTTGGATCTCTTTGCTAGCGTTATTTCTTTGGAATCTGAGAACGGATATTTCGGATCCCTTTGAAGACTATAGGGCCAAAGGAAATATCCTCCGATAACAAAGAGAAAGAAGCTTTCTTACAAACTTCTTTGTGTTCTGTGAAATCATCTCCCAGAGTTACAGCTTTCCCCTCAAGAAGCCCTTCGCTAAGACAGTTGTTGTGGAATTGGCAAAGTGATATTTGGAAGCCCATAGAGGGCTATGGTGAAAAAGGAAATATCCTCCGATGAAATCTCGAAAGAAGCTTTTTGAGAAACTGCTTAGTGTCTGTGGATTCATTTCACAGAGTTACATCTGTATTTCGTGGATATCTTTGCTAGCCTTATTTCTGTTGGATCGGAGAACAGATATTTCGGATCCCTTTGAAGACTATAGGGCCAAAGGAAATATTCTCCGATAACAAAGAGAAAGAAGCTTTCTGAGAAACTTCTTTGTGTTCTGTGAAATCATCTCACAGAGTTACAGCTTTCCCCACAAGAAGCCTTTCGCTAAGACAGTTCTTGTGGGATTGGCAAAGTGATATTTGGAAGCCCATTGAGGGCTATGGTGATAAAGTAAATATCCTCTGATGAAATCTGGAAGGAAGCTTTCTGAGAAACTGCTTAGTGTTCTGTTAATTCATCTCACAGAGTTACATCTGTATTTCGTCGATCTCTTTGCTAGCCTTATTTTTGTGGAATCTGAGAACAGATATTTTCTTTCCCTTTGAAGTCTATAGGGCCAAAGGAAATATCCTCCGATAACAAAGAGAAAGAAGCTTTCTGAGAAACTTCTTTGTGTTCTGTGAAATCATCTCACAGAGTTACAGCTTTCCCCTCCAGAAGCCTTTCGCTAAAACAGTTCTTGTGGAAATGGCAAAGTGATATTTGGAAGGTCATAGAGGGCTATGGAGAAAAAGGAAATATTCTCTGATGAAATCTGGAAAGAAGCTTTCTGAGAAACTGCTTAGTGTTCTGTTAATTCATCTCACCGAGTTACATCTGTATATCATGGATCTCTTTACCAGCCTTATTTCTGTGGAATCTGAGAACAGATATTTCCTTTCCCTTTAAAGACTATAGGTCCAATGGAAATATCCTCCGATAACAAAGAGAAAGAATCTTTCTGAGAATCTTCTTAGTGTTCTGTGAAATCATCTCACAGAGTTACAGCTTCCCCTCAAGAAGCCTTTCGCTAAGACAGTTCTTGTGGAATTGGCAAAGTGATATTAGGATGCCCATAGAGGGCTATGGTGAAAAAAGAAATATCCTCCGATGAAATCTGGAAAGAAGCTGTCTGAGAAACTGCTTAGTGTTCTGTTAATTCATCTCCCAGAGTTACATCTGTATTTCGTTGATCTCTTTGCTAGCCTTATTTCTGTGGAATCTGAGAACAGATATTTCCTTTCCCTTTGAAGACTAAAGGGCCAAAGGAAATATCCTCCGATAACAAAGAGAAAGAAGCTTTCTGAGAAACTTCTTTGTGTTCTGTGAAATCATCTCACAGAGTTACAGCTTTCCCCTCAAGAAGCCTTTCTCTAAGACAGTTCTTGTGGAATTGGCAATGTGATATTTGGAAGCCCATAGAGGGCTATGGTGAAAAAGGAAATATCCTCCGATGAAATCTGGAAAGAAGCTTTCTGAGAAACTGCTTAGTGTTCTGTTAATTCATCTCTCAGAGTTACATCTGTATTTTGTGGATCTCTTTGCTTGCCTTATTTCTGTGCAATCTGAGAACAGATATTTCCTTTCCCTTTGAAGACAATAGGGCCAAAGGAAATATCCTCCGATAACAAAAAGAAAGAAGCTTTCTGAGAAACTTCTTTGTGTTCTGTGAAATCATCTCACAGAGTTACAGCTTTCCCCTCAAGAAGCCTTTCGCTAAGACAGTTCTTGTGGAATTGGCACAGTGATATTTTGAAGCCCATAGAGGGCTATGGTGAAAAAGGAAATATCCTCCGATGAAATCTGGAAAGAAGCTTTCTGAGAAAGTGCTTAGTGTTCTGTTAATTCATCTCACAGAGTTACATCTGTATTTCGTGTATCTCTTTGCTAGCCTTATTTTTGTGGAATCTGAGAACAGATATTTCCTTTCCCTTTGAAGAATTTAGGGCCAAACGAAATATCCTCCGATAACGAAGAGAAAGAAGCTTTCTGAGAAACTTCTTTGTGTTTTGTGAAATCATCTCACAGAGTTACAGCTTTCCCCTCAAGAAGCCTTTCCCTAAGACAGTTCTTGTGGAATTGGAAAAGTGATTTTTGGAAGACCCTAGAGCGCTATGGTGAAAAATTAAATATCCTCCGATGAAATCTGGAAAGAAGCTTTCTGAGAAACTTCTTAGTGTTCTGTTAATTCATCTCACAGAGTTACATCTGCATTTCGTGGATCTCTTTGCCAGCCTTATTTCTGTGAAACCTGAGAACAGATATTTCGGATCCCTTTGAAGACTCTAGGGCCAAGGGAAATATCCTCCGATAACAAAGAGAAAGAAGTTTTCTGAGAAACTTCTTTGTGTTCTGTGAAATCATCTCAAAGAGTTACAGCTTTCCCCTCAAGAAGCCTTTCGCTAAGACAGTTCTTGTGGAATTGGCAAAGTGATATTTGGAAGCCCCTAGAGGGCTATGGTGAAAAAGGAAATATCCTCCGATGAAATCTGGAAGAAAGCTTTCTGAGAAACTGCTTAGTGTTCTGTTAATTCATCTCCCAGTGTTACATCTGTATTTCGTTGATCTCTTTGCTAGCCTTATTTCAGTGGAATCTGAGAACAGATATTTCCTTTCCCTTTTAAGACTATAGGGCCAAAGGAAATATCCTCCGATAACAAAGAGAAAGAAGCTTTCTGAGGAAGTTCTTTGTGTTCTGTGAAATCATCTCACAGAGTTACAGCATTCCCCTCAAGAAGCCTTTCGCTACGACAGTTGTGGTGGAATAAGCAAAGTGATATTTGCATGCCCGTAGAGTGCTATGGTGAAAATGGAAATATCCTCCGATGAAATCTGGTAAGAAGCTTTCTGAGAAACTGCTTAGTGTTCTGTTAATTCATCTCACAGAGTTACATCTGTATTTCGTGGATCTCTTTGCTAGCCTTAATTTTGTGGAATCTGAGAACGGATATTTCCTTTCCCTTTGAAGACTATAGGGCCAAAGGAAATATCCTCCGATAACAAAGAGAAAGAAGCTTTCTGAGAAACTTCTTTGTGTTCTGTGAAATCATCTCACAGAGTTACAGCTTTCCCCTCCATTAGCCTTTCGCTAAGACAGTTCTTGTGGAATGGGCAAAGTTATATTTGGAAGCCCTTAGAGTTCTATGGTGAAAAAGGAAATATCCTTCGATGAAATCTGGAAAGAAGCTTTCTGAGAAACTGCTTAGTGTTCTGTTAATTCATGTCACTGAGTTACATCTGTATTTCGTGGATCTCTTTGCTAGCCTAATTTCTGTGGAATCTGAGAAAAGATATTTCGGATCCCTTTGAAGAATATAGGGCCAAAGGAAATATCCTCCGATATTAAAGAGAAAGAAGCATTCTGAGAAACTTCTTTGTGTTCTGTGAAATCATCTCACAGAGTAACAGCTTTCCCTTCAAGAAGCCTTGCGCTAAGTCAGTTCTTGTGGAATTGGCAAAGTGATATTTGGAAGCCCATAGAGGGCAATGGTGAAAAAGGAAATATCCTCCGATGAAATCTGGAAAGAAGCTTTCTGAGAAACTGCTTAGTGTTCTGTTAATTCATCTCACAGAGTTACATCTGTATTTCGTTGATCTCTTTGCTAGCCTTATTTCAGTGGAATCTGAGAACAGATATTTCCTTTCCCTTTTAAGACTATAGGGCCAAAGGAAATATCCTCCGATAACAAAGAGAAAGAAGCTTTCTGAGGAAGTTCTTTGTGTTCTGTGAAATCATCTCACAGAGTTACAGCATTCCCCTCAAGAAGCCTTTCGCTACGACAGTTGTGGTGGAATAAGCAAAGTGATATTTGCATGCCCGTTGAGTGCTATGGTGAAAATGGAAATATCCTCCGATGAAATCTGGAAAGAAGCTTTCTGAGAAACTGCTTAGTGTTCTGTTAATTCATCTCACAGAGTTACATCTGTATTTCGTGGATCTCTTTGCTAGCCTTATTTTTGTGGAATCTGAGAACGGATATTTCCTTTCCCTTTGAAGACTATAGGGCCAAAGGAAATATCCTCCGATAACAAAGAGAAAGAAGCTTTCTGAGAAACTTCTTTGTGTTCTGTGAAATCATCTCACAGAGTTACAGCTTTCCCGTCCATTAGCCTTTCGCTAAGACAGTTCTTGTGGAATGGGCAAAGTTATATTTGGAAGCCCTTAGAGTTCTATGGTGAAAAAGGAAATATCCTTCGATGAAATCTGGAAAGAAGCTTTCTGAGAAACTGCTTAGTGTTCTGTTAATTCATCTCCCAGAGTTACATCTGTATTTCGTGGATCTCTTTGCTAGCCTAATTTCTGTGGAATCTGAGAAAAGATATTTCGGATCCCTTTGAAGAATATAGGGCCAAAGGAAATGTCCTCCGATATTAAAGAGAAAGAAGCATTCTGAGAAACTTCTTTGTGTTCTGTGAAATCATCTCACAGAGTAACAGCTTTCCCTTCAAGAAGCCTTGCGCTAAGTCAGTTCTTGTGGAATTGGCAAAGTGATATTTGGAAGCCCATAGAGGGCAATGGTGAAAAAGGAAATATCCTCCGATGAAATCTGGAAAGAAGCTTTCTGAGAAACTACTTAGTGTTCTGTTAATTCATCTCACAGAGTTACATCTGTATTTCGTGGATCTCTTTGCTAGCCTTATTTTTGTGGAATCTGAGAACAGATATTTCCTTTCCCTTTGAAGACTATAGGGCCAAAGGAAATATCCTCCGATAACAAAGAGTAAGAAGCTTTCTGAGAAACTTCTTTGTGTTCTGTGAAATCATCTCACAGAGTTACAGCTTTCCCCTCAAGAAGCCTTTCCCTAAGACTGTTCTTGTGGAATTGGAAAAGTGATTTTTGGAAGCCCCTAGAGGGCTATGGTGAAAAATTAAATATCCTCCGATGAAATCTGGAAAGAAGCTTTCTGAGAAACTTCTTAGTGTTCTGTTAATTCATCTCACAGAGTTACATCTGTATTTCGTGGATCTCTTTGCTAGCCTTATTTCTGTGTAATCTGAGAACAGATATTTCCTTTCCCTCTGATGACCATAGGGCCAAAGGAAATATCCTCCGATAACAAAGAGAAAGAAGCCTTCTGAGAAACTTCTTTGTGTTCTGTGAAATCATCACACAGAGTTACAGCTTCCCCTCAAGAAGCCTTTCGCTAAGACAGTTCTTGTGGAATTGGCAAAGTGATATTTGGAAGCCCATATAGGGCTATGGTGAAAATGGAAATATCCTCCGATGAAATCTGGAAAGAATCTTTCTGAGAAAGTGCTTAGTGTTCTGTTAATTCATCTCACAGAGTTACATCTGTATTTCGTGGATCTATTTGCTAGCCTTATTTCTGGGTAATCTGAGAAAAGATATTTCGGATCCCTTTGAAGACTATAGGGCCAAAGGAAATATCCTCCGATAACAAAGAGAAAGAAGTTTTCTGAGAAACTTCTTTGTGTTCTGTGAAATCATCTCACAGAGTTTCAGCTTTACCCTCAGGAAACCTTTCGCTAAGACAGTTCTTGTGGAATGGGGAAAGAGATATTTGGAAACCATAGAGGGCAATGGTGAAATAGGAAATATCCTCCGATGAAACATGGAAAGAAGCTTTCTGAAAAACTGCTTAGTGTTCTGTTAATTCATCTCAAAGAGTTACATCTGTATTTTGTGGAATTCTTTGCTAGCCTTATTTCTGTGGAATCTGAGGACAGATATTTCGGATCCCTTTGAAGACTATAGGGCCAAAGGAAATATCCTCCCATAACAAGAGAAAGAAGCTTTCTGAGAAACTGCTTAGTGCTCTGTTAATTCATCTCACAGAGTTACATCTGTATTTCGTGGATCTCTTTGCTAGCCTTATTTCTGTTGGATCGGAGAACAGATATTTCGGATCAATTGGAAGACTATAGGGCCAAAGGAAATATCCTCCGATAACAAAGAGAAGGAAGCTTTCTGAGAAACTTCTTTGTGTTCTGTGAAATCATCTCACAGAGTTACAGCTTTCCTCTCAAGAAGCCTTTCGCTAAGACAGTTCTTGTGGAATTGGCAAAGTGATATTTGGAAGCCCATAGAGGGCTATGGTGAAAAAGGAAATATTCTCCGATGAAATCTGGAAGAAAGATTTCTGAGAAACTGCTTAGTGTTCTGTTAATTCATCTCACAGAGTTACATCTGTATTTCGTCGATCTCTTTGCTAGCCTTATTTCTGTGGAATCTGAGAACAGATATTTCCTTTCCCTTTGAAGACTATAGGGCCAAAGGAAATATCCTCCGATAACAAAGAGAAAGAAGCTTTCTGAGAAACTTCTTTGTGTTCTGTGAAATCATCTCACAGAGTTACAGCTTTCCCCTCAAGAAGCCTTTGCTGAGACAGTTCTTGTGGAATTGGCAAAGTGATATTTGGAAGCCCATAGAGGGCTATGGGGAAAAAGGAAATATCCTCCGTTGAAATCTGGAAAGAAGCATTCTGAGAAACTGCTTAGTGTTCTGCCAATTCATCTCACAGACTTACATCTGCATTTTGTGGATCTCTTTGCTAGCCTTATTTCTGTGGAATCTGAGAACAGATATTTCCTTTCCCTTTGAAGACTATAGGGCCAAAGGAAATATCCTCCCATAACAAGAGAAAGAAGCTTTCTGAGAAACTTCTTTGTGTTCTGTGAAATCATCTCACAGAGTTACAGCATTCCCCTCCAGAAGCCTTTCGCTAAGACAGTTCTTGTGGAATTGGCAAAGTGATATTTGGAACTCCATTGAAGGCTATGGTGAAAAAGGAAATATCCTTCTATGAAATCTGGAAAGAAGCTTTCTGAATAACTGCTTAGTGTTCTGTTAATTCATCTCACAGAGTTACATCTGTATTTCGTGGATCTCTTTGCTAGCCTTATTTTTGTGGAATCTGAGAACAGATATGTCGGATCCCTTTGAAGACTATGGGGCCAAAGGAAATATCCTCAGATAACAAAGAGAAAGAAGATTTCTGAGAAACTTCTTTGTGTTCTGGGAAATCATCTCACAGAGTTACAGCTTTCCCCCAAGAAGCCTTTCGCTAAGACAGTTCTTATGGGATAGGCAAAGTGATATTTGGAATCCCATAGAGGGCTATGGTGAAAAAGGAAATATCCTCCGATGAAATCTGGACAGAAGCTTTCTGAGAAACTGCTTAGTGTTCTGTCAATTCATCTCACAGAGTTACATCTGCATTTCGTGGATCTCTTTGCTAGCCTTATTTCTGTGAAACCTGAGAACAGATATTTCGGATCCCTTTGAAGACTCTAGGGCCAAGGGAAATATCCTCCGATAACAAAGAGAAAGAAGGTTTCTGAGAAACTTCTTTGTGTACTGTGAAATCCTCTCACAGAGTTACAGCTTTCCCCTCAAGAAGCCTGTCGCTAAGACAGTTCCTGTGGAATTGCCAAAGTGATATTTGGAAGCCCATAGAGGGCTATGGTGAAAAAGAAAATATCCTCCGATGAAATCTGGAAAGAAGCTTTCTGAGAAACTGCTTAGTGTTCTGTTAATTCATCTCACAGAGTTACATCTGTATTTCGTGGATGTCTTTGCTAGCCTTATTTCTGTGGAATCAGAGAACAGATATTTCCTTTCCCTTTGAAGAATACAGGGCCAAAGGAAATATCCTCCGATAACAAAGAGAAAGAAGCTTTCTGAGAGTCTTCTTTGTGTTCTGTAAAATCATCTCACAGAGTTACAGCTTTCCCCTCAAGAAGCCTTTCGCTACGACAGTTGTGGTGGAATTGGAAAAGTGATATTTAGAAGCCCCTAGAGGGCTATGGTGAAAATGGAAATATCCTCCGATGAAATCTGGAAAGAACCTTTCTGAGAAACTGCTTAGTGTTCTGTTAATTCATCTAACAGAGTTACATCTGTATTTCGTGGATCTATTTGCTAGCCTTATTTCTGGGGAATCTGAGAAAAGATATTTCGGATCCCTTTGAAGACTATAGGGCCAAAGGAAATATCCTCCGATAACAAAGAGAAAGAAGCTTTCTGAGAAACTTCTTTGTGTTCTGTGAAATCATCTCACAGATTAACAGCTTTCCCCTCAAGAAGCCTTTCGTTAAGACAGTTCTTGTGGAATTGGCAAAGTGATATTTGGAAGCCCATAGAGGGCTATGGTGAAAAAGGAAATATCCTCCGATGAAATCTGGAAAGAAGCTTTCTGAAAAACTGCTAAGTGTTCTGTTAATTCATCTCACAGAGTTACATCTGTATTTCGTGGATCTCTTTGCTAGCCTTATTTTTGTGGAATCTGAGAACAGATATGTCGGATCCCTTTGAAGACTATAGGGCCAAAGGAAATATCCTCAGATAACAAAGAGAAAGAAGATTTCTGAGAAACTTCTTTGTGTTCTGGGAAATCATCTCACAGAGTTACAGCTTTCCCCCAAGAAGCCTTTCGCTAAGACAGTTCTTATGGGATAGGCAAAGTGATATTTGGAATCCCATAGAGGGCTATGGTGAAAAAGGAAATATCCTCCGATGAAATCTGGACAGAAGCTTTCTGAGAAACTGCTTAGTGTTCTGTCAATTCATCTCACAGAGTTACATCTGCATTTCGTGGATCTCTTTGCTAGCCTTATTTCTGTGAAACCTGAGAACAGATATTTCGGATCCCTTTGAAGACTCTAGGGCCAAGGGAAATATCCTCCGATAACAAAGAGAAAGAAGGTTTCTGAGAAACTTCTTTGTGTACTGTGAAATCCTCTCACAGAGTTACAGCTTTCCCCTCAAGAAGCCTGTCGCTAAGACAGTTCCTGTGGAATTGCCAAAGTGATATTTGGAAGCCCATAGAGGGCTATGGTGAAAAAGAAATTATCCTCCGATGAAATCTGGAAAGAAGCTTTCTGAGAAACTGCTTAGTGTTCTGTTAATTCATCTCACAGAGTTACATCTGTATTTCGTGGATGTCTTTGCTAGCCTTATTTCTGTGGAATCAGAGAACAGATATTTCCTTTCCCTTTGAAGAATACAGGGCCAAAGGAAATATCCTCCGATAACAAAGAGAAAGAAGCTTTCTGAGAGTCTTCTTTGTGTTCTGTAAAATCATCTCACAGAGTTACAGCTTTCCCCTCAAGAAGCCTTTCGCTACGACAGTTGTGGTGGAATTGGAAAAGTGATATTTAGAAGCCCCTAGAGGGCTATGGTGAAAATGGAAATATCCTCCGATGAAATCTGGAAAGAACCTTTCTGAGAAACTGCTTAGTGTTCTGTTAATTCATCTAACAGAGTTACATCTGTATTTCGTGGATCTATTTGCTAGCCTTATTTCTGGGGAATCTGAGAAAAGATATTTCGGATCCCTTTGAAGACTATAGGGCCAAAGGAAATATCCTCCGATAACAAAGAGAAAGAAGCTTTCTGAGAAACTTCTTTGGGTTCTGTGAAATCATCTCACAGATTAACAGCTTTCCCCTCAAGAAGCCTTTCGTTAAGACAGTTCTTGTGGAATTGGCAAAGTGATATTTGGAAGCCCATAGAGGGCTATGGTGAAAAAGGAAATATCCTCCGATGAAATCTGGAAAGAAGCTTTCTGAAAAACTGCTAAGTGTTCTGTTAATTCATCTCACAGAGTTACATCTGTATTTCGTGGATCTCTTTGCTAGCCTTATTTCTGTGGAACCTGAGAACAGATATTTCGGATCCCTTTGAAGATTATAAGGCCAAAGGAAATACCCTCTGACAACAAAGAGAAAGAAGCTTTCTGAGAAACTTCTTAGTGTTCTGTGAAATCATCTCACAGAGTCACAGCTTTCCCCTAAAGAGGCCTTTCGCTAAAACAGTTCTTGTGGAATTGGCAAAGTGATATTTGGAAGCCCATAGAGGGCTATAGTGAAAAAGGAAATATCCTCCGATGAAATCTGGAAAGAAGCTTTCTGAGAAACTGCTTAGTGTTCTGTTAATTCATCTCACAGAGTTACATCTGCATTTCGTGGATCTCTTTGCTAGCCTTATTTCTGTGGAATCTGAGAACAGATATTTCCTTTCCCTTTGAAGACTATAGGGCCAAAGGAAATATCCTCCCATAACAAGAGAAAGAAGCTTTCTGAGAAACTTCTTTGGGTTCTGTGAAATCATCTCACAGAGCTACAGCAATCTCCTCAAGAAGCCTTTCGCTAAGACAGTTCTTGTGGAATTGGCAAAGTGATATTTGGAAGCCCATTGAGGGCTATGGTGAAAAAGGAAATATCCTTCCATGAAATCTTGAAAGAAGCTTTCTGAGAAAGTGCTTAGTGTTCTCTTAATTCATCTCACAGAGTTACATCTGTATTTCGTGGATCTCTTTGCTAGCCTTATTTCTGTGCAATCTGACCACAAATATTTCGGATCCCTTTGAAGACTATAGGGCCAAAGGAAATATCCTAAGATAACAAAGAGAAAGAAGATTTCTGAGAAACTTCTCTGTGTCCTGTGAAATCATCTCACAGTGTTACAGCTTTCCCCTCAAGAAGCCTTTCGCTACGACAGTTCTTGTGGGATAGGCAAAGTGATATTTGGAATCCCTTAGAGGGCTATGGTGAAAAAGGAAATATCCTCCGATGAAATCTGGACAGAAGCTTTCTGAGAAAGTGCTCAGTGTTCTGTTAATTCATCTCACAGAGTTACATCTGCTTTTCGTGGATCTCTTTGCTAGCCTTATTTTTGTGAAACCTGAGAACAGACATTTCGGATCCCTTTGAAGACTCTAAGGCCAAAGGAAATATCCTCCGATAACAAAGAGAAAGAAGCTTTCTGAGAAACTTTTTTGTGTTCTTTGAAATCCTCTCACAGAGTTACAGCTTTCCCCTCAAGAAGTCTTTCGCTAAGACAGTTCCTGGGGAATTGCCAAAGTGATATTTGGAAGCCCATAGAGGGCTATGGGGAAAAAGAAAATATCCTCCGATGAAATCTGGAAAGAAGCTTTCTGAGAAACTGCTTAGTGTTCTGTTAATTCATCTCACAGGGTTACACCTGTATTTCGTGGATGTCTTTGCTAGCCTTATTTCTGTGGAATCAGAGAACAGATATTTCCTTTCCCTTTGAAGAATACAGGGCCAAAGGAAATATGCTCCGATAACAAAGAGAAAGAAGCTCTCTGAGAAACTTCTTTGTGTTCTGTGAAATCATCTCACAGAGTTACAGCTTTCCCCTCAAGAAGCCTTTCGCTACGACAGTTGTGGTGGAATTGGCAAAGTGATATTTGGAAGCCCATATAGGGCTATGGTGAAAATGGAAATATCCTCCGATGAAATCTGGAAAGAATCTTTCTGAGAAAGTGCTTAGTGTTCTGTTAATTCATCTCACAGAGTTACATCTTTATTTCGTGGATCTATTTGCTAGCCTTATTTCTGGGTAATCATAGAAAAGATATTTCGGATCCCTTTGAAGACTATAGGGCCAAAGGAAATATCCTAAGATAACAAAGAGAAAGAAATTTTCTGAGAAACTTCTTTGTGTTCTGTGAAATCATCTCACAGAGTTTCAGCTTTACCCTCAAGAAACCTTTCGCTAAGACAGTTCTTGTGGAATGGGCAAAGTGATATTTGGAAACCATAGAGGGCAATGGTGAAATAGGAAATATCCTCCGATGAAACCTGGAAAGAAGCTTTCTGAAAAACTGCTTAGTGTTCTGTTAATTCATCTCAAAGACTTACATCTGTATTTTGTGGAATTCTTTGCTAGCCTTATTTCTGTGGAATCTGAGGACAGATATTTCGGATCCCTTTGAAGACTATAGGGCCAAAGGAAATATCCTCCCATAACAAGAGAAAGAAGCTTTCTGAGAAACTGCTTAGTGCTCTGCTAATTCATCTCACAGAGTTACATCTGTATTTCGTGGATCTCTTTGCTAGCCTTATTTCTGTGGAACCTGAGAACAGATATTTCGGATCCTTTGAAGATTATAAGGCCAAAGGAAATACCCTCTGACAACAAAGAGAAAGAAGCTTTCTGAGAAACTTCTTAGTGTTCTGTGAAATCATCTCACAGAGTCACAGCTTTCCCCTCTAGAGGCCTTTCGCTAAAACAGTTCTTGTGGAATTGGCAAAGTGATATTTGGAAGCCCATAGAGGGCTATAGTGATAAAGGAAATATCCTCCGATGAAATCTGGAAAGAAGCTTTCTGAGAAACTGCTTAGTGTTCTGTTAATTCATCTCACAGAGTTACATCTGCATTTCGTGGATCTCTTTGCTAGCCTTATTTCTGTGGAATCTGAGAACAGATATTTCCTGTCCCTTTGAAGACTATAGGGCCAAAGGAAATATCCTCCCATAACAAGAGAAAGAAGCTTTCTGAGAAACTTCTTTGTGTTCTGTGAAATCATCTCACAGAGTTACAGCTTTCCCCTCAAGAGGTATTTCGCTAAGACAGTTCTTGTGGAATTGGCAAAGTGATATTTGGAAGCTCATAGAGGGCTATGGTGAAAAAGAAAGTATCCTCCGATGAAATCTGGAAAGAAGCTTTCTGAGAAACTGCTTAGTGTTCTGTTAATTCATCTCACAGGGTTACACCTGTATTTCGTGGATGTCTTTGCTAGCCTTATTTCTGTAGAATCAGAGAACAGATATTTCCTTTCCCTTTGAAGAATACAGGGCCAAAGGAAATATGCTCTGATAACAAAGAGAAAGAAGCTTTCTGAGAAACTTCTTTGTGTTCTGTGAAATCATCTCACAGAGTTACAGCTTTCCCCTCAAGAAGCCTTTCGCTACGACAGTTGTGGTGAAATTGGCAAAGTGATATTTGGAAGCCCATATAGGGCTATGGTGAAAATGGAAATATCCTCCGTTGAAATCTGGAAAGAATCTTTCTGAGAAAGTGCTTAGTGTTCTGTTAATTCATCTCACAGAGTTACATCTGTATTTCGTGGATCTATTTGCTAGCCTTATTTCTGGGTAATC
The DNA here is from genome assembly GCF_043159975.1 of Macaca nemestrina. Lineage (NCBI taxonomy): Eukaryota > Metazoa > Chordata > Mammalia > Primates > Cercopithecidae > Macaca > Macaca nemestrina. The sequence continues at coordinate 25,142,840 of NC_092141.1, read as the reverse complement.
TGAGAAAAGATATTTCGGATCCCTTTGAAGACTATTGGTCCAAAGGAAATATCCTCCGATAACAAAGAGAAAGAAGTTTTCTGAGAAACTTCTTTGTGTTCTGTGAAATCATCTCACAGAGTTACAGCTTTCCCCTCAAGAAACCTTTCGCTAAGACAGTTCCTGTGGAATGGGCAAAGTGATATTTGGAAACCATAGAGGGCTATGGTGAAATAGGAAATATCCTCCGATGAAATCTGGAAAGAAGCTTTCTGAAAAACTGCTAAGTGTTCTGTTAATTCATCTCAAAGAGTTACATCTGTATTTTGTGGATTTCTTTGCTAGCCTTATTTCTGTGGAAACTGAGGACAGATATTTCGGATCCCTTTGAAGACTATAGGGCCAAAGGAAATATCCTCCCATAACAAGAGAAAGAAGCTTTCTGAGAAACTGTTGGTGCTCTGCTAATTCATCTCACAGAGTTACATCTGTATTTCGTGGATCTCTTTGCTAGCCTTATTTCTGTTGAATCGGAGAACAGATATTTCGGATCCCTTTGAAGACTATAGGGCCAAAGGAAATATCCTCCGATAACAAAGAGAAGGAAGCTTTCTGAGAAACTTCTTTGTGTTCTGTGAAATCATCTCACAGAGTTACAGCTTTCCCCTCAAGAAGCCTTTCGCTAAGACAGTTCTTGTGGAATTGGCAAAGTGATATTTGGAAGCCCATAGAGGGCTACGGTGAAAAAGGAAATATTCTCCGATGAAATCTGGAAGAAAGCTTTCTGAGAAACTGCTTAGTGTTCTGCTAATTCATCTCACAGACTTACATCTGCATTTTGTGGATCTCTTTGCTAGCCTTATTTCTGTGGAATCTGAGAACAAATATTTCCTTTCTTTTTGAAAAATACAGGGCCAAAGAAAATATGCTCCGATAACAAAGAGAAAGAAGCTTTCTGAGAAACTTCTTTGTGTTCTGTGAAATCATCTCACAGAGTTACAGCTTTCCCCTCAAGAAGCCTTTCGCTACGACAGTTGTGGTGGAATTGGAAAGTGATATTTGCATTCCCCTAGAGTGCTATTGTGAAAATGGAAATATCCTCCGATGAAATCTGGAAAGAAGCTTTCTGAGAAACTGCTTAGTGTTCTCTTAATTCATCTCCCAGAGTTACATCTGCATTTCGTGGATCTCTTTGCTAGCCATATTTCTGTGTAATCTGAGAACAGATACTCCCTTTCCCTTTGAAGACTATAGGGCCAAAGGAAATATCCTCCCATAACAAGAGAAAGAATCTTTCTGAGAAACTGCTTAGTGCTCTGTTAATTCATCTCACAGAGTTACATCTGTATTTCTTGGATCTCTTTGCTAGACTTATTTCTGTTGGATCAGAGAACAGATATTTCGGATCCCTTTGAAGACTATAGGGCCAAAGGGAATATCCTCCAATAACAAAGAGAAAGAAGCTTTTTGAGAAACTTCTTTGTGTTCTGTGAAATCATCTCACAGAGTTACAGCTTTCCCCTCAAGAAGCCTTTCGCTAAGACAGTTCTTGTGGAATTGGCAAAGTGATATTTGGAAGCCCATAGAGGGCTATGGTGAAAAAGGAAATATTCTCCGATGAAATCTGGAAGAAAGCTTTCTGAGAAACTGCTTAGTGTTCTGCTAATTCATCTCACCGACTTACATCTGCATTTCGTGGATCTCGTTGCTAGCCTTATTTCTGTGGAATCTGAGAACAGATATTTCCTTTCCCTTTTAAGAATACAGGGCCAAAGGAAATATGCTCCGATAACAAAGAGAAAGAAGCTTTCTGAGAAACTTCTTTGTGTTCTGTGAAATCATCTCACAGAGTTACAGGTTTCCCCTCAAGAAGCCTTTCGCTACGACAGTTGTGGTGGAATTGGCAAAGTGATATTTGCATGCCCCTAGACTGCTATAGTGAAAATGGAAATATACTCCGATAAAATCTGGAAAGAAGCTTTCTGAGAAACTGCTTAGTGTTCTGTTAATTCATCTCACAGAGTTACATCTGTATTTCGTGGATCTCTTTGCTAGCCTGGTTTCTGTGGAATCTGAGAACAGATATTTCGCATCCCTTTGAATACTATAGGGCCAAAGGAAATACCCTCTGAGAACAAAGAGAAAGAAGCTCCATGAGAACCTTCTTTGTGTTCTGTGAAATGATCTCACAGAGTTACAGCTTTCCCCTCAAGAAGCCTTTCGCTAAGACAGTTCTTGTGGAATTGGCAAAGTGATATTTGGAAGCCCACAGAGGGCTATAGTAAAAAAGGAAATATCCTCCGATGAAATCTGGAAAGAAGCTTTCTGAGAAACTGCTTAGTGTTCTCTTAATTCATCTCCCAGAGTTACATCTGTATTTCGTTGATCTCTTTGATAGCCTTATTTCTGTGGAATCTGAGAACAGATATTTCGGATCCTTTTGAAGACTATATGGCCAAAGGAAATATCCACCGTTAACAAAGAGAAAGAAGCTTTCCGAGGAACTTCTTTGTGTTCTGTGAAATCATCTCACAGAGTTACAGCTTTCCCCTCAAGAACCCTTTCGCTAAGACAGTTCTTGTGGAATAGGGAAAGTGATATTTGGAGTCCCCTAGAGGGCTATGGTGAAAAAGGAAATATCCTCCGATGAAATCTGGAAAGAAGCTTTCTGAGAAATTGCTTAGTGTTCTGTTAATTCATCTCACAGAGTTACATCTGTATTTCGTGAATCTCTTGCCTAGCCTTATTTCTGTGGAATCTGAGAACAGGTATTTCGGATCCCTTTGACGACTGTAGGGCCAAAGGGAATATCCTCCGATAACAAAGAGAAAGAAGCTTTCTGAGAAACTTCTTTGTGTTCTGTGAAATCACTCACAGAGTTACAGCTTTCCCCTCCAGAAGCCTTTCGCTAAAACAGTTCTTGTGGAATTGGCAAAGTGATATTTTGAATCCCATAGAGGGCTATGGTGAAAAAGGAAATATCCTCCGATGAAATCTGGACAGAAGCTTTCTGAGAAACTGCTTAGTGTTCTGTTAATTCATCTCACAGAGTTACATCTGCATTTCGTGGATCTCTTTGCTAGCCTTAATTCTGTGAAACCTGAGAACAGATATTTCGGATCCCTTTGAAGACTCTAGGGCCAAGGGAAATATCCTCCGATAACAAAGAGAAAGAAGCTTTCTGAGAAACTTCTTTGTGTTCTGTGAAATCCTCTCACAGAGTTACAGCTTTCCCCTCAAGAAGCCTTTCGCTAAGACAGTTCCTGTGGAATTGCCAAAGTGATATTTGGAAGCCCATAGAGGGCTATGGGGAAAAAGAAAATATCCTCCGATGAAATCTGGAAAGAAGCTTTCTGAGAAACTGCTTAGTGTTCTGTTAATTCATCTCACAGAGTTACACCTGTATTTCGTGGATGTCTTTGCTAGCCTTATTTCTGTGGAATCAGAGAACAGATATTTCCTTTCCCTTTGAAGAATACAGGGCCAAAGGAAATATGCTCCGATAAGAAATAGAAAGAAGCTTTCTGAGAAACTTCTTTGTGTTCTGTGAAATCATCTCACAGAGTTACAGCTTTCCCCTCAAGAAGCCTTTCGCTACGACAGTTGTGGTGGAATTGGCAAAGTGATATTTGGAAGCCCATATAGGGCTATGGTGAAAATGGAAATATCCTCCGATGAAATCTGGAAAGAAGCTTTCTGAGAAACTGCTTAGTGTTCTGTTAATTCATCTCACAGAGTTACATCTGTATTTCGTGGATCTATTTGCTAGCCTTATTTCTGGGCAATCTGAGAAAAGATATTTCGGATCCCTTTGAAGACTATAGGGCCAAAGGAAATATCCTCCGATAACAAAGAGAAAGAAGTTTTCTGAGAAACTTCTTTGTGTTCTGTGAAATCATCTCACAGAGTTACAGCTTTCCCCTCAAGAAACCTTTCGCTAAGACAGTTCTTGTGGAATGGGCAAAGTGATATTTGGAAACCATAGAGGGCTATGTTGAAATAGGAAATATCCTCAGATAAAATCTGGAAAGAAGCTTTCTGAAAAATTGCTAATTGTTCTGTTAATTCATCTCAAAGAGTTACATCTGTATTTTGTGGATTTCTTTGCTAGCCTTATTTCTGTGGAATCTGAGGACAGATATTTCGGATCCCTTTGAAGACTATAGGGCCAAAGGAAATATCCTCCCATAACTAGAGAAAGAAGCTTTCTGAGAAACTGCTTAGTGCTCTGTTAATTCATCTCACAGAGTTACATCTGTATTTCGTGGATCTCTTTGCTAGCCTTATTTCTGCTGGATCGGAGAACAGATATTTCGGATGCCTTTGAAGACTATAGGGCCAAAGGAAATATCCACCGATTACAAAGAGAAGGAAGCTTTCTGATCAACTTCCTTGTGTTCTGTGAAATCATCTCACAGAGTTACAGCTTTCCCCTCAAGAAGCCTTTCGCTAAGACAGTTCTTGTGGAATTGGCAAAGTGATATTTGGAAGTCCATAGAGGGCTATGGTGAAAAAGGAAATATCCTCCGATGAAATCTGGCAGAAAGCTTTCTGAGAAACTGCTTAGTGTTCTGTTATTTCATCTCACAGAGTTACATCTGTATTTCGTCGATCTCTTTGCTAGCCTTATTTCTGTGGAATCTGAGAACAGATATTTCCTTTCCCTTTGAAGACTATAGGGCCAAAGGAAATATCCTCCGATAACAAAGAGAAAGAAGCTTTCTGAGAAACTTCTTAGTGTTCTGTGAAATCATCTCACAGAGTTACAGCTTTCCCCTCAAGAAGCCTTTCGCTGAGACAGTTCTTCTGGAATTGGCAAAGTGATATTTGGAAGTTCATAGAGGGCTATGGGGAAAAAGGAAATATCCTCAGATGAAATCTGGAAAGAAGCATTCTGAGAAACTGCTTAGTGTTCTGCTAATTCATCTCACAGACTTACATCTGCATTTTGTGCATCTCTTTGCTAGCCTTATTTCTGTGGAATCTGAGAACAGATATTTCCTTTCCCTTTGAAGAATACAGGGCCAAAGGAAATATGCTCCGATAACAAAGAGAAAGAAGCTTTCTGAGAAACTTCTTTGTGTTCTGTGAAATCATCTCACAGAGTTACAGCTTTCCCCTCAAGAAGCCTTTCGCTACGACAGTTGTGGTGGAATTGGCAAAGTGATATTTGCATTCCCCTAGAGTGCTGTTGTGAAAATGGAAATATCCTCCGATGAAATCTGGAAAGAAGCTTTCTGAGAAACTGCTTAGTGTTCTCTTAATTCATCTCCCAGAGTTACATCTGCATTTCGTGGATCTCTTTGCTAGCCATATTTCTGTGTATTCTGAGAACAGATATTTCCTTTCCCTTTGAAGACTATAGGGCCAAAGGAAATATCCTCCCATAACAAGAGAAAGAATCTTTCTGAGAAACTGCTTAGTGCTCTGTTAATTCATCTCACAGAGTTACATGTGTATTTCGTGGATCTCTTTGCTAGACTTATTTCTGTGGATTCTGAGAACTGATATTTCGGATACCTTTGAAGACTATAGGGCCAAAGGAAATATCCTCAGATAACAAAGAGAAAGAAGATTTCTGAGAAACTTCTTTGTGTCCTGTGAAATCATCTCACACAGTTACAGCTTTCCCCTCAAGCAGCCTTTCGCTACGACAGTTCTTTTGGGATAGGCAAAGTGATATTTTGAATCCCATAGAGGGCTATGGTGAAAAAGGAAATATCCTCCGATGAAATCTGGAGAGAAGCTTTCTGAGAAACTGCTTAGTGTTCTGTTAATTCATCTCACAGAGTTACATCTGCATTTCGTTGATCTCTTTGCTAGCCTTATTTCTGTGAAACCTGAGAACAGATATTTCGGATCCCTTTGAAGACTCTAGGGCCAAGGGAAATATCCTCCGATAACAAAGAGAAAGAAGCTTTCTGAGAAACTTCTTTGTGTTCTGTGAAATCCTCTCACAGAGTTACAGCTTTCCCCTCAAGAAGCCTTTCGCTAAGACAGTTCCTGTGGAATTGCCAAAGTGATATTTGGAAGCCCATAGAGGGCTATTGTAAAAAAGGAAATATCCTCCGATGAAATCTGGAAAGAAGCTTTCTGAGAAACTGCTTAGTGTTCTGTTAATTCATCTCACAGAGTTACACCTGTATTTCGTGGATGTCTTTGCTAGCCTTATTTCTGTGGAATCAGAGAACAGATATTTCCTTTCCCTTTGAAGAATACAGGGCCAAAGGAAATATGCTCCGATAACAAAGAGAAAGAAGCTTTCTGAGAAACTTCTTTGTGTTCTGTGAAATCATCTCACAGAGTTACAGCTTTCGACTCAAGAAGCCTTTCGCTACGACAGTTGTGGTGGAATTGGCAAAGTGATATTTGGAAGCCCATATAGGGCTATGGTGAAAATGGAAATATCCTCCGATGAAATCTGGAAAGAAGCTTTCTGAGAAACTGCTTAGTGTTCTGTTAATTCATCTCACAGAGTTACATCTGTATTTCGTTTATCTATTTGCTAGCCTTATTTCTGGGCAATCTGAGAAAAGATATTTCGGATCCCTTTGAAGACTATAGGGCCAAAGGAAATATCCTCCGATAACAAAGAGAAAGAAGTTTTCTGAGAAACTTCTTTGTGTTCTGTGAAATCATCTCACAGAGTTACAGCTTTCCCCTCAAGAAACCTTTCGCTAAGACAGTTCTTGTGGAATGGGCAAAGTGATATTTGGAAACCATACAGGGCTATGTTGAAATAGGAAATATCCTCAGATGAAATCTGGAAAGAAGCTTTCTAAAAAACTGCTAAGTGTTCTGTAAATTCATCTCAAAGAGTTATATCTGTATTTTGTGGATTTCTTTGCTAGCCTTATTTCTGTGGAATCTGAGGACAGATATTTCGGATCCCTTTGAAGACTATAGGGCCAAAGGAAATATCCTCCCATAACAAGAGAAAGAAGCTTTCTGAGAAACTGCTTAGTGCTCTGTTAAATCATCTCACAGAGTTACATCTGTATTTCGTGGATCTCTTTGCTAGCCTTATTTCTGTTGGATCGGAGAACAGATATTTCGGATCCCTTTGAAGACTATAGGGCCAAAGGAATTATCCACCGATTACAAAGAGAAGGTAGCTTTCTGATTAACTTCTTTGTGTTCTGTGAAATCATCTCACAGAGTTACAGCTTTCCCCTCAAGAAGCCTTTCGCTAAGACAGTTCTTGTGGAATTGGCAAAGTGATATTTGGAAGCCCATAGAGGGCTATGGTGAAAAAGGAAATATTCTCCGATGAAATCTGGAAGAAAGCTTTCTGAGAAACTGCTTAGTGTTCTGTTAATTCATCTCACAGAGTTACATCTGTATTTCGTCGATCTCTTTGCTAGCCTTATTTCTGTGGAATCTGAGAACAGATATTTCCTTTCCCTTTGAAGACTATAGGGCCAAAGGAAATATCCTCCGATAACAAAGAGAAAGAAGCTTTCTGAGAAAGTTCTTTGTGTTCTGTGAAATCATCTCACAGAGTTACAGCATTCCCCTCAAGAAGCCTTTCGCTGAACCAGTTCTTCTGGAATTGGCAAAGTGATATTTGGAAGCCCATAGAGGGCTATGGGGAAAATGGAAATATTCTCCGATGAAATCTGGAAGAAAGCTTTCTGAGAAACTGCTTAGTGTTCTGCTAATTCATCTCACAGACTTACATCTGCATTTCGTGGATCTCTTTGCTAGCCTTATTTCTGTGGAATCTGAGAACAGATATTTCCTTTCCCTTTTAAGAATACAGGGCCAAAGGAAATATGCTCCGATAACAAAGAGAAAGAAGCTTTCTGAGAAACTTCTTTGTGTTCTGTGAAATCATCTCACAGAGTTACAGGTTTCCCCTCAAGAAGCCTTTCGCTACGACAGTTGTGGTGGAATTGGCAAAGTGATATTTGCATGCCCCTAGACTGCTATGGTGAAAATGGAAATATACTCCGATGAAATCTGGAAAGAAGCTTTCTGAGAAACTGCTTAGTGTTCTGTTAATTCATCTCACAGAGTTACATCTGTATTTCGTGGATCTCTTTGCTAGCCTTGTTTCTGTGGAATCTGAGAACAGATATTTCGCATCCCTTTTAAGACTCTAGGGCCAAAGGAAATATCCTCCGATAACAAAGAGAAAGAAGCTTTCTGAGAAACTTTTTTGTGTTCTGTGAAATCATCTCACAGAATAACAGCCTTCCCCTCAAGACGCCTTTCGCTAAGACAGTTCTTGTGGAATTGGCAAAGTGATATTTGGAAGCCCATAGAGGGCTATGGTGAAAAAGGAAATATCCTCCGATGAAATCTGGAAAGAAGCTTTCTGAAAAACTGCTAAGTGTTCTGTTAATTCATTTCACAGAGTTACATCTGTATTTCGTGGATCTCTTTGCTAGCCTTGTTTCTGTGGAATCTGAGAAGAGATATTTCGCATCCCTCTGAAGACTATAGGGCCAAAGGAAATAGCCTCTGAGAACAAAGAGAAAGAAGCTCCCTGAGAACCTTCTTTGTGTTCTGTGAAATCATCTCACAGAGTTACAGCTTTCCCCTCAAGAAGCCTTTCGCTAAGACAGTTCTTGTGGAATTGGCAAAGTGATATTTGGAAGCCCACAGAGGGCTATAGTAAAAAAGGAAATATCCTCCGATGAAATCTGGAAAGAAGCTTTCTGAGAAACTGCTTAGTGTTCTCTTAATTCATCTCCCAGAGTTACATGTGTATTTCGTCGATCTCTTTGCTAGCCTTATTTCTGTGGAATCTGAGAACAGATATTTCGGATCCTTTTGAAGACTATATGGACAAAGGAAATATCCTCCGATAACAAAGACAAAGAAGCTTTCTGAGGAACTTCTTTGTGTTCTGTGAAATCATCTCACAGAGTTACAGCTTTCCCCTCAAGAAGCCTTTCGCTAAGAGAGTTCTTGTGGAATAGGGAAAGTGATATTTGGAATCCCCTAGAGGGCTATGGTGAAAAAGTAAATATCCTCCGATGAAATCTGGAAAGAAGCTTTCTGAGAAACTGCTTAGTGTTCTGTTAATTCATCTCACAGAGTTACGTCTCTATTTCGTGAATCACTTGCCTAGCCTTATTTCTGTGGAATCTGAGAGCAGGTATCTGTGGAATCTCAGAGCAGGTATTTCGGATCCCTTTGAAGACTGTAGGGCCAAAGGAAATATTCTCCGATAACAAAGAGAAAGAAGCTTTCTGAGAAACTTCTTTGTGTTCTGTGAAATCATCTCACAGAGTTACAGCTTTCCCCGCCAGAAGCCTTTCGCTAAAACAGTTCTTGTGGAATTGGCAAAGTGATATTTGGAAGCTCTTAGAGGGCTATAGTGAAAAAGGAAATATCCTCCGATGAAATCTGGAAAGAAGCTTTCGAGAAAGTGCTTAGTGTTCTCTTAATTCATCTCACAGTGTTACATCTGTATTTCGTGGATCTCTTTGCTAGCCTTATTTCTGTGGAATCTGAGAACAGATATTTCGGAACCCTTTGAAGACTATATGGCCAATGGAAATATCCTCCGATAACAAAGAGAAAGAATCTTTCTGAGAAACTTCTTTGTTTTCTGTGAAATCATCTCACGGAGTTACAGCTTTCCCCTCAAGGAGCCTTTCGCTAAGACAGTTCTTGTGGAATTGGCAAAGTGATATTTGGAAGCCCATAGAGGGCTATGCTGAAAAAGGAAATATCCTCCGATGAAATCTGGAAAGAAGCTATCTGAGAAACTGCTCAGTGTTTTGTTAATTCATCTCACAGAGTTACATCTGTTTTTCGTGGATTTCTTTGCTAGCCTTATTTCTGTGGCATCTGACAACAGATATTTCGGATCCCTTGGAAGACAATAGGGCCAATGGAAATATCCTCCGATAACAAAGAGAAAGAAGCTTTCTGAGAAACTTCTTTGTGTTCTGTGAAATCATCTCACAGAGTTACAGCTTTCCCCTCAAGAAGCCTTTCGCTAAGAGAGTTCCTGTGAAATTGGGAAAGTGATATTTGGAAGCCCATAGAGGGCTATGGTGAAAAAGAAAATATCCTCCGATGAAATCTGGAAAGAAGCTTTCTGAGAAACTGCTTAGGGTTCCATTAATTCAACTCACAGATTTACATCTGTATTTCGTGGATGTCTTTGCTAGCCTTATTTCTGTGGAATCTGTCAACAGATATTTCGGATCCCTTTGAAGACTATTGGGCCAAAGGAAATATCCTCCGATAACAAAGAGAAAGAAGCTTTTTGAGAAATTTCTTTGTGTTCTGTGAAATCATCTAACAGAGTCACAGCTTTCCCCTCAAGTAGCCTTTCGCTAAGACAGTTCTTGTGGAATTGGCAAAGTGATATTTGGAAGCCCATAGAGGGCTAGGGTGAAAAAGAAAATATCCTCCGATGAAATCTGGAAAGAAGCTTTCTGAGAAACTGCTTAGTGTTCTGTTAATTCATCTCACAGAGTTACATCTGTATTTCGTGGTTCTCTTTGCTAGCCTAATTTCTGTGGAATCTGACAAGAGATATTTCGGATCCCTTGAAGACCGTAGGGCCAAAGGAAATATCCTCCGAAAACAAAGAGAAAGAGGCTTTCTGAGAAACTTCTTTGTGTTCTATGAAATCAACTCACAGAGTTACAGCTTCCCCCTCAAGGAGCCTTCCGCTAAGACGGTTCTTGGGGAATTGGCAAAGTGATATTTGGAAGACCATAGAGGGCTATGGTGAAAAAGGAAATATCCTCCGATGAAATCTGGAAAGAAGCTATCTGAGAAACTGCTTAGTGTTCTGTTAATTCATCTCACAGAGTTTCATCTGTATTTCGTGGATCTCTTTGCTAGCCTTATTTCTGTGGCATCTGACAACAGATATTTCGGATCCCTTGGAAGACTATAGGGCCAATGGAAATATCCTCCGATAACAAAGAGAAAGAAGCTTCCTGAGAAACTTCTTTGTGTTCTGTGAAATCATCTCACAGAGTTACAGCTTTGCCCTCAAAAGCCTTTCACTAAGAGAGTTCCTGTGGAATTGGCAAAGTGATATTTGGAAGCCCAGATAGGGCAATGGTGAAAAAGGAAATATCCTCCGATGAAATCTGGAAAGAAGCTTTCTGAGAAACTGCTTAGGGTTCCAATAATTCATCTCACAGAGTTACATCTGTATTTCGTGGATCTCTTTGCTAGCCTTATTTCCGTGGAATCTGAAAACAGATATTTCGGATCCCTTTGAAGACTATTGGCCAAAGGAAATATCCTCCGATAACAAGGAGAAAGAAGCTTTCTGAGAAACTTCTTTGTGTTCTGTGAAATCATCTCACAGAGTTACAGCTTTCCCCTCAAGAAGCCCTTCGCTAAGACAATTCTTGTGGAAGTGGCAAAGTGATATTTGGAAGCCCGTAAAGGGCTATGGTGAAAAAGGAAATATCCTCCGATGAAATCTGGAAAGAAGCTTTCTGAGAAACTTTTTAGTGTTCTGTTAATTCATCTCACAGAGTTACATCTGTATTTCGTGGATCTCTTTGCTAGCCTTATTTCTGTGGTATCTGAGAAAAGATGTTTCGGATCCCTTTGAAGACTATAGGGCCAAAGGAAATATCCTCCGATAACAAAGAGAAAGAAGCTATCTGAGAAACTTCTTTGTGTTCTGTGAAATCATCTCACAGAGTTACAGCTTTCCCCTCAAGAAGCCTTTCGCTAAGAGAGTTCCTGTGAAATTGGCAAAGTGATATTTGGAAGCCCATAGAGGGCTATGGTGAAAAAGAAAATATCTTCCGATGAAATCTGGAAAGAAGCTTTCTGAGAAACTGCTTAGGGTTCCATTAATTCATCTCACAGAGTTACATCTGTATTTCGTGAATGTCTTTGCTAGCCTTATTTCTGTGGAATCTGTCAACAGATATTTCGGATCCCTTTGAAGACTATTGGGCCAAAGGAAATATCCTCCGATAACAAAGAGAAAGAAGCTTTTTGAGAAACTTTTTTGTGTTCTGTGAAATCAACTCACAGAGTTACAGCTTTCCCCTCAAGGAGCCTTTCGCTAAGACAGTTCTTGTGGGATTGGCAAAGTGATATTTGGAAGACCATAGAGGGCTATGGTGAAAAAGGAAATATCCTCCGATGAAATCTGGAAAGAAGCTATCTGAGAAACTGCTTAGTGTTCTGTTAATTCATCTCACAGTGTTACATCTATGTTTCTTGGATCTCTTTGCTAGCCTTATTTCTGTGGAATCTGACAAGAGATATTTCGGATCCCTTTGAAGACTATAGGGCCAAAGGAAATATCCTCCGATAACAAAGAGAAAGAAGCTGTCTGAGAAACTTCTTTGTGTTCTGTGAAATTATCTCACAGAGTTACAGCTTTCCCCTCAAGAAGCCTTTCGCCAAGACAGTTCTTGTGGAATTGGCAAAGTGATATTTGGAAGCCCATAGAGGGCTATGGTGAAAAAGGAAATATCCTCCGATGAAATCTTTAAAGAAGCTTTCTGTGAAACTGCTTAATGTTCTGTTAATTCATCTGCCTGAGTGACATCTGTATTTCGTGGATCTCTTTACTAGCCTTATTTCTGTGGAATCGCACAACAGATATTTCGGATCCCTTTGAAGACTATAGGGCCAAAGGAAATATCCTCCGATAACAAGGAGAAAGAAGCTTTCTGAGAAACTTCTTTGTGTTCTGTGAAATCATCTCACAGAGTTACAGCTTTCCCCTCAAGAAGCCTTTCGCTAAGAGAGTTCTTGTGGAATAGGGAAAGTGATATTTGGAATCCCCTAGAGGGCTATGGTGAAAAAGTAAATATCCTCCGATGAAATCTGGAAAGAAGCTTTCTGAGAAACTGCTTAGTGTTCTGTTAATTCATCTCACAGAGTTACGTCTCTATTTCGTGAATCACTTGCCTAGCCTTATTTCTGTGGAATCTGAGAGCAGGTATCTGTGGAATCTCAGAGCAGGTATTTCGGATCCCTTTGAAGACTGTAGGGCCAAAGGAAATATTCTCCGATAACAAAGAGAAAGAAGCTTTCTGAGAAACTTCTTTGTGTTCTGTGAAATCATCTCACAGAGTTACAGCTTTCCCCGCCAGAAGCCTTTCGCTAAAACAGTTCTTGTGGAATTGGCAAAGTGATATTTGGAAGCTCTTAGAGGGCTATAGTGAAAAAGGAAATATCCTCCGATGAAATCTGGAAAGAAGCTTTCGAGAAAGTGCTTAGTGTTCTCTTAATTCATCTCACAGTGTTACATCTGTATTTCGTGGATCTCTTTGCTAGCCTTATTTCTGTGGAATCTGAGAACAGATATTTCGGAACCCTTTGAAGACTATATGGCCAATGGAAATATCCTCCGATAACAAAGAGAAAGAATCTTTCTGAGAAACTTCTTTGTTTTCTGTGAAATCATCTCACGGAGTTACAGCTTTCCCCTCAAGGAGCCTTTCGCTAAGACAGTTCTTGTGGAATTGGCAAAGTGATATTTGGAAGCCCATAGAGGGCTATGCTGAAAAAGGAAATATCCTCCGATGAAATCTGGAAAGAAGCTATCTGAGAAACTGCTCAGTGTTTTGTTAATTCATCTCACAGAGTTACATCTGTTTTTCGTGGATTTCTTTGCTAGCCTTATTTCTGTGGCATCTGACAACAGATATTTCGGATCCCTTGGAAGACAATAGGGCCAATGGAAATATCCTCCGATAACAAAGAGAAAGAAGCTTTCTGAGAAACTTCTTTGTGTTCTGTGAAATCATCTCACAGAGTTACAGCTTTCCCCTCAAGAAGCCTTTCGCTAAGAGAGTTCCTGTGAAATTGGGAAAGTGATATTTGGAAGCCCATAGAGGGCTATGGTGAAAAAGAAAATATCCTCCGATGAAATCTGGAAAGAAGCTTTCTGAGAAACTGCTTAGGGTTCCATTAATTCAACTCACAGATTTACATCTGTATTTCGTGGATGTCTTTGCTAGCCTTATTTCTGTGGAATCTGTCAACAGATATTTCGGATCCCTTTGAAGACTATTGGGCCAAAGGAAATATCCTCCGATAACAAAGAGAAAGAAGCTTTTTGAGAAATTTCTTTGTGTTCTGTGAAATCATCTAACAGAGTCACAGCTTTCCCCTCAAGTAGCCTTTCGCTAAGACAGTTCTTGTGGAATTGGCAAAGTGATATTTGGAAGCCCATAGAGGGCTAGGGTGAAAAAGAAAATATCCTCCGATGAAATCTGGAAAGAAGCTTTCTGAGAAACTGCTTAGTGTTCTGTTAATTCATCTCACAGAGTTACATCTGTATTTCGTGGTTCTCTTTGCTAGCCTAATTTCTGTGGAATCTGACAAGAGATATTTCGGATCCCTTGAAGACCGTAGGGCCAAAGGAAATATCCTCCGAAAACAAAGAGAAAGAGGCTTTCTGAGAAACTTCTTTGTGTTCTATGAAATCAACTCACAGAGTTACAGCTTCCCCCTCAAGGAGCCTTCCGCTAAGACGGTTCTTGGGGAATTGGCAAAGTGATATTTGGAAGACCATAGAGGGCTATGGTGAAAAAGGAAATATCCTCCGATGAAATCTGGAAAGAAGCTATCTGAGAAACTGCTTAGTGTTCTGTTAATTCATCTCACAGAGTTTCATCTGTATTTCGTGGATCTCTTTGCTAGCCTTATTTCTGTGGCATCTGACAACAGATATTTCGGATCCCTTGGAAGACTATAGGGCCAATGGAAATATCCTCCGATAACAAAGAGAAAGAAGCTTCCTGAGAAACTTCTTTGTGTTCTGTGAAATCATCTCACAGAGTTACAGCTTTGCCCTCAAAAGCCTTTCACTAAGAGAGTTCCTGTGGAATTGGCAAAGTGATATTTGGAAGCCCAGATAGGGCAATGGTGAAAAAGGAAATATCCTCCGATGAAATCTGGAAAGAAGCTTTCTGAGAAACTGCTTAGGGTTCCAATAATTCATCTCACAGAGTTACATCTGTATTTCGTGGATCTCTTTGCTAGCCTTATTTCCGTGGAATCTGAAAACAGATATTTCGGATCCCTTTGAAGACTATTGGCCAAAGGAAATATCCTCCGATAACAAGGAGAAAGAAGCTTTCTGAGAAACTTCTTTGTGTTCTGTGAAATCATCTCACAGAGTTACAGCTTTCCCCTCAAGAAGCCCTTCGCTAAGACAATTCTTGTGGAAGTGGCAAAGTGATATTTGGAAGCCCGTAAAGGGCTATGGTGAAAAAGGAAATATCCTCCGATGAAATCTGGAAAGAAGCTTTCTGAGAAACTTTTTAGTGTTCTGTTAATTCATCTCACAGAGTTACATCTGTATTTCGTGGATCTCTTTGCTAGCCTTATTTCTGTGGTATCTGAGAAAAGATGTTTCGGATCCCTTTGAAGACTATAGGGCCAAAGGAAATATCCTCCGATAACAAAGAGAAAGAAGCTATCTGAGAAACTTCTTTGTGTTCTGTGAAATCATCTCACAGAGTTACAGCTTTCCCCTCAAGAAGCCTTTCGCTAAGAGAGTTCCTGTGAAATTGGCAAAGTGATATTTGGAAGCCCATAGAGGGCTATGGTGAAAAAGAAAATATCTTCCGATGAAATCTGGAAAGAAGCTTTCTGAGAAACTGCTTAGGGTTCCATTAATTCATCTCACAGAGTTACATCTGTATTTCGTGAATGTCTTTGCTAGCCTTATTTCTGTGGAATCTGTCAACAGATATTTCGGATCCCTTTGAAGACTATTGGGCCAAAGGAAATATCCTCCGATAACAAAGAGAAAGAAGCTTTTTGAGAAACTTTTTTGTGTTCTGTGAAATCAACTCACAGAGTTACAGCTTTCCCCTCAAGGAGCCTTTCGCTAAGACAGTTCTTGTGGGATTGGCAAAGTGATATTTGGAAGACCATAGAGGGCTATGGTGAAAAAGGAAATATCCTCCGATGAAATCTGGAAAGAAGCTATCTGAGAAACTGCTTAGTGTTCTGTTAATTCATCTCACAGTGTTACATCTATGTTTCTTGGATCTCTTTGCTAGCCTTATTTCTGTGGAATCTGACAAGAGATATTTCGGATCCCTTTGAAGACTATAGGGCCAAAGGAAATATCCTCCGATAACAAAGAGAAAGAAGCTGTCTGAGAAACTTCTTTGTGTTCTGTGAAATTATCTCACAGAGTTACAGCTTTCCCCTCAAGAAGCCTTTCGCCAAGACAGTTCTTGTGGAATTGGCAAAGTGATATTTGGAAGCCCATAGAGGGCTATGGTGAAAAAGGAAATATCCTCCGATGAAATCTTTAAAGAAGCTTTCTGTGAAACTGCTTAATGTTCTGTTAATTCATCTGCCTGAGTGACATCTGTATTTCGTGGATCTCTTTACTAGCCTTATTTCTGTGGAATCGCACAACAGATATTTCGGATCCCTTTGAAGACTATAGGGCCAAAGGAAATATCCTCCGATAACAAGGAGAAAGAAGCTTTCTGAGAAACTTCTTTGTGTTCTGTGAAATCATCTCACAGAGTTACAGCTTTGACCTCAAGAAGCCTTTCGCTAAGAGAGTTCCTGTGGAATTGGCAAAGTGATATTTGGAAGCCCATATAGGGCTATGGTGAAAAAGGAAATATCCTCCGATGAAATCTGGAAAGAAGCTTTCTGAGAAACTGCTTAGGGTTCCATTAATTCATCCCACAGAGTTACATCTGTATTTCGTGGATCTCTTTGCTAGCCTTATTTCTGTGGAATCTTAAAACAGATATTTCGGATCCCTTTAAAGACTATTGGCCAAAGGAAATATCCTCTGATAACAAAGAGAAAGAAGCTTTCTGAGAAACTTCTTTGTGTTCTGTGAAATCATCTCACAGAGTTACAGCTTTCCCCTCAAGAAGCCTTTCGCTAAGACAGTTCTTGTGGAATTGGCAAAGTGATATTTGGAAGCCCGTAAAGGGCTATGGTGAAAAAGGAAATATCCTCCGATGAAATCTGGAAAGAAGCTTTCTGAGAAACTGCTAAGTGTTCTGTTAATTCAACTCACATAGTTACATCTGTATTTCGTGGATCTCTTTGCTAGCCTTATTTCTGTGGAATCTGAGAACAGATATTTCGGATCCCCTTGAAGACTATAGGGCCAAAGGAAATATCCTCCGATAACAAAGAGAAAGAAGCTTTCTGAGAAACTTCTTTGTGTTCTGTGAAATCATCTCACAGAGTTTCAGCTTTCCCCTCAGGGAGCATTTTGCAAAGACAGTTCTTGTGGAATTGGCAAAGTGATATTTCAAAGCCCATAGAGGGCTATGGTGAAAAAGGAAATATCCTCCGATGAAATCTGGAAAGAAGCTTTCTGAGAAACTGCTTAGTGTTCTGTTAATTCATCTCACAGAGTTACATCTGTATTTAGTGGATCTCTTTGCTAGTCTTATTTCTGTGGAATCTGAGAACTGAGGTTTCCTTTTCCTTTGAAGACTATAGGGCCAAAGGAAATATCCTCCGATAACAAAGAGAAAGAAGCTTTCTGAGAAACTTCTTTGTGTTCTGTGAAATCATCTCACAGAGTTAGAGCTTTCCCTTTAAGAAGCCTTTCGCTAAGACAGTTCTTGTGGAATTGGCAAAGTGATATTTGGAAGCCCATACAGGGATATAGTGAAAAAGGAAATATCCTCCGATGAAATCTGGAAAGAAGCTTTCTGAGAGACTACTTAGTGTTCTGTTAATTCATCTCACAGAATTACATCTGTATTTCGTGGATCTCTTTGCTAGCCTTATTTCCGTGGAATCTGAAAACAGATATTTCGGATCCCTTTGAAGACTATTGGCCAAAGAAAATATCCTCCGATAACAAGGAGAAAGAAGCTTTCTGAGAAACTTCTTTGTGTTCTGTGAAATCATCTCACAGAGTTACAGCTTTCCCCTCAAGAAGCCCTTCGCTAAGACAGTTCTTGTGGAAGTGGCAAAGTGATATTTGGAAGCCCGTAAAGGGCTATGGTGAAAAAGGAAATATCCTCCGATGAAATCTGGAAAGAAGCTTTCTGAGAAACTTTTTAGTGTTCCGTTAATTTATCTCACAGAGTTACATCTGTATTTCGTGGATCTCTTTGCTAGCCTTATTTCTGTGGAATCTGAGAAAAGATGTTTCGGATCCCTTTTAAGACTATAGGGCCAAAGGAAATATCCTCCGATAACAAAGAGAAAGAAGCTTTCTGAGAAACTTCTTTGTGTTCTGTGAAATCATCTCACAGAGTTACAGCTTTCCCCTCAAGAAGCCTTTCGCTAAGAGAGTTCCTGTGAAATTGGCAAAGTGATATTTGGAAGCCCATAGAGGGCTATGGTGAAAAAGAAAATATCCTCCGATGAAATCTGGAAAGAAGCTTTCTGAGAAACTGCTTAGGGTTCCATTAATTCATCTCACAGAGTTACATCTGTATTTCGTGGATGTCTTTGCTAGCCTTATTTCTGTGGAATCTGTCAACAGATATTTCGGATCCCTTTGAAGACTATTGGGCCAAAGGAAATATCCTCCGATAACAAAGAGAAAGAAGCTTTTTGAGAAACTTCTTTGTGTTCTGTGAAATCATGTCACAGAGTTACAGCTTTCCCCTCAAGGAGCCTTTCGCTAAGACAGTTCTTGTGGAATAGGCAAAGTGATATTTGGAAGCCCAAAGAGGGCTAGGGTGAAAAAAAAATATCCTCCGATGAAATCTGGAAAGAAGCTTTCTGAGAAACTGCTTAGTGTTCTGTTAATTCATCTCACAGAGTTACATCTGTATTTCGTGGTTCTCTTTGCTAGCCTAATTTCTGTGGAATCTGACAAGAGATATTTCGGATCCCTTGAAGACCGTAGGGCCAAAGGAAATATCCTCCGAAAACAAAGAGAAAGAGGCTTTCTGAGAAACTTCTTTGTGTTCTATGACATCAACTCACAGAGTTACAGCTTTCCCCTCAAGGAGCCTTCCGCTAAGACAGTTCTTGGGGAATTGGCAAAGTGATATTTGGAAGACCATAGAGGGTTATGGTGAAAAAGGAAATATCCTCCGATGAAATCTGGAAAGAAGCTATCTGAGAAACTGCTTAGTGTTCTGTTACTTCATCTCACAGAGTTACATCTGTATTTCGTGGATCTCTTTGCTAGCCTTATTTCCGTGGAATCTGAAAACAGATATTTCGGATCCCTTTGAAGACTATTGGCCAAAGGAAATATCCTCCGATAACAAAGAGAAATATCTTTCTGAGAAACTTCTTTGTGTTCTGTGAAATCATCTCACAGAGTTACAGCTTTCCCCTCAAGGAGCCTTTCGCTAAGACAGTTCTTGTGGAATTGGCAAAGTGATATTTGGAAGCCCATAGATGGCTAGGGTGAAAAAGGAAATATCCTCCGATGAAATCTGGAAAGAAACTTTCTGAGAAACTTCTTAGTGTTCCGTTAATTCATCTCACAGAGTTACATCTGTATTTTGTGGATCTCTTTGCTAGGCTAATTTCTGTGGAATCTGACAAGAGATATTTCGGATCCCTTTGAAGACCGTAGGGCCAAAGGAAATATCTTCCGATAACAAAGAGAAAGAAGCTTTCTGAGAAACTTCTTTGTGTTCTGTGAAATCAACTCACAGGGATACAGCTTTCCCCTCAAGGAGCCTTTCACTAAGACAGTTCTTGTGGAATTGGCAAAGTGATATTTGGAAGACCATAGAGGGCTATGGTGAAAAAGGAAATATCCTCCGATGAAATCTGGAAAGAAGCTATCTGAGAAACTGCTTAGTGTTCTGTTAATTCATCTCACAGTGTTACATCTGTGTTTCTTGGATCTCTTTGCTAGCCTTATTTCTGTGGAATCTGACAAGAGATATTTCAGATCCCTTTGAAGACTATAGGGCCAAAGGAAATATCCTCCGATAACAAAGAGAAAGAAGCTCTCTGAGAAACTTCTTTGTGTTCTGTGAAATTATCTCACAGAGTTACAGCTTTCCCCTCAAGAAGCCTTTCGCAAAGACAGTTCTTGTGGAATTGGCAAAGTGATATTTGGAAGCCCATAGAGGGCTATGGTGAAAAAGGAAATATCCTCCGATGAAATCTGGACAGAAGCTTTCTGTGAAACTGCTTAATGTTCTGTTAATTCATCTGCCTGAGTGACATCTGTATTTCGTGGATCTCTTTGCTAGCCTTATTTCTGTGGAATCTGACAACGGATATTTCGGATCCCTTTGAAGACTATAGGGCCAAAGGAAATATCCTCCGATAACAAGGAGAAAGAAGCTTTCTGAGAAACTTCTTTGTGTTCTGTGAAATCATCTGACAGAGTTACAGCTTTGCCCTCAAGAAACCTTTCGCTAAGAGTGTTCCTGTGGAATTGGCAAAGTGATATTTGGAAGCCCATATAGGGCTATGGTGAAAAAGGAAATATCCTCCGATGAAATCTGGAAAGAAGCTTTCTGAGAAACTGCTTAGGGTTCCATTAATTCATCCCACAGAGTTACATCTGTATTTCGTGGATCTCTTTGCTAGCCTTATTTCTGTGGAATCTGAGAACAGATATTTCGGATCCCCTTGAAGACTATAGGGCCAAAGGAAATATCCTCCGATAACAAAGAGAAAGAAGCTTTCTGAGAAACTTCTTTGTGTTCTGTGAAATCATCTCACAGAGTTACAGCTTTCCCCTCAAGAAGCCCTTCGCTAAGACAGTTCTTGTGGAAGTGGCAAAGTGATATTTGGAAGCCCGTAAAGGGCTATGGTGAAAAAGGAAATATCCTCCGATGAAATCTGGAAAGAAGCTTTCTGAGAAACTTTTTAGTGTTCTGTTAATTCATCTCACAGAGTTACATCTGTATTTCGTGGATCTCTTTGCTAGCCTTATTTCTGTGGAATCTGAGAACAGATATTTCCTTTCCCTTTGAAGACTATAGGGCCAAAGGAAATATCCTCCGATAACAAAGAGAAAGAAGCTATCTGAGAAACTTCTTTGTGTTCTGTGAAAACATCTCACAGAGTTACAGCTTTCCCCTCAAGAAGCCTTTCGCTAAGAGAGTTCCTGTGAAATTGGCAAAGTGATATTTGGAAGCCCATATAGGGCTATGGTGAAAAAGAAAATATCCTCCGATGAAATCTGGAAAGAAGCTTTCTGAGAAACTGCTTAGGGTTCCATTAATTCATCTCACAGAGTTACATCTGTGTTTCGTGGATGTCTTTGCTAGCCTTATTTCTGTGGAATCTGTCAACAGATATTTCGGATCCCTTTGAAGACTATTGGGCCAAAGGAAATATCCTCCGATAACAAAGAGAAAGAAGCTTTTTGAGAAACTTTTTTGTGTTCTGTGAAATCAACTCACAGAGTTACAGCTTTCCCCTCAAGGAGCCTTTCGCTAAGACAGTTCTTGTGGAATTGGCAAAGTGATATTTGGAAGACCATAGAGGGCTATGGTGAAAAAGGAAATATCCTCCGATGAAATCTGGAAAGAAGCTATCTGAGAAACTGCTTAGTGTTCTGTTAATTCATCTCACAGTGTTACATCTATGTTTCTTGGATCTCTTTGCTAGCCTTATTTCTGTGGAATCTGACAAGAGATATTTCGGATCCCTTTGAAGACTATAGGGCCAAAGGAAATATCCTCCGATAACAAAGAGAAAGAAGCTGTCTGAGAAACTTCTTTGTGTTCTGTGAAATTATCTCACAGAGTTACAGCTTTCCCCTCAAGAAGCCTTTCGCCAAGACAGTTCTTGTGGAATTGGCAAAGTGATATTTGGAAGCCCATAGAGGGCTATGGTGAAAAAGGAAATATCCTCCGATGAAATCTTTAAAGAAGCTTTCTGTGAAACTGCTTAATGTTCTGTTAATTCATCTGCCTGAGTGACATCTGTATTTCGTGGATCTCTTTGCTAGCCTTATTTCTGTGGAATCTGACAACAGATATTTCGGATCCCTTTGAAGACTATAGGGCCAAAGGAAATATCCTCCGATAACAAGGAGAAAGAAGCTTTCTGAGAAACTTCTTTGTGTTCTGTGAAATCATCTCACAGAGTTACAGCTTTGACCTCAAGAAGCCTTTCGCTAAGAGAGTTCCTGTGGAATTGGCAAAGTGATATTTGGAAGCCCATATAGGGCTATGGTGAAAAAGGAAATATCCTCCGATGAAATCTGGAAAGAAGCTTTCTGAGAAACTGCTTAGGGTTCCATTAATTCATCCCACAGAGTTACATCTGTATTTCGTGGATCTCTTTGCTAGCCTTATTTCTGTGGAATCTTAAAACAGATATTTCGGATCCCTTTAAAGACTATTGGCCAAAGGAAATATCCTCTGATAACAAAGAGAAAGAAGCTTTCTGAGAAACTTCTTTGTGTTCTGTGAAATCATCTCACAGAGTAACAGCTTTCCCCTCAAGAAGCCTTTCGCTAAGACAGTTCTTGTGGAATTGGCAAAGTGATATTTGGAAGCCCGTAAAGGGCTATGGTGAAAAAGGAAATATCCTCCGATGAAATCTGGAAAGAAGCTTTCTGAGAAACTGCTAAGTGTTCTGTTAATTCAACTCACATAGTTACATCTGTATTTCGTCGATCTCTTTGCTAGCCTTATTTCTGTGGAATCTGAGAACAGATATTTCGGATCCCCCTGAAGACTATAGGGCCAAAGGAAATATCCTCCGATAACAAAGAGAAAGAAGCTTTCTGAGAAACTTCTTTGTGTTCTGTGAAATCATCTCACAGAGTTTCAGCTTTCCCCTCAGGGAGCATTTTGCAAAGACAGTTCTTGTGGAATTGGCAAAGTGATATTTCAAAGCCCATAGAGGGCTATGGTGAAAAAGGAAATATCCTCCGATGAAATCTGGAAAGAAGCTTTCTGAGAAACTGCTTAGTGTTCTGTTAATTCATCTCACAGAGTTACATCTGTATTTAGTGGATCTCTTTGCTAGTCTTACTTCTGTGGAATCTGAGAACTGAGGTTTCCTTTTCCTTTGAAGACTATAGGGCCAAAGGAAATATCCTCCGATAACAAAGAGAAAGAAGCTTTCTGAGAAACTTCTTTGTGTTCTGTGAAATCATCTCACAGAGTTAGAGCTTTCCCTTTAAGAAGCCTTTCGCTAAGACAGTTCTTGTGGAATTGGCAAAGTGATATTTGGAAGCCCATACAGGGATATAGTGAAAAAGGAAATATCCTCCGATGAAATCTGGAAAGAAGCTTTCTGAGAGACTACTTAGTGTTCTGTTAATTCATCTCACAGAATTACATCTGTATTTCCTGGATCTCTTTGCTAGCCTTATTTCTGTGGAATCTGAGAAAAGATATTTCGGATCCCTTTGAAGACTATTGGGCCAAAAGAAATATCCTCCGATAACAAAGAGAAAGAGGCTTTCTGAGAAACTTCTTTGTGTTCTGTGAAATCATCTCACAGAGTTACAGCTTTCCCCTCAAGGAGCCTTTCGCTAAGACAGTTCTTGTGGAATTGGCAAAGTGATATTTGGAAGCCCATAGAGGGCTAGGGTGAAAAAGGAAATATCCTCCGATGAAATCTGGAAAGAAACTTTCTGAGAAACTGCTTAGTGTTCTGTTAATTCATCTCACAGAGTTACATCTGTATTTCGTGGATCTCTTTGCTAGCCTTATTTCCGTGGAATCTGAAAACAGATATTTCGGATCCCTTTGAAGACTATTGGCCAAAGAAAATATCCTCCGATAACAAGGAGAAAGAAGCTTTCTGAGAAACTTCTTTGTGTTCTGTGAAATCATCTCACAGAGTTACAGCTTTCCCCTCAAGAAGCCCTTCGCTAAGACAGTTCTTGTGGAAGTGGCAAAGTGATATTTGGAAGCCCGTAAAGGGCTATGGTGAAAAAGGAAATATCCTCCGATGAAATCTGGAAAGAAGCTTTCTGAGAAACTTTTTAGTGTTCGGTTAATTTATCTCACAGAGTTACATCTGTATTTCGTGGATCTCTTTGCTAGCCTTATTTCTGTGGAATCTGAGAAAAGATGTTTCGGATCCCTTTTAAGACTATAGGGCCAAAGGAAATATCCTCCGATAACAAAGAGAAAGAAGCTTTCTGAGAAACTTCTTTGTGTTCTGTGAAATCATCTCACAGAGTTACAGCTTTCCCCTCAAGAAGCCTTTCGCTAAGAGAGTTCCTGTGAAATTGGCAAAGAGATATTTGGAAGCCCATAGAGGGCTATGATGAAAAAGAAAATATCCTCCGATGAAATCTGGAAAGAAGCTTTCTGAGAAACTGCTTAGGGTTCCATTAATTCATCTCACAGAGTTACATCTGTATTTCGTGGATGTCTTTGCTAGCCTTATTTCTGTGGAATCTGTCAACAGATATTTCGGATCCTTTGAAGACTATTGGGCCAAAGGAAATATCCTCCGATAACAAAGAGAAAGAAGCTTTTTGAGAAACTTCTTTGTGTTCTGTGAAATCATGTCACAGAGATACAGCTTTCCCCTCAAGGAGCCTTTCGCTAAGACAGTTCTTGTGGAATAGGCAAAGTGATATTTGGAAGCCCATAGAGGGCTAGGGTGAAAAAAAAATATCCTCCGATGAAATCTGGAAAGAAGCTTTCTGAGAAACTGCTTAGTGTTCTTTTAATTCATCTCACAGAGTTACATCTGTATTTCGTGGTTCTCTTTGCTAGCCTAATTTCTGTGGAATCTGACAAGAGATATTTCGGATCCCTTGAAGACCGTAGGGCCAAAGTAAATATCCTCCGAAAACAAAGAGAAAGAGGCTTTCTGAGAAACTTCTTTGTGTTCTATGACATCAACTCACAGAGTTACAGCTTTCCCCTCAAGGAGCCTTCCGCTAAGACAGTTCTTGGGGAATTGGCAAAGTGATATTTGGAAGCCCATAGAGGGCTATGGTGAAAAAGGAAATATCCTCCGATGAAATCTGGACAGAAGCTTTCTGTGAAACTGCTTAATGTTCTGTTAATTCATCTCACAGAGTTACATCTGTATTTCGTGGATCTCTTTGCTAGCCTTATTTCTGTGGCATCTGACAACAGATATTTCGGATCCCTTTGAAGACTATAGGGCCAAAGGAAATATCCTCCGATAACAAGGAGAAAGAAGCTTTCTGAGAAACTTCTTTGTGTTCTGTGAAATCATCTCACAGAGTTACAGCTTTGCCCTCAAGAAACCTTTCGCTAAGAGTGTTCCTGTGGAATTGGCAAAGTGATATTTGGAAGCCCATATAGGGCTATGGTGAAAAAGGAAATATCCTCCGATGAAATCTGGAAAGAAGCTTTCTGAGAAACTGCTTAGGGTTCCATTAATTCATCCCACAGAGTTACATCTGTATTTCGTGGATCTCTTTGCTAGCCTTATTTCTGTGGAATCTGAGAACAGATATTTCGGATCCCCTTGAAGACTATAGGGCCAAAGGAAATATCCTCCGATAACAAAGAGAAAGAAGCTTTCTGAGAAACTTCTTTGTGTTCTGTGAAATCATCTCACAGAGTTTCAGCTTTCCCCTCAGGGAGCCTTTCGCTAAGACAGTTCTTGTGGAATTGGCAAAGTGATATTTGGAAGCCCATAGAGGGCTAGGGTGAAAAAGGAAATATCCTCCGATGAAATCTGGAAAGAAACTTTCTGAGAAACTGCTTAGTGTTCTGTTAATTCATCTCACAGAGTTACATCTGTATTTCGTGGATCTCTTTGCTAGCCTTATTTCTGTGGAATCTGACAACAGATATTTCCTTTCCCTTTTAAGACTATCGGTCCAAAGGAAACATCCTCCGATAACAAAGAAAAAGAAGCTTTCTGAGAAACTTCTTTGTGTTCTGTGAAATCGTCTCACAGAGTTACAGCTTTCCCCTCAAGAAGCCTTTTGCTAAGAGAGTTCTTGTGGAATTGGCAAAGTGATGTTTGGAATCCCATAGAGGGCTAAGGTGAAAAAGCAAATATCCTCCGATGAAATCTGGAAAGAAGCTTTCTGAAAAACTTCTTAGTGTTCTGTTAATTCAACTCACAGTGTTACATCTGTATTTCGTGGATCTCTTTGCTAGCCTTATTTCTGCGGAATCTGAGAACAGATATTTCTGATCCCTTTGAAGCCTATAGGGCCAAAGGAAATATCCTCCGATAACAAAGAGAAAGAAGCTTTCTGAGAAACGTCTTTGTGTTCTGTGAAATCATCTCACAGAGTTACAGCTTTCCCCTCAATAGCCTTTCGCTAAGACAGTTCTTGTGGAATTGGCAAAGTGATATTTTGAAGCCCATAGAGGGCTATGGTGGAAAAGGAAATATCCTCTGATGAAATCTGGAAAGAAGCTATCTGAGAAACTGCTTAGTGTTCTGTTAATTCATCTCACAGAGTTACATCTGTATTTCGTGGATCTCTTTGCTAGCCTTATTTCTGTGGAATCTGAGAACAGATATTTCCTTTCCCTTTGAAGACTATAGGGCCAAAGGAAATATCCTCCGATAACAAAGAGAAAGAAGCTTTCTGATAAACTTCTTTGTGTTCTGTGAAATCATCTCACAGAGTTACAGCTTTCCCCTCAAGAAGCCTTTCGCTAAGACAGTTCTTGGGGAATTGGGAGAGTGACATTTGGAAGCCCTCAGAGGGTTATGGTAAAAAAGGAAATATCCACCGAGGAAATCTGGAAAGAAGTTCTCTGAGAAACTGCTTAGTGTTCTGTTAATTCATCTCACAGAGTTACATCTGTATTTCGTGGATCTCTTTGCTAGCCTTATTTCTGTGGAATCTGAAAAAAGATATTTGGGATCCCTTTGAAGACTATAGAGCCAAAGGAAATATCCTCCGATAACAAAGAGAAAGAAGCTTTCTGAGAAACTTTTCGGTATACTGTGAAATCATCTCACAGAGTTACAGCTTTCAGCTCAAGGAGCCTTTCGCTAAGACAGTTCTTGTGGAATTGGCAAAGTGATATTTGGAAGCCCATAGAGGGCTATGGTGAAAAAGGAAATATCCTCCGATGAAATCTGGAAAGAAGCTATCTGAGCAACTGCTTAGTGTTCTCTTAATTCATCTCACAGAGTTACATCTGTATTTCGTGGATCTCTTTGCTAGACTTATTTCTGTGGCA
This sequence comes from Macaca nemestrina, assembly GCF_043159975.1. NCBI lineage: Eukaryota > Metazoa > Chordata > Mammalia > Primates > Cercopithecidae > Macaca > Macaca nemestrina. Next base: position 25,115,904 of record NC_092141.1, on the reverse strand, counting down.
TCTGACAACAGCTATTTCGGAACCCTTGGAAGACAAAAGGGCCAATGGAAATATCCTCCGATAACAAAGAGAAAGAAGCTTTCTGAGAAACTTCTTTGTGTTCTGTGAAATCATCTCACAGAGTTACAGCTTTCCCCTCAAGGAGCCTTTCGCTAAGACAGTTCTTGGGGAATTGGCAAAGTGATATTTGGAAGACCATAGAGGGCTATGGTGAAAAAGGAAATATCCTCCGATGAAATCTGGAAAGAAGCTATCTGAGAAACTGCTTAGTGTTCTGTAATTTCATCTCACAGTGTTACATCTGTGTTTCGTGGATATCTTTGCTAGCCTTATTTCTGTGGAATCTGACAAGAGATATTTCGTATCCCTTTGAAGACTCTAGGGCCAAAGGAAATATCCTCCGATAACAAAGAGAAGGAAGCTTTCTGAGAAACTTCTTGGTGTACTGTGAAATCATCTCACAGAGTTACAGCTTTCAGCTCAAGGAGCCTTTCGCTTAGACAGTTCTTGTGAAAATGGCAAAGTGATATTTGGAAGCTCATAGAGGGCTATGGTGAAAAAGGAAATATCCTCCGATGAAATCTGTAAAGTAGCTATCTGAGAAACTGCTTAGTGTTCTGTTAATTCATCTCACAGAGTTACATCTGTATTTCGTGGATCTCTTTGCTAGCCTTATTTCTGTGGAATCTGACAAGAAATATTTCGAATCCCTTTGAAGATCATAGGGCCAAAGGATATATCCTCCGATAAAAAAGAGAAAGAAGCTTTCTGAGAAACTTCTTTCTGTTCTGTGAAATCATCTCACGGAGTTTCAGCTTTCTCCTCAAGGAGCCTTTCGCTAAGACAGTTCTTGTGGAATTGGCAAAGTGATATTTGGAAGCCCATAGAGGGCTATGGTGAAAAAGGAAATATCCTCCGATGAAATCTGGAAAGAAGCTATCTGAGAAACTGCTTAGTGTTCTGTTAATTCATCTCACAGAGTTACATCTGTATTTCGTGGATCTCTTTGCTAGACTTATTTCGGTGGCATCTGACAACAGATATTTCGGAACCCTTGGAAGACAATAGGCCCAATGGAAATATCCTCCGATAACAAAGAGAAAGAAGCTTTCTGAGAAACTTCTTTGTGTTCTGTGAAATCATCTCACAGAGTTACAGCTTTCCCCTCAAGAAGCCTTTCGATAAGAGAGTTCCTGTGAAATTGGAAAAGTGATATTTGGAAGCCCCTAGAGGGCTATGGTGAAAAAGAAAATATCCTCCGATGAAATCTGTAAATAAGCTTTCTGGGAAACTGCTTAGGTTTCCATTAATTCATCTCACAGAGTTACATCTGTATTTCGTGGATCTCTTTGCTAGCCTTATTTCTGCGGAATCTGACAATAGATATTTCGGATCCCTTTGAAGACTATTGGGCCAAAGGAAATATCCTCCGATAAAAAAGAGAAAGAAGCTTTCTGAGAAACTTCTTTGTGTTCTGTGAAATCAACTTACAGAGTTACAGCTTTCCCCTCAAGGAGCCTTTCGCTAAGACAGTTCTTGGGGAATTGGCAAAGTGATATTTGGAAGACCATAGAGGGCTATGGTGAAAAAGAAAATATCCTCCGATGAAATCTGGAAAGAAGCTTTCGAGAAAGTGCTTAGTGTTCTCTTAATTCATCTCACAGTGTTACATCTGTATTTCGTGGATCTCTTTGCTAGCCTTATTTCTGTGGAATCTGAGAACAGATATTTCGGAACCCTTTGAAGACTATATGGCCAATGGAAATATTCTCCGATAACAAAGAGAAAGAATCTTTCTGAGAAACTTCTTTGTTTTCTGTGAAATCATCTCACGGAGTTACAGCTTTCCCCTCAAGGAGCCTTTCGCTAAGACAGTTCTTGTGGAATTGGCAAAGTGATATTTGGAAGCCCATAGAGGGCTATGCTGAAAAAGGAAATATCCTCCGATGAAATCTGGAAAGAAGCTATCTGAGAAACTGCTCAGTGTTTTGTTAATTCATCTCACAGAGTTACATCTGTTTTTCGTGGATTTCTTTGCTAGCCTTATTTCTGTGGCATCTGACAACAGATATTTCGGATCCCTTGGAAGACAATAGGGCCAATGGAAATATCCTCCGATAACAAAGAGAAAGAAGCTTTCTGAGAAACTTCTTTGTGTTCTGTGAAATCATCTCACAGAGTTACAGCTTTCCCCTCAAGAAGCCTTTCGCTAAGAGAGTTCCTGTGAAATTGGGAAAGTGATATTTGGAAGCCCATAGAGGGCTATGGTGAAAAAGAAAATATCCTCCGATGAAATCTGGAAAGAAGCTTTCTGAGAAACTGCTTAGGGTTCCATTAATTCAACTCACAGATTTACATCTGTATTTCGTGGATGTCTTTGCTAGCCTTATTTCTGTGGAATCTGTCAACAGATATTTCGGATCCCTTTGAAGACTATTGGGCCAAAGGAAATATCCTCCGATAACAAAGAGAAAGAAGCTTTTTGAGAAATTTCTTTGTGTTCTGTGAAATCATCTAACAGAGTCACAGCTTTCCCCTCAAGTAGCCTTTCGCTAAGACAGTTCTTGTGGAATTGGCAAAGTGATATTTGGAAGCCCATAGAGGGCTAGGGTGAAAAAGAAAATATCCTCCGATGAAATCTGGAAAGAAGCTTTCTGAGAAACTGCTTAGTGTTCTGTTAATTCATCTCACAGAGTTACATCTGTATTTCGTGGTTCTGTTTGCTAGCCTAATTTCTGTGGAATCTGACAAGAGATATTTCGGATCCCTTGAAGACCGTAGGGCCAAAGGAAATATCCTCCGAAAACAAAGAGAAAGAGGCTTTCTGAGAAACTTCTTTGTGTTCTATGAAATCAACTCACAGAGTTACAGCTTCCCCCTCAAGGAGCCTTCCGCTAAGTCGGTTCTTGGGGAATTGGCAAAGTGATATTTGGAAGACCATAGAGGGCTATGGTGAAAAAGGAAATATCCTCCGATGAAATCTGGAAAGAAGCTATCTGAGAAACTGCTTAGTGTTCTGTTAATTCATCTCACAGAGTTTCATCTGTATTTCGTGGATCTCTTTGCTAGCCTTATTTCTGTGGCATCTGACAACAGATATTTCGGATCCCTTGGAAGACTATAGGGCCAATGGAAATATCCTCCGATAACAAAGAGAAAGAAGCTTCCTGAGAAACTTCTTTGTGTTCTGTGAAATCATCTCACAGAGTTACAGCTTTGCCCTCAAAAGCCTTTCACTAAGAGAGTTCCTGTGGAATTGGCAAAGTGATATTTGGAAGCCCAGATAGGGCAATGGTGAAAAAGGAAATATCCTCCGATGAAATCTGGAAAGAAGCTTTCTGAGAAACTGCTTAGGGTTCCAATAATTCATCTCACAGAGTTACATCTGTATTTCGTGGATCTCTTTGCTAGCCTTATTTCCGTGGAATCTGAAAACAGATATTTCGGATCCCTTTGAAGACTATTGGCCAAAGGAAATATCCTCCGATAACAAGGAGAAAGAAGCTTTCTGAGAAACTTCTTTGTGTTCTGTGAAATCATCTCACAGAGTTACAGCTTTCCCCTCAAGAAGCCCTTCGCTAAGACAATTCTTGTGGAAGTGGCAAAGTGATATTTGGAAGCCCGTAAAGGGCTATGGTGAAAAAGGAAATATCCTCCGATGAAATCTGGAAAGAAGCTTTCTGAGAAACTTTTTAGTGTTCTGTTAATTCATCTCACAGAGTTACATCTGTATTTCGTGGATCTCTTTGCTAGCCTTATTTCTGTGGTATCTGAGAAAAGATGTTTCGGATCCCTTTGAAGACTATAGGGCCAAAGGAAATATCCTCCGATAACAAAGAGAAAGAAGCTATCTGAGAAACTTCTTTGTGTTCTGTGAAATCATCTCACAGAGTTACAGCTTTCCCCTCAAGAAGCCTTTCGCTAAGAGAGTTCCTGTGAAATTGGCAAAGTGATATTTGGAAGCCCATAGAGGGCTATGGTGAAAAAGAAAATATCCTCCGATGAAATCTGGAAAGAAGCTTTCTGAGAAACTGCTTAGGGTTCCATTAATTCATCTCACAGAGTTACATCTGTATTTCGTGAATGTCTTTGCTAGCCTTATTTCTGTGGAATCTGTCAACAGATATTTCGGATCCCTTTGAAGACTATTGGGCCAAAGGAAATATCCTCCGATAACAAGGAGAAAGAAGCTTTCTGAGAAACTTCTTTGTGTTCTGTGAAATCATCTCACAGAGTTACAGCTTTGACCTCAAGAAGCCTTTCGCTAAGAGAGTTCCTGTGGAATTGGCAAAGAGATATTTGGAAGCCCATATAGGGCTATGGTGAAAAAGGAAATATCCTCCGATGAAATCTGGAAAGAAGCTTTCTGAGAAACTGCTTAGGGTTCCATTAATTCATCCCACAGAGTTACATCTGTATTTCGTGGATCTCTTTGCTAGCCTTATTTCTGTGGAATCTTAAAACAGATATTTCGGATCCCTTTAAAGACTATTGGCCAAAGGAAATATCCTCTGATAACAAAGAGAAAGAAGCTTTCTGAGAAACTTCTTTGTGTTCTGTGAAATCATCTCACAGAGTAACAGCTTTCCCCTCAAGAAGCCTTTCGCTAAGACAGTTCTTGTGGAATTGGCAAAGTGATATTTGGAAGCCCGTAAAGGGCTATGGTGAAAAAGGAAATATCCTCCGATGAAATCTGGAAAGAAGCTTTCTGAGAAACTGCTAAGTGTTCTGTTAATTCAACTCACATAGTTACATCTGTATTTCGTCGATCTCTTTGCTAGCCTTATTTCTGTGGAATCTGAGAACAGATATTTCGGATCCCCCTGAAGACTATAGGGCCAAAGGAAATATCCTCCGATAACAAAGAGAAAGAAGCTTTCTGAGAAACTTCTTTGTGTTCTGTGAAATCATCTCACAGAGTTTCAGCTTTCCCCTCAGGGAGCATTTTGCAAAGACAGTTCTTGTGGAATTGGCAAAGTGATATTTCAAAGCCCATAGAGGGCTATGGTGAAAAAGGAAATATCCTCCGATGAAATCTGGAAAGAAGCTTTCTGAGAAACTGCTTAGTGTTCTGTTAATTCATCTCACAGAGTTACATCTGTATTTAGTGGATCTCTTTGCTAGTCTTACTTCTGTGGAATCTGAGAACTGAGGTTTCCTTTTCCTTTGAAGACTATAGGGCCAAAGGAAATATCCTCCGATAACAAAGAGAAAGAAGCTTTCTGAGAAACTTCTTTGTGTTCTGTGAAATCATCTCACAGAGTTAGAGCTTTCCCTTTAAGAAGCCTTTCGCTAAGACAGTTCTTGTGGAATTGGCAAAGTGATATTTGGAAGCCCATACAGGGATATAGTGAAAAAGGAAATATCCTCCGATGAAATCTGGAAAGAAGCTTTCTGAGAGACTACTTAGTGTTCTGTTAATTCATCTCACAGAATTACATCTGTATTTCCTGGATCTCTTTGCTAGCCTTATTTCTGTGGAATCTGAGAAAAGATATTTCGGATCCCTTTGAAGACTATTGGGCCAAAAGAAATATCCTCCGATAACAAAGAGAAAGAGGCTTTCTGAGAAACTTCTTTGTGTTCTGTGAAATCATCTCACAGAGTTACAGCTTTCCCCTCAAGGAGCCTTTCGCTAAGACAGTTCTTGTGGAATTGGCAAAGTGATATTTGGAAGCCCATAGAGGGCTAGGGTGAAAAAGGAAATATCCTCCGATGAAATCTGGAAAGAAACTTTCTGAGAAACTGCTTAGTGTTCTGTTAATTCATCTCACAGAGTTACATCTGTATTTCGTGGATCTCTTTGCTAGCCTTATTTCCGTGGAATCTGAAAACAGATATTTCGGATCCCTTTGAAGACTATTGGCCAAAGAAAATATCCTCCGATAACAAGGAGAAAGAAGCTTTCTGAGAAACTTCTTTGTGTTCTGTGAAATCATCTCACAGAGTTACAGCTTTCCCCTCAAGAAGCCCTTCGCTAAGACAGTTCTTGTGGAAGTGGCAAAGTGATATTTGGAAGCCCGTAAAGGGCTATGGTGAAAAAGGAAATATCCTCCGATGAAATCTGGAAAGAAGCTTTCTGAGAAACTTTTTAGTGTTCGGTTAATTTATCTCACAGAGTTACATCTGTATTTCGTGGATCTCTTTGCTAGCCTTATTTCTGTGGAATCTGAGAAAAGATGTTTCGGATCCCTTTTAAGACTATAGGGCCAAAGGAAATATCCTCCGATAACAAAGAGAAAGAAGCTTTCTGAGAAACTTCTTTGTGTTCTGTGAAATCATCTCACAGAGTTACAGCTTTCCCCTCAAGAAGCCTTTCGCTAAGAGAGTTCCTGTGAAATTGGCAAAGAGATATTTGGAAGCCCATAGAGGGCTATGATGAAAAAGAAAATATCCTCCGATGAAATCTGGAAAGAAGCTTTCTGAGAAACTGCTTAGGGTTCCATTAATTCATCTCACAGAGTTACATCTGTATTTCGTGGATGTCTTTGCTAGCCTTATTTCTGTGGAATCTGTCAACAGATATTTCGGATCCCTTTGAAGACTATTGGGCCAAAGGAAATATCCTCCGATAACAAAGAGAAAGAAGCTTTTTGAGAAACTTCTTTGTGTTCTGTGAAATCATGTCACAGAGATACAGCTTTCCCCTCAAGGAGCCTTTCGCTAAGACAGTTCTTGTGGAATAGGCAAAGTGATATTTGGAAGCCCATAGAGGGCTAGGGTGAAAAAAAAATATCCTCCGATGAAATCTGGAAAGAAGCTTTCTGAGAAACTGCTTAGTGTTCTTTTAATTCATCTCACAGAGTTACATCTGTATTTCGTGGTTCTCTTTGCTAGCCTAATTTCTGTGGAATCTGACAAGAGATATTTCGGATCCCTTGAAGACCGTAGGGCCAAAGTAAATATCCTCCGAAAACAAAGAGAAAGAGGCTTTCTGAGAAACTTCTTTGTGTTCTATGACATCAACTCACAGAGTTACAGCTTTCCCCTCAAGGAGCCTTCCGCTAAGACAGTTCTTGGGGAATTGGCAAAGTGATATTTGGAAGCCCATAGAGGGCTATGGTGAAAAAGGAAATATCCTCCGATGAAATCTGGACAGAAGCTTTCTGTGAAACTGCTTAATGTTCTGTTAATTCATCTCACAGAGTTACATCTGTATTTCGTGGATCTCTTTGCTAGCCTTATTTCTGTGGCATCTGACAACAGATATTTCGGATCCCTTTGAAGACTATAGGGCCAAAGGAAATATCCTCCGATAACAAGGAGAAAGAAGCTTTCTGAGAAACTTCTTTGTGTTCTGTGAAATCATCTCACAGAGTTACAGCTTTGCCCTCAAGAAACCTTTCGCTAAGAGTGTTCCTGTGGAATTGGCAAAGTGATATTTGGAAGCCCATATAGGGCTATGGTGAAAAAGGAAATATCCTCCGATGAAATCTGGAAAGAAGCTTTCTGAGAAACTGCTTAGGGTTCCATTAATTCATCCCACAGAGTTACATCTGTATTTCGTGGATCTCTTTGCTAGCCTTATTTCTGTGGAATCTGAGAACAGATATTTCGGATCCCCTTGAAGACAATAGGGCCAAAGGAAATATCCTCCGATAACAAAGAGAAAGAAGCTTTCTGAGAAACTTCTTTGTGTTCTGTGAAATCATCTCACAGAGTTTCAGCTTTCCCCTCAGGGAGCCTTTCGCTAAGACAGTTCTTGTGGAATTGGCAAAGTGATATTTGGAAGCCCATAGAGGGCTAGGGTGAAAAAGGAAATATCCTCCGATGAAATCTGGAAAGAAACTTTCTGAGAAACTGCTTAGTGTTCTGTTAATTCATCTCACAGAGTTACATCTGTATTTCGTGGATCTCTTTGCTAGCCTTATTTCTGTGGAATCTGACAACAGATATTTCCTTTCCCTTTTAAGACTATCGGTCCAAAGGAAACATCCTCCGATAACAAAGAAAAAGAAGCTTTCTGAGAAACTTCTTTGTGTTCTGTGAAATCGTCTCACAGAGTTACAGCTTTCCCCTCAAGAAGCCTTTTGCTAAGAGAGTTCTTGTGGAATTGGCAAAGTGATGTTTGGAATCCCATAGAGGGCTAAGGTGAAAAAGCAAATATCCTCCGATGAAATCTGGAAAGAAGCTTTCTGAAAAACTTCTTAGTGTTCTGTTAATTCAACTCACAGTGTTACATCTGTATTTCGTGGATCTCTTTGCTAGCCTTATTTCTGCGGAATCTGAGAACAGATATTTCTGATCCCTTTGAAGCCTATAGGGCCAAAGGAAATATCCTCCGATAACAAAGAGAAAGAAGCTTTCTGAGAAACGTCTTTGTGTTCTGTGAAATCATCTCACAGAGTTACAGCTTTCCCCTCAATAGCCTTTCGCTAAGACAGTTCTTGTGGAATTGGCAAAGTGATATTTTGAAGCCCATAGAGGGCTATGGTGGAAAAGGAAATATCCTCCGATGAAATCTGGAAAGAAGCTATCTGAGAAACTGCTTAGTGTTCTGTTAATTCATCTCACAGAGTTACATCTGTATTTCGTGGATCTCTTTGCTAGCCTTATTTCTGTGGAATCTGAGAACAGATATTTCCTTTCCCTTTGAAGACTATAGGGCCAAAGGAAATATCCTCCGATAACAAAGAGAAAGAAGCTTTCTGATAAACTTCTTTGTGTTCTGTGAAATCATCTCACAGAGTTACAGCTTTCCCCTCAAGAAGCCTTTCGCTAAGACAGTTCTTGGGGAATTGGGAGAGTGACATTTGGAAGCCCTCAGAGGGTTATGGTAAAAAAGGAAATATCCACCGAGGAAATCTGGAAAGAAGTTCTCTGAGAAACTGCTTAGTGTTCTGTTAATTCATCTCACAGAGTTACATCTGTATTTCGTGGATCTCTTTGCTAGCCTTATTTCTGTGGAATCTGAAAAAAGATATTTGGGATCCCTTTGAAGACTATAGAGCCAAAGGAAATATCCTCCGATAACAAAGAGAAAGAAGCTTTCTGAGAAACTTTTCGGTATACTGTGAAATCATCTCACAGAGTTACAGCTTTCAGCTCAAGGAGCCTTTCGCTAAGACAGTTCTTGTGGAATTGGCAAAGTGATATTTGGAAGCCCATAGAGGGCTATGGTGAAAAAGGAAATATCCTCCGATGAAATCTGGAAAGAAGCTATCTGAGCAACTGCTTAGTGTTCTCTTAATTCATCTCACAGAGTTACATCTGTATTTCGTGGATCTCTTTGCTAGACTTATTTCTGTGGCATCTGACAACAGCTATTTCGGAACCCTTGGAAGACAAAAGGGCCAATGGAAATATCCTCCGATAACAAAGAGAAAGAAGCTTTCTGAGAAACTTCTTTGTGTTCTGTGAAATCATCTCACAGAGTTACAGCTTTCCCCTCAAGGAGCC